>NC_136502.1:5621222-5681222 GCF_053919585.1 Euprymna scolopes
GTTTTTTTTTCAACTTCAATGCTTATCGGATGAATTTCTGTGCAAAACAATCTAAGAAAATTACTAGACATATCAATTAGCTTTGTGTGAAATTTGCAAAAGACAGGCTCAGCTGTTTCGGGATATATGAGGAAAGAACTCACAATGTGACTTATATATGTGTGTGTGTGTGTGTGTGTGTGTGTGTGTGTGTGTTTGTGTGTGTGTTCTTTCAGTTGAATTAAAGTCGGTCAATTTACCTCCTATTTTTTTTTTTAATTTTTTTATTACATTTTCACCCCAAACAAGGCACATTGCCACTTTGGTGTAGGGGCTACTATCAGTGGCAACAACTACTGGGGTACTATGTAGGGATTTGGGCAGCAAGATGTCGGTTCACGTTGCACTTGAACTTCTGCACGTCAGTACAGTTGGGGAAGCAGGGACCTGGAATGGAATTCCAAAGTCTAGCCGTTTTGGGGAAGAAACTACTGGAGTAGAAAGATCTTTTACATCTAGGGATCTCTACAGTGTGGGGGTGTGATTTAGCAGCCTGTCGGGTTTGTCGAGGGTGTTCACGTCGTGGGGGCACAAGTGCTTGCAGTTCGTCAGAGCATTCACCATTAAAATACTTGTAGAACAGGCAGAGGGATGCAACGTTTCATCGATGGGACAGAGGCTGAAGCTTAGATGCCAGTTCAGGGCCTATCAGATTTGCGATTCTCTTTTGAACCTTGTCAAGGAGCGAGAGACTAGTAGCAGATGCACCAGCTCAAATATGACAGCTATACTCCATACATGGGCGAATGGTGGCCTTATAGAGGTACAGGATACTTTCGGGTGTTAGTAGTTTTCTAGCACGGTAGAGAGAGCCCACCTTCCTTGCAGCGGCCCTGGCAATGCCTTCAATATAATTGTTCCAACTCATGTTTCCTGCGAACGTTAGGCCAAGGAGTTTGAAAGATGTACTCTCAGATAAAGAGTCGTTGGCCATCGCTATAGGTGGTAGAGAAGGTTTCTTGTAATTATTGAATGAAACTAGTTTAGTCTTGGCGGCATTGAACGTGACCATCCATTTTTGTCCCCATTCCACTACAGATTGGAGGTCATCCTCTAGTGTTTCTGCCATTTCTTTAGATATGTGTTCATTTGTTTTCCTGTTGTGCCTGCTATAGAGTGTAGTGTCATCAGCATATATACCCATCTCAGAGGCAATTTTGTCAGGGAGGTCATTTATGAATATCAGGAACAGTAGAGGTCCAAGGATAGACCCCTGGGGCACTCCCGCATTTATATCATATTGTTTCGATGTACAACCGTCGTGGACAACCTGGATGTTTCTCTTCTCTAAGAAGGATTTAATTATGTTAAGTATTCTACCAGTGATACCGTATGATCTATGCGCCGATTATCATCATATAATGGTTAGATCACTCTGACAGATGTTAAAAAGCATTTAAAAAATAAATGTTTAAAATTCAACAGCATTTCTCGTTGTTAACGGTGGCCGAATGGATTAGGTCCTTGCTAATGAAGCCAGAGATAGTTTCTGTTCGAATCTATCGACTGGTGTTAATCGTGACACCCTGCACTGATGATTTCCGAAAGGATGAAACTCTAGTGTCTGTAGGTATTTAATGATTATTATAGTAAATAATTATATATATATATATATATATATATATATATATATATATATATATATATATATATATATATATATGGCGATTAATCTACACTGAATATTCTGCATTTCATCCACTCTTGAAGAATCCTAGAGTGGATGAAACGCGGAATATTCAGTGTAGCTTTATCGCCACATATATATTTTATAACTTACTAACTAGCTCTACCTATGTATTGAGCACTGTTGAAGTAAATACTTAAAGTTTACGCATAAATTTTTACTTTCGTATATGACTTTTATGTGAGTAAATGAAGTAATTATATATATATATATATATATATATATATATATATATATATATATATATATATATATATATAGCATTAATTACTTTATTTATACAAACATTACTGGCTACATATGTGCACACATGTTTAGCTGCTATCTCATTAGAACTCCAACTTCATATCAACTGAACTAAGAGATGGAAAGCAATGTTATTAATCTGCTTACACCGATTAGGACACAACAGATCCATTTAAATTTTTTTCATTTTCTCACAGCCACACATTCTCAGTTATTTCCTTTCATCCGTCTGCTTTAGTTTTACTTTCATCATTTTTGTTTTATTCGGTTGGGATTTCAAGTACCCTGACTCCTTTTCTGTCCGTGTCAGTGCAGTTGACCTTAGGGCGAACATGCCTTTACCAAAGTATAGACGTACATCTAGAGGATAAAAATGACTACCAAAAACAGCAAAACTTGCCATGAAGCAAGCCAACAGAAGATGTTATGTTTTGAAAGAAACAGCTTACCTTGTAAGCTTATATATAATGATGTTTATCAGCTGTTTTCACTTGTGAAGTAATCCATTTCGGATAAAATTAGAGAAAGAAAACGCGCCTTTCTAGGGCCTCCCTTATCTTAGTTTATTTCTTTTTTTAACTTGTATAGAACAGTATCGTTTTTTATGGAGGCGTATTTCATTGCATTTCTTAGTTCATTCACCCGTAAACTTGTATATAATCATGTTGTTGTGGGGTGTATTTCGTAGGACCTTACAGATAATATCGGGTCATCAGGAGAGAATACATTCCGTTTCACACACACATATAGAATTTATACCTGCGTACATCTATACACAAGCTTCTATATAAGAACAAAAAGAGAAGAAGACAAAAGGAGAGGATAAGAGTAAAATATAAAGAGAGGAAGATAGTGTGGGAGTCTGTGGGTTCGTGAAAGACATCAAGAATGCAAATCAGAAGTGCAATTCCTTTTACTTTTCGTTCTTTATAAACATGTACGAAAGACGTTCCAACAAACAAGTGAAATATTTGTTTATTTTCCTAATATTACGTTGTGATTTGGCTTTCAAGCGCACTTGATGCGTATTTTATTTTATTCAAATTAAATAAACGTTTCTATATGGAAATCACATCCTTGACGTTAATGCCTCCTATTTTTATTCAACCTGAGTGGATCAAAGGGCAACATTGTTATGATGACTGAACTTATGCATTCATGACCTGAAAGTTTCATCTCTCTATTGCAGATATTGACAGTGTTAGACTCTAAGAAAGCAACCTTTGTCATGAGCGTGCGTCAAAAGCAGAGACGCGTCATGTAATTCCTGGCAAAAGTACCTTAATAATGTCCGTGATTATGTAGAAAAATAAATTCTGAGGCACTACAGATCGCCCGTTTTTATGGTATGGCTCCCGTCTTTGTAGCTTTTCAACTTTTTGAACTAAAACAAATATGAGGTTTTATATTTGGAACGACCCTTTTATAACAAACGCACTCCCGACGCCCATGCACAGCCATCGTTCATCGCTGGCAATATATGTATTAAGAATATTGGTGACTATGTAGAAAAATAAATTCTTGAGCTTGAGCACGAAAAGTCGCTTGTTTTAATGGTACCACTTCCGTCTTAGTAGCTCTTCAACTTTTGTTTTCAATGTTTTTAGCTATAAAAAAAGGTGTTATTTTTAGAACGATCCTCGTACTTTGTTTCATGTTGCGAACACTTCACATTAAGCGAATTCTTTAAAAATCGTCAGTTTGGTTCGTCTTCATCAATCGGAGCCAATTTTTCTGAAGTTTGGATCGAGAGAATTTCTTTATTTCATTGATTTGTTTAATTTTTATTGTTATTTTCAATTAGAAAAAAATTTTTTCTGTGTTTCCCTCTTGTTTTTTTTTGTTTGAATTTTTTGTTTTCTGTTTGTTTTTATTGGTTATTAAAACTTCAAAATAATTCAGTGTTTGCAGTGAACCCAAGACATCACTTAATTGGACGAGTACCTGACGATAATTCGAAATGAGTTAAAACTATCAAGACACGTGAAGCCATTCTTTGTTGGCTTTAATTTCAAGGGACTTTTTAATGGAATTGGTTAAGGGGGAGGAAGGGAGAGATAAACGAGGAATGGAATCTATAGAAATTATTCAAGAGAAACGATATGTGTATCTTCTGGCGGCATTTGTGTGTGTGTGTCTGTGTTTATGTGTGTGTGTATAATTTGATGGAAATATTAGTGAAGAAAGAAGGAAAGAAAATTAAAAAAATAAAATAAAAATTGATTATAAAAAAAAGAAGAAAAAATGTGTTGAAATATCATGACAAGTAAAGGAAAAGGGGAGTTATAGAAATAGAAAGAGAACGTTCGGTTTCCTTTCGAAAGTCTCTTAACTTTTGTTCCTTTCCTATTTTTTTCTTTTAGTCTTCCCTGGTGCCACCAGATGAGGTTGTCTAAAATAATGGCTTCCTTATCTAAAATGCACCAATGATGTTATTGTTTCCCTTTGCAAAACTCACTTTAGTTTTACAAAAACAAAAACAATTTCCCGGTACAAACCGAAACAAACAAACCAAACTCCATTAATGAATATTATTATTGGTCTTCCGATAAAAGGAGGGTAGACCTGTAAATTCACCCTTGTCCGTTCGTCTGTCCGCACTTTTTCTCAATAACTCTTAGAATTTTTTGAAAATTTGTACAAACATTAAACATGATATGAGTAAAAAAAAAGTAACAGAACGAATTTTCCGGGAAAACTCCAGTTGCCCCCCCTAGGGGTGCCTTTCGAGTTAAAATGGCTAAAACTGACACTTTTGTGCTTCTTAAAAAAAATTGATGCCTTGGGTTTTTATAAAACTTTGTGAAAAGTTGTAACTAACTGATTTCTATATAATTTTGTTTGTCTGTACTTCATGATAACTCTTGGATGCGTTGTAGGGTCTCTTTTAGGGTTAATAAAAACACTCCATTTTTGGGACTATTTTACCATATTTGTCCGAAATTTTCTGTGTATGTCTATTTAGCAGTTTTGCATGGTGCTGAACTCAATTTTAAATATCTTAAGGCCTTGGAGACTTTTGGGGCTAAATGGGGAGAGGGGGCAAATGATGGACTTAATCATTTCTTTTTTTGCATAATGTAGAACTCAAATTTGCATATGTTAAGGCCTAAAACTGCACTGTTTGTTCATTTTCACCAGGATTTGACATACCTTGGAGACTTTTGGGGCTAAATGGGAGGAGGGGCTAATACTAAACTTAGTCATTTTTTTATGCCTCGTTCACTGTGCACTCACGAGGGACTATGCATGCTTCATTTGTTTTAACTCACGTTCACCCTAAAAAAGACATATCACCTCTTGGACGTAAGGGGCTAATATTTGGTACAATGCCTAGGAAAGATTGACAAGATGTTGGTTTACATTACATTTAAACTTTGCATATCAGTACAGTCAAGGAAGCAGATAGGTAGTCTAGCTGTTCGAGGGAAGAAACTATTAGAGTGGAAAGCTTTCTGGCATCTAGGAACCTCAACAGTGAAGAGGTGTGATTTTGTTGCCAAGAAAGTTTGTCGGGATATGTACATCGAGGGGGCACAAGTGCAACGAGTCCATCAGAGCACATTCCATTAAAATACTTGTAAAACAGGCACAGAAATGCAACATTGTGGTGAGAAGACATGGGTTGGAGCTTAGTCGACAAAGTAGGAGCTATTTAGATGAAGACTCTTTGTTTTTTTACCTTATCCAAGAGCGAGAGACTAGTGGCACTATCGCAGATCTGACAACAATACTCCATGCATTGGCAAATGGTGGCATTGGAGTGATACAGGATGCTAAAAATTTAATAAACACAGTTATCTCCCTTTACAACATTAAGACTTTAAGAATGTTATTGAAGAGAAAAATAAAAGAAATATTAAAATCAATTACTTATATAGTGATAAAAATCAAAAAGATAAATTTAAAATTGAAATTAATGACATAACAAGTTTGAAGTGAAATGAATTTTAATTAATCATCTTTTTAATTAACCTTTTCATTACAATTCCTTCCTACGAAATAAAATATTAAGCAAAATCAATTATGAGATCGTAGATGTAAACAAAAACTGATACGAAACTATCATGGATCGTGGAGAATATAGTTGGGGACATATAAATTTAAACTAAGATTTGTGGGTGTAGTTTAGTATTTAGAAAATAAATCAATTATATAAATAATTTGGAGGAGAAAAATAGTTATTTAATTTATAAAAACACACGAAGGATTAGTCTAATATCAAGTTAGATAATTGGTTGAAATATAATTTTAAAAAGTAGAAATACGAAAATAAGGCGATTTCTAAATTCCATAGCAAACGTAAAATAATTAAACAAAACTTAGAAAGTTGGGTGGAGGTAATTTCAGCTGCTTGATCTCTTAAATAGGGATTAGAAATGTGTTCTTATATGAGTAAATAGTGTATTTCGCTGTTTGAAGAGGCTACTTTTGGAATATTTTTGAATGGCATAAAATTTGACATTGTCCGAATGGTCACGAAACAATTGTAACAATTATGAAAATACACAATATAATGCTCGCATTTTTTTTTTTTAGTTTATTGTCTTGATTTTGTGAAAAACTACTAATCATGAAGCTTAATTAATTGAGTTATTTTTATTTAAAATTCGTATTGAACATTATTGAATTGTAATATATTTTAGAATATAAACTTTTTGGTTAAAAAATATTAAATTAAATAAGTACAAACTGTTTTCATATGATTATAGCAAGAACATATAGGTAAAAACTTTCATATTTATTCATATAGATATACATAAATATAAAACCTAGTACAAAAAGGAGGGGGTGACAGGGCAGAGAAAATGTTTTTAATCATATGCAAACTACTTTCTTTTTTATATTATTTGAATTATTCGAACTACTGTTCTCATCTTGAGTATCTATTTTACAACGTTTCGGTCTGATATTGTTGGAATTGCTGAGAACAGATACTACACTTCAAAATATTTATTTGCACAACACATACAAATTTACATTTGGAACATATTTTTAGCCAATAGGCAAATGAAAATAATGACATTAATAAATTTTTAACAATTATTATTTGCTGAGTGTTTTCGGAGATAATCTAATGCACGGAATCCTTGGGTTTTAATTTTTTTTTTTTTTTCTTTTAAAGAAAATCAAAAACTCTTTGAACAAATTTTTTTTTTAAATATTTTATTGTTTATGTTCTTTTGACTCATATTTTCATAAATACAATCGGTCAAAACAAATAAGCTGTACATAAAAAATGAATTTTTACATGCGAGTTGGATTTGCTTGGTTTTACACTTTACATGGATTGATAAGCCGTGGTAACTGAGGAAATATTGTATATAAGTTTATATATATATATATATATATATATATATATATATATATATATATATATATATATATGCAGAAGAATCCCGAAATACGTTGTCCCTAGGATGCGTTTTTTTTTCAGGTTACGATGTAGAATACGATGTTTTTCCAGCTCCTGGTTACGGTATTTGCTCCGCCTTACAGTGTTATTTAATGTTATTTGATTATATGCGTGTGTATTATATAATGTATTGTATTTTATTACTAATTGTTAATGCCGTATACCGTCGGGTTTTACTGTGTGTGTATATATATATATATATATATATATATATATATATATGATGATGATGATGATGAGAATAATGGAAATAGTATTCCGACGAAATAGAGAGATAAAAAAGGAAAAAATCAAGTCTCGCAATAAAGAGGAAACGTTGATGAACACATAACTTGGTTTGGTTTGGCTTTGTTTGTTCCTTTTTTATTTGTGTGTGTGTGTGTGTCCGAGAGAGATAGTGAAAAGAGAATTCCAATACATATATATTTATTAACGTTTCATCTTCATTTCAATACTTATTAGGGATAAAATAAAGACAAAATGTTAATGAATTTTCCCTTTTCAATTGCATCACATTGAAATATTATTTCCATCATTTTCATCATTATATATATATATATATATTGTTTTATAATGTCTTTATTTTTGTATTTTTATGATTTTATGATTTTTTTATATTTCTTTCAATTATTTTTACAATTCATCTTTTTTTCTACATTATAAAAATTTGCTCAGCACCTTTTCTTTATCTTTTTTCGGTAATTTTGCATCACTATCGATTATTTTGATGGATAATCATTGGTTTTGAGTAACGCGTGTGTTTGAAACGAAATTAAATATTATTTGAGGCGACAGGTGTTAAAATGACCCATCACCAATTAAAATCCAATGAGCAAAGAATTTTTGAACTCATCCACGAGGTCCACCCCTGAACAATCTTAAAATTTGGCATATAATTGCAACAGCTCTCTTTAAACTAAAAGTGAAAATGATTTCCCAATACCACAATCTAAATATTGTTTCGGTATAAGAAAATCTTTTTTTATCTTATTCTTTATAATCTAAAAGTTCGATTGATCGTTCACTGAATGGCGACTCAGAAACTCGATTTTCAAAATGCTGCTTGTTTTTCATAAGCGAATACTCGACGAATACTTGGGGGATGGCGGAGATCAGATTGGCTTTGGTGTTGTGGGACATCATATTGGTGATGTTCTCAACGTATGACCAAACGAAGTAGTTCAGAGGGTTGAGGTCAAAGGAGGAGGGGAGCCAATGAGAGAGGGGTGTAAAGTCGTATCACTCCCTCTGAAGCCAAGCCTGATTCGTTTTGGACTTTTGGGCTGACGTCGAGTTCTGCTGCCATATCCAGGATCTGCCAGCAGACACCTGATTGCACCAGGAGATCACCGCACATTCAGGTACACTTTGGTGTTGACTTTCAAGGCGACTTCGAAGATGTGGTGTGGCATGATGTAACCCTCATATGAAACTACACCAAAGACTATAACCGTGGTCATCACCCTGGCCACGTCCCTGTTATTTGTAGCAATCCAGCGATGCATTTTGAGGGTGCTGGCAATGGGCCTGTTGTCATAACTTGGATCGGTAAAAAGCATGAGTTGTACAGCAGTGCATCTTCGATCTCACTTGTTGAACATTGTATCACTTTCAGACATGGTAGAAGGCTGCTATCACTCTTGGGATTTGTACACAACTGGCCAACTAGTAGATGGTCTGCAAAAAAAAAAAAAAAAAGAAAACCAGTTTTCATCGAACGGAAATGGAATCATGTCGTCTTTTCTCGGGCGACAATTTTATCATTCCATCCTGTATATTCTGGGAGATTTTTTTTTTCTTTTTAGTAATGATGCTACCGTCTCTGCAAAACTTCTTGGTAGCAGTAATGTTTAGTTAAGAACACAAGAAAATAATCCTACTTATAAAAGTATAGTTAACATCTTAATTCGACATTAAATAATCCATATCCGGTATATATGCTGTAAACCAAATCAAACTAACTAAATTTTATCAATTCGCTTTCCAAACGGTGACAGACCAAATTAATCCTCCGTATTAATTTGTTAATTAATACGGTGGATTAATTTGTTGTCTGATTTGGTGAACTTCTTCCATTTTATTTTGTTGTTTTTAAATATTAAGTTCTCTCTTAACCTAGCCGTATTATTCAATCTGATTATTCCAGAAATAAAAAAACCTTATTCATCTTATTTTATTTTTTATTCTTTTTATAAATAATTACAAAAAAGTGGTGGATGAGAGTTAATCGTGTTGATAACAAAGACGTTTTTCAAAGCATTAGGAGTAATTTTTTAAATAGTAATGTCGCCAATGAGTAATGTTTTATAAGACTAATAATGATACGCTTTTTGTAAAACTTTGTGATGAGAGTAACATTTTCTAAGAGTAATACTCTGTGAGCTGTGTATTTTGAAAGCATTTTTTTCGGAGAGTAATTGTTTTAGGAGTATCGTTTTCTAAGAGTGATGCAACGCATTCTATGAACAATGTATTCTAGGAGGATAAAATAGTGAGGCGTTCCAAAAGTAATGCCCCTATTTTTCCATCCATTCAAATGGATCAGAGGGGACTGCAAATTTCATTGTTATGATGACTGAACTTAAATATTATTTCAATATTAAAATACACTCTCTATAAACCCTACTACTAACCCTATGTCTGGGTGGCAAGTTTGATCTCTCTCGCTGATGTTGACGGTATGAGACTCTAAGAAAGCAAACCCTGTGAATAATGTCGGATCCTTTTCTTAAGAATAATATATTCTGAGTGTTTTTATATAATCATACACTTTCTGTAAAACTTATTGATGATATTTTTTAAGAGCAATGCATTCCAGAAACATAATACAGATTATCTTACCTATAGAATTATATTTGACAATTTCATTGGACATTAAGTAACCCATAAAGAGTTGATATGCCGTTAACCAAAGCAAACCAGCTGAATTTTATGAACCAGTTTTGTTTCATTTTCCAAGAGGTGACAGGACAAATTAATCCACCGTATTTGTTGCCTTCTTTGCGTATTTCTTTTTTATTGTGCTGACATATTAAAACACACCCTCCATTAACTCTACTACTAACCCTATGTTTTGGTGGCAACGTTGTAATAAACCTTCTTTCTATTTATTATTTGTACATTAATATTTGCAAAATAAATGAGAAAAGAAATATATATAAATCAGAAAACAAATTATTTGCAAAAAAAAAAAAAATGAAAAAATATATATAAAAATCAGAAAACAAATTATTTCCAAAAAAAAAAAGAAATATATAAAACTCATAAAACAAATTATTTGCAAAAAAAAAAAAAATGAAGAAAAATCTATAAAAATCAGAAGACAAATTGTTTCCAAAATAATTTGAAAAAAATTATGGAAACAAATTAAAGTGATCGATTAATTTTCCCTGACACCGCATGGAAAATCAGAAAAAGAACTCGTCGGTAAAATTTGGCACCGATTTTTGGAGTTAACCGTTTCAATATAACCAATAAATCTTATAAGAGCGAAATCATTAATTTAGTAACGAAATTTTGTCGTTTTTTAGCATTGTCAATACTGATGCATTCACATCGTCGAAATCGATATACATCTCATGAGCGTCCAAATAAACGCAGAAGCAAACATTAAAAAATCAAACAAGAACACAAGAAATTATTCGATGAATTAAAACTCAAATTCCATTTCTTGAAGATGACGTGTTCCATAGTATCCGTTTTCAATGGAGATTGGTTTCAGTTCAGTCCATTTCTTGAAGTTGGGTATTGAACCAATAACGGAATCGTAAATTTTGCTTGGAGGACTTGTGATGTCACCAGGAGGTCCAAAAGTCTGCAGAATCGGCTTTGTTGAAGTATGAAGAAATGATTTTGTTTGAGAAAGTAGCGGATTGTAAAACCCATACGTATACGGATCTGAAAGAAAGAAGGAAAAAAAAATGGTAAAAGTTAATATGTACTGAAGAAAAAGAAAACAAAGATGGTGGTGGTGGTGGGGGGGCAAACACTAAATATTTGTCCAAAAAAAAAAAAGAGATAACATGAATGTCTGCATCAGTACATGCTTTGCTTAGGGGACAGTCTGTAAGGATTTGTCCATACATCGACACCGCAGGGATATCGAGCGTTCTGTACATAGTCCCATTTATTCAGGTTGTTTTGCTCGGACTCAGTTGAGTGTTACCCACTCTTTCCCGGAAATTCAGAGCCTACTGGGAGATCTTTTATCGATGCTGGAAGAGTCTTGTTGTTGTCATCTCTGCCTGACTCATTCCAACAATGTAGGCAGAAAGACGCTGGTGTTGTTTGTCCAAAGCCTGTGACAGTGGCAAAACTCTTGCAGGACGGTAGTCGCTGCAGCACCTCCTGATGTCCAAAAAGGGAATGGCGATTGTTGTTGCTCTGCTTCCATACTCTGCCTTTGCTATCACCTCTTGACAAATCTGCGGTGGAGCCATTCCAGGCACCCGGTAAACAAATAGCAGGTTGGTCGATTTCAGGTTGCCAGTAATCGCCCTTAATACCTTGTTGAGCTTGATGTCAATCTTTACAGCATGGAGTAGAACACACCTGTGCTGCTATTCAGCATCCTGTGGTCAACTAGCAGATTGCTAAAGCTGACAAGCGCAGCATCTGTGCCTCAGCTTCCTAAGAGCTGTTAGTGAGAGTCACAAACAGGCTGTTATGCATTGATAACTTCTTGTATGGGTTTTTGACATGGGTTCTAAATGAATGTCCTGTGGAGTGTCATGCCGAGATAAATTTGGTATAGGGTGATTTCCAAAACTTTATCTCTCCAGGTGATGTTGAGCATCCTCTGGGTTAGGTGGTTCTTAAGAAGGAATGAAAACACTTGTCATAGTATGTTGACAACTGCATGATCATCAACTTGCCTCAATCGATGTTTGATAACTTTGAAGTCATTTAATTAGGTTGCAAGGCACATGTCGTTCACATAGACGTTACAGAATATTGGCATATCATTTGTATATAGGTTGAGCAGTGTAATGGCCAAAATTGAACCTTGGTGAAGGCTGTTCTTCTACGCCTTCCGCCTACTTTTTCCCCCTCTATCTCCATGTAAAGTTTACAAGTTTTTAGAAGCAATTCGAAAATACAGACTATAGGGATGTTTTTAACCATTTTGCTAACTTTCAGCTCAAACTGATGGTTAACTATGTCATAAGCTGCTGTAAAATCTAAAAAAAAAAACAACTGTACCAGTGACCAGTTCATCCTCTGTCTTGAGTTAATTTCAATACTTACCAACGCATGCCCTATCAGCTCCAAAACTTGATTGGTCAGAAGTTAAATGGGGCTCTTCAGTTGTAGCAAGTCATGTGAAGATGAGCTGTTCATAGAGTTTGAATAGGACACAGAGTAGGAATACAGTTCCTAGCTAGTAATCAGGATCGGGTCTTTCTTTGGCTTAAGGAGGGAAGTTATTTTGGCTTTTCTCCAGATCTTAGGGATTTGATACTTTGTGGTGCAGCTGTTATAGAGCGCTAGAACCTACTTGAGCTGTATCATCTCAGTACTGATGGCATCTAAAACTGAAGCTTTGCCTGGTATAAGATGTTTTATGGCAGCTTTAAGTTCCTCCATCATAAATGGTGATGTCACTTGATTGTTCCATTGCAATGTTTGTTTCAGTCTTCATTTGCTTCAGGCGTACGCATTCTTTGTTTAATGGTTTGCCATTCAACAGCAGTTGACTAACACCATTTTTGCTATGGTTGTTAACAACATTCAGTTTATTTATTGTCATGCAGGCCGCCTTGCTGTTATGATTAAAAGCCAAGTACGCCCAAGGATGGAGTACTGTTGCCACATCTGGACAGGAGTTGCTAAAAACAGCCTATCCTGCCTTGACAGAGTACAAAATAGACTTTGGGGCTTAGTGGGGGATGCCCTTTTCTCTTCCCTGCAACCTCTCTTCCACAGAAGAGACGTTGCGAGCCTGTCTTTGTTTTATCGTTATTTCCATGGCAAGTGCTCATCTGAGTTCCAATCTCTGGTCCCCCCTCGCCAATCTTTCACGAAAAACACCCGTCTAGTTGAAACTACTGTCAATAATTTTCCCCACTCTTTATCTGTGCCTAAATCAAAACATACATTCCATGAACAAAGCTTCTTTCTTAGAAGTGCACACCTGTGGAACTCTCTTCCGTTTGCCTATTTCCTACCTGACTACAACTTGGATGTCTTCAAGTCCAACATAAAAAATTCCTGATGAACCGCCCCTTTAAGTAAGACACTTTATAAAATCTCCAATACTAACGATTACTAGGATACTATCCCATTGATTACTGTACACACATTAACCCTTATCCCCGAGTGGCTTCCGGGCTTTGATAAGTGCTGACCACTATGTAAAAACAAAAATGAGTCATGTCCATGTTACTGATGACTCCAACGTTGTTTCTTAGCTTGCTTAGCGAGTTCAACAGTGATTCACTGAGGTCAAGCGTAGTAGGCTGCGATATACTTATCATGGATCAAATTAGTCATGAAGACCAACAACAAAGTTCACTCTGCAGGATGTTATTCTTTGCACACTGCCATATAGAGGATTGAAAAGATTCATATCCACTTGAGACAGGAGGAGTAGTGACGATGGTATTGTTTAGGTCCAATGTAGAACTTCCCAGTTAGCTCTATGATGGTTGAATCGAAGCTTGAGGTTAGTAGTGATAGGCTGGATAACTGGTTACAGCTCAACTACGAAGGGACGAGGCTGGGATTTGGGTTGTCCTGTGGATTTCTTAAAGTTGTGTCTGAATTTGGAAGTGACAAGCACCAGGTTGAGGTTTTAACTGAGAAAAGATAGTTTATCCTTGGATTTGTTTAATATGTTTAGGTTATGCGATATAATAACCCTTATTCCTGAGTGGCTTCCGGGCCTTGATAAGTGGTGATCACTGTGTAAAAAAAAAAAAAAAATATCCGTTTTTTATTTTCGTCCCCACATTATATTATGACTATTGAAGTCACCAATAATCATGTGGGGTTTACTGTCCATAGTCCAGTTGGCAGGCTATTCGAATGGGACTGGAGGTTAGGGTTAGGGTATTCGAATGGGACTGGAGGTTAGGGTTAGGGTATTTGAACGGGACTGTAGGTTAGGGTTAGGGTATTCGAATGGGACTGGCGGTTAGGGTTAGGGTATTCGAATGGGACTGGAGGTTAGGGTTAGGGTATTCGAATGGGACTGGAGGTTAGGGTTAGGGTATTCGAATGGGACTGGAGGTTAGGGTTAGGGTTAGGCTATTCGAACGGGACTGGAGGTTAGGGATAGGCTATTTGAACGGGACTGGAGGTTAGGGTTAGGCTATTTGAACGGGACTGGAGGTTAGGGTTAGGCTATTTGAACGGGACTGGAGGTTAGGGTTAGGCTATTTGAACGGGACTGGAGGTTAGGGTTAGGCTATTTGAACGGGACTGGAGGTTAGGGTTAGGCTATTTGAACGGGACTGGAGGTTAGGGTTAGGCTATTTGAACGGGACTGGAGGTTAGGGTTAGGCTATTTGAACGGGACTGGAGGTTAGGGTTAGGCTATTTGAACGGGACTGGAGGTTAGGGTTAGGCTATTCGAACGGGACTGGAGGTTAGGGTTAGGGTTAGGCTATTCGAACAGGACTGGAGGTTAGGGTTAGGCTATTCGAACAGGACTGGAGGTGGCTTGTAGACAGATGTTATTGTAATTTTGTTAATTTTCAGCTGCAATATTTCCATACTATCGGTCAACTTATCCTAATCACTTTAGACAATCGTCTTGTCCTGCACGTAAATAGTGCTTCCATACACTGCACTAGTATGGAAAATGACTAGAGACATACGTAGAATTCTGGTTGAGGAAGATGATTTATATGTCTCACAAAGGCACAGGACGTCAGACTTGAGAGCAACCAGGAAGTCAATTTTTGTTAGTGACAGGCCTTCAGCATTGAAGCTGATAACTTTGAATAGTTGGGAAATCTCTGATGCCGATGGGATACTCTTTGAACAAAACCAGATATTTCTTTGCTTAGGATAGTGTAGAAATCGGTCTTTTAAACGATAAACATAGCTGCCACAGGAAGAGTTGGTAAACCTTGACCTAAGCATGACAAACGCACGAAAATGTTATTTGAAACTAAAGTGTGATAAAAATGATATTTCAAAGTTATGTGTAACAGACAAAATGTTATTTCCAACCTTATCATGGCAGACAAAAAAATGTTATTTCAACAAACTTAATCGTGACAGACAAAAATAGATACAAAAAACACACAAAAAATAAAAAGCAAATAGAATGAAAAAATACAAATAACAAACGAAATAAAATAAATAATAAAATAATATAATAAAATCATCAACAAAAAATAAATAATATAAAGGAAAACAAAAAATAATAACAATAAAGCAGAACAAAAGAAAATTTAAAAAATCACAAAAATAAAAAAATAAAAGCAATAAATAAATATAACAAAAGAAGAAAAAAGAAAAGCGCAAATAAACACAAATAAAAATAAAAACAAAAACAGTAAAAACAAATATAAAAATATAAAAATAAAAACAATTAAAAGAAGTAACTGAAAAACAAAGGCAATGAAAACAAATCACAAAATACAAAACATAAAAACAATAAAAATAAATAACAAAAAGAAAAAAGCAACAAAAACGCAATAAAAACAAGTATGAAAAAAGCAATAACAACAAATCACAAAAAAGCAATAAAAACAAATATAAAATATAAGAACAAAAGTAATAAAAACAAATATAAAAAGAAAAACAGTAAAAACAAATAACAAAAAGTAATAAAAACAAATAAAAATATAAACAAAACAAAAACAATAAAACCAAATATAAAAATATCAAAAAGAAAAACAATAAACACAAATAACAAAAAAATATTTAAAAAAAACAAATGCAATAAAACAAATAACCAAACAAATATCAGAAAACAATAAAGAAGGCTAAACAATCAAGAAAAAAGGCTAAACAATCAAAACAAAAGGCTAAACAATCAAGAAAACAAGCTAAACGAAGAACAAAGCCATCAAGAAAACGGCTAAACAACCAAGAAAAAAGGCTAAGCAGCCAAGAAAAAGGCTAGACAATCAAGAAAAAAAGGCTAAACAACCAAGAAAAAAAAAAAACTCGCTCTAGCATTGATCTTGATTATCATTTTCTTGGTCATCTTTCTCTATCGACATGGATAACTTGGGATTTTTCAGTGTTTGTTGCGGGTGGGTACATAGGTGGTTATAATGACAAGCAACGAAATGCATGGGGCCAAAGGTCAGTCCGTTGATAAAAGGGTCACATCCAATGTTTAGGTGTGTGGTAGATGCAAAATGGCGCCAGTAAGAACACTCTTTGCTGATGCAAACCAGATATGAAAAACGTTGCTTCGCCTCAGCGCTGACAAACGCATCCATGCTTTCCGAATTGTATCACAAACCCCCTTTTTTTAAGAACCTTTCTTGCCCTCTTAAGAGATATGCTGGCAAGCAAAACATTTTAGATTGTGTACATAATATAGAATACTAAACTGTTTAGTCCGTCGATTTAGAATGAGTGACATATACTAATTAAAATGAGTGACATATACTAATTAAAATGAGTGACATATACTAATTAAAATGAGTGACATATACTAATTAAAATGAGCGACATATACTAATTAAAATGAGTGACATATACTAATTAAAATGAGTGACATATACTAATTAAAATGAGTTACATATACTAATTAAAATGAGTGACATATACTAATTAAAATGAGCGACATATACTAATTAAAATGAGTGACATATACTAATTAAAATGAGTGACATATACTAATTAAAATGAGTGACATATACTAATTAAAATGAGTGACATATACTAATTAAAATGAGCGACATATACTAATTAAAATGAGCGACATATACTAATTAAAATGAGTGACATATACTAATTAAAATGAGTGACATATACTAATTAAAATGAGCGACATATACTAATTAAAATGAGTGACATATACTAATTAAAATGAGTGACATATACTAATTAAAATGAGTGACATATACTAATTAAAATGAGTGACATATACTAATTAAAATGAGTGACATATACTAATTAAAATGAGCGACATATACTAATTAAAATGAGTGACATATACTAATTAAAATGAGTGACATATACTAATTAAAATGAGTGACATATACTAATTAAAATGAGTGACATATACTAATTAAAATGAGTGACATATACTAATTAAAATGAGCGACATATACTAATTAAAATGAGTGACATATACTAATTAAAATGAGTGACATATACTAATTAAAATGAGTGACATATACTAATTAAAATGAGCGACATATACTAATTAAAATGAGTGACATATACTAATTAAAATGAGTGACATATACTAATTAAAATGAGTGACATATACTAATTAAAATGAGTGACATATACTAATTAAAATGAGTGACATATACTAATTAAAATGAGTGACATATACTAATTAAAATGAGTGACATATACTAATTAAAATGAGTGACATATACTAATTAAAATGAGTGACATATACTAATTAAAAAAAAGTGTAATTAGGACGAAACAAAAAATATATAAATAAAAATAGCATCAACTTGTAGGCCATGGTGATAAGAGATTAATAACATGTTATAATAAAATGATAATAACGATATACTAATCATGTATTAAATATTAGAGTTCAAAACCGGCTTCGAAATCTAGTAAGTAATGTCCTTTTCTCTTCCCTACAACCATTTTCCCACAGAAGAAACGTTGTAAGCCTGTCTCTGCTTTATCGTTATTTTCATGGCAAGTGCTCGACTGAACTCCAATCTATGGCCTCTTCCTTGCCAAACTTTCACAAAAAACACTGAACTAGCTACAACCACTATATATAATTTCTCACACTCTCTATCTGTACCTAAAGCTAAACGCAGATACCATGAACAAATCTTCTTTCCCAAAACTGCCCGTCTGTGAACACTGTTCCGTTGGTCTACTTCCTGGTTGAATACAATATGGTAGCCTTCAAATCCAATGTAAACAAGTTCTTGTTGAGCCGTCCCCCCATAAATAATCAAATTCTACCTAATTTACACCATTTACGATTATTACACTAGCACCTTATATTTATTAACCCTTATCCTCGAGGTGCTACCGGACCTTGATAAGTGGTGACTCCCAATTAAAAATATTAAATGGTAATGAAAGTAATAATAAATAAATAAATGAATAGTAAAAAGATTTCTCTTCCAAGTACATTAAAAGGAAAGTTAGTTTCCGCAGAAGAAGGAAGAAAGAAAAAGAAGAGAAAAAAGCCTGTAGACCTTTTTTCTCTTCTTTTTCTTTCTCCCTTCTTCTCGTCTCTTTTTTCTCTCTTCTTCGTTTCCTTTTTTTTCATAGCTAACCACGTGACTTTTAAACTACAAGGTTTGTATCATTGTATTTTTCCTGTCTTCATTTGAGATCGGCCTCTTTAAAAGAAGGGGCTTTTTTTTGTTGCCTGACGAAACCATTTAGTTATTTATAACTAACTAGCGGGGGGTACCCGGCGTTGCCCGGGTGTTTGGAGGTGTGTGTGTAGAGGGGGGGGGTAAAGAACTTCTTTAAAAATCGGAAAAACCCAAACCAGAAAAAAACAGCCAACGAACGTAAAACTTCTTTTAAAAAATCGGAAAAACAAACCCGCTCCCTCCAAACAAGGACGGCGTTGCCCGGGTGTTTGGAGGTATGTATGTAGGGGGGGGGGTGCAAAGAATAAGCGAATTAATAACCCTGTTTAAACTTTTTAAAAAAATCGGAAAAAAACAAAACAAAAAAAAAAACAGCGAACGGACGTAAAACTTCTTTAAAACAATCGGATACACAAAACCCAAAAAAAGGAAAAAGAAAAAAACAGCGAAAAGCGAAAAAAAATGGTATAAATAACCTCGTTTCAATATTAAATGTTTAAAAATCGAGAATAAAAAGTATATCTAATAACTGGGATTAAACCTGAAATCTTCAGATAACGACGCTGTCATTTAACCCATCGCGCTGTAGACGCGTGGATGACAGTAGGTCGGTTTTTATAACATTTAAAACGAATGTACAACGTCTTCTGCGCGTATTGATGCATGCGTAAAGCCATCTTGTCATGAAGATACCATTTTTTCATTCCTCCTTGTAAAAAAGAGAGCCGTTAAGGATGAAGGAATGAATGTTTTTGCCCAATTTTTCGATATTTATCGACCAAGATATGGAGCTCCAAAATAATACCGAACGCGTGAAAATCCGTCGCCTCTGTCAAAAGTTTTTGCGAGACATACAAACACACAAACACACACATTTTGGCTTCTATATATATAGAAGACTAGCGGGGGGTACCTGGCGTTTTCTGGGTGTTTGGAGGTGTGTGTGTATGTTGGGGATGGGGTAGATCAAAACAACCCTGTTTAAAAAAAAAAAAAAACGTTGGCCGGGTGTTTGGAGGTGTAAAAGAAAAAAAGTTTTAGTAGAAAGGTAGGCTTGAACCCCGAACCTTTGACGCGGAGGTGGAAAGGAAATGAAAAAAAAAACCTGCGACCTAACCATTTCGACCACGGAAATAGATAAATTGATAACTGTGTAAAGTTGACTCTTATAAAGTGAAATTAACAGGTGCTAGAACCTTACGTCGCGTGATGTTTGACCTAGTTTTGCGCTGGAAGCTAGTTTCTGTTTTCCCGCTACGCGGCGATCAAAAAATATCTCGAAAATAGCTTGTAAAAGTCGGGCAAATTAAAGATAGCTGCGACCAGAGTTCCTTAGTCGTAGATATTATTATTTAGACAGCATATAAAAAGTTTTAAGAAGGAGTGAGCCAACCGAGAATCACGGCGAAAAAAGCCTTTTGTAGACATACACAAAAAGCGAACACACATACATACATACATACATACATACATGCATACACACATTTTCGCTTTTATATATATAGACTAGCAGGGGGTACCCGGCGTTGCCCGGGTGTTTGGAAGTTTGTGTGTCGGGGAGGCTGTTAAAATTAAAAAAAAAAATGGTCGGTAAGTATGAGGATCGAACCCGAACCCTTGAGGCAAAGTTCGAAATTAAAGTGTGAAAAAAACGTTCGACGTTAACCAGTGGGCCACCGCGAAATGCTAACAGAAACACATTTGAATTTATTTAATTATTTAGAATTGGCAGGTGCACGTTTTAATGAGATCAACTTTGACTGTGGGGTAGTATTTTATTTAGTGCGGGAACGTTTTTTTATTTTGATTTTCCCAAGATGTTGTGGGGGAAACCAGCTCTTCATAAAAAGGGGATGGTCCAAATTGAATAGCAATTATCTGATATAAAGAAAATATTTCCACATTGATCAAAGCTGATTGCTTTCGGACATTTCCGGCGAACCGAAAAGATACCGCCAGAATTAGTGTCGCTTTTATTATATGAAAAAGCCTAATCCACATGCCGCGAGCAAAAAGTGTTGAATATTTATCTTTTCGAATTCGAGCAAATTAAATAGACAGGCGACCTCCATTGTTAACTCGTAGCTATTATCATTTATATGCGATATAAAATGTTTTAAAACGTTGTGAGCCGACCGACCGCTTTTCGGAAAAAGCCTTTTACAGACATACATAAAAAGTGAACATACATACATCCATACATACATACATTTTCACTTTTATATTTATAGACTAGCGGGGGGGGGTAACCGGCGTTGCCCAGGTGTTTAAAGGTGTGTGTGCTCGGGCAGGGGGTGTTAATCAAAACATAAGAATAAGCGAAGTAAATATTTTTAAATATTAAATAGTAAATTTTTAAATATTTTATATAAGATAATTGTTAAAAGTTTAAAAAATCGAAAAAAAAAACACAAAAAACTAACTTAAGGCAAACGAATGATGTTAAATGTAAAAAACAGAAAAACAAAAACAAAAAAAGAAAACGCGAATGTGGTGGAAAAAAACAGAAAAACGAATGTTAAAACTTCTTTAAAAAAGCTGAAGAATAAAAACAAAAAAAAACATAGACCGTGAAAAATGGCTTAAATAACCCTGTTTCAATATTAAACCTTTAAAAAGCGAAAAAGACATCTCGCACCACGATTCGAACCCAAAACCTTAGATAATGAGGCCGCACTCTAATGAACTGAGCTAAGACGACGTTGACAAAATTATGTCGGTTTTTTTAATATTTAAATTAAATCATGTTCCGACGTCATTTGCGTATGCGTAGAAGCAAACTTGTCATGAGAGGATGTTTTTTGCTGACCCTTCTCTGTAGAAAAATGATGATTTTAGGATGAAAGAATTAATGTTTTTGGCCAATTTTTCGATATTTGTCGGGCGAAGGATCGAGCTTTAAAACGATATCAATCTCTTGAAAATCCGTGACCCGTATCGAAAGATTTTGCGAGACATACAAACACACATACATACATACATACATACATACATACATATACATACACACATTTTCGCTTTTATATATATAGATGACCGACACATTGTCATGAGAGTGCAGTAACGTTAAAATAATGTTTATTTGAATATAAATAAAACTATATATATATATGTATATATATATATAGTTTGATTTATGAATCTAGTCGAACGTTTTGCCATATATATATATATATATATATATATATATATATATATATCCATTATTATTATATAAGAGACTGTTAGTTCAAAAATAATGTATCCCATTTTTTATTCTATATGAATACATGAGATGGCATTGCAAATGGTACTGTTATGATGACTGAGCTTGTGCATTCATGATCTGAAAGTTTCATCTCTGTGTTACAGATATTGACGATGTGAGACTCTAAGGAAGCAATCTCTATCATTGACGTGCATCAGAAGCAACGATGAGTCATTAAATTCCTAACAAAAATGCATTGAAAATTGTGGTGACTATATAAAAAAAATATTATGGAGCATAAAGGTGGCTGGTTTCAATGGTTGCACTTCCATCTTTGAAGCTCCTCAACTTTTTTAGTTAAAAAATAGGATTATTTACTTTTGGAACAACCCTCATATGACAGAGTGCGCTCCGGATGCACACGCACAGTCATCGTTCATTGCTTGCAAAAGTATATTGAAAGGATGGTGGTGACTATGTAGAAAAATATATTCTGAAGCACAAAAGATCACCATTCCCATCTTTGTCGCTCTTTCACTTCTTGTTCAAACAAAACAAAATAATAGGAACGTTTACTCTTGGAACGACCCTCATGCGTATATATATATATATATATATATATATATATATATATATATATATATATATAGTAAATTATGAAAAAATATATATTTTCATAACTTACTACCTAGCTATAATGTTTATTTGAATATAAATAAAACTATATATATATATATATATATATATATATATATATATATATATATATATATATATATATATATATAGTTTGATTTATGAATCTAGTCGAACGTTTTGCCATATATATATATATATATATATATATATATATATATATATATATATATATATATATATATCCATTATTATTATATAAGAGACTGTTAGTTCAAAAATAATGTCTCCCATTTTTTATTCTATATGAATACATGAGATGGCATTGCAAATGGTACTGTTATGATGACTGAGCTTATGCATTCATGATCTGAAAGTTTCATCTCTGTGTTACAGATATTGACGATGTGAGACTCTAAGGAAGCAATCTCTATCATTGACGTGCATCAGAAGCAACGATGAGTCATTAAATTCCTAACAAAAATGCATTGAAAATTGTGGTGACTATATAAAAAATATATTATGGAGCATAAAGGTGGCTGGTTTCAATGGTTGCACTTCCATCTTTGAAGCTCCTGAACTTTTTTAGTTAAAAAATAGGATTATTTACTTTTGGAACAACCCTCATATGACAGAGTGCGCTCCGGATGCACACGCACAGTCATCGTTCATTGCTTGCAAAAGTATATTGAAAGGATGGTGGTGACTATGTAGAAAAATATATTCTGAAGCACAAAAGATCACCATTCCCATCTTTGTCGCTCTTCCACTTTTTGTTCAAACAAAACAAAATAATAGGAATTTTTACTCTTGGAACGACCCTCATGCGTATATATATATATATATATATATATATATATATATATATATATATATATATATAGTAAATTATGAAAATATATATTTTTTCATAACGTACTACCTAGCTCAACCTATGTATTGAGCACTGTTGAAGTAAATACTGATAAATTTATGCATAAATTATATCTTCGTATATTAATTTATGTGATTAAATAAAGTAATCACACACACACACACACACACACACACACACATATATATATATACTAGCATTTCAGCCTGGCGTTACCCGGGTGTTTGGAGGTGTAAGTTG
Source organism: Euprymna scolopes (assembly GCF_053919585.1). NCBI lineage: Eukaryota > Metazoa > Mollusca > Cephalopoda > Sepiida > Sepiolidae > Euprymna > Euprymna scolopes. Next base: position 5,644,992 of record NC_136502.1, read on the forward strand.
AGCAAAAATAAAAACTTTGAGCTCTATTATGACTCCTTAATATTTATTGTTTTGGGCTCACAGCAAGTTATCAAGTTAGATCCATGTCCAAGGAACCTATATTTAAAATTTCAAGTGTTTAGACCAAAAATTGGCGGAGGAGTTTGGCAGAGTTCTTAAAGGTCAAATCGTTGAACTTTGACTTTTTAGCAGCCAAATTTCTGACTGAAAACGGATTACAAAGGTTTTCCTAAATCTCAGTGCCCTGTATATCAAATTTCCAGTTTGTAGACTGAAAATTTACAGAGTTATTGCGTAGGGAAATGGAAATGTACATACACAGATACACAGACACGTTCACTTATATATATATATATATATACATATATATATATATATATATATATATATATATATATATATATATATATAAGGCAATTAAGCTACACAAAGGCGTCCATGTTTCATTCTGTAGGGTATTGCCAGACACTCTGTCTACCGATTCCCTATGGGGGTGAAACAAACATTGAAATAAATACTGAAAATCGATGTTTTATTTTCGGGGTGGTGTACATACATACGTGTGTATGTAACGAATGTTTTATTGAAGGTATGTATGCTCTTCATGCATATATTTACGTGTGATCGCCTAGTTTTCAAACGTCATTAAAAAACTTATATGACGTATGTTCACATATAACGAAAAATAAGGGACAGAATAAACATCTTTGTTTCTTGCCAGACAAAAGGAAGACGTACCTTCAACAAAAGAGATGGATATCATTCTATGGGGTTATAACATTCGACCAATTAGGGAACACATTTGGCTCATCTTTGATCTTGTTTGGTGGGAGGCTGCAACGAAAATTCTACCACAATCAACAGACCTCGTGTTTACTTCGGCAATCTTTATCTCAAATATTCCCATCTGGGAAAGGTTTAACGCTGATATAGTCCTGTATACATCTTAATTACCGTCTGTCAACCGTCACTCCCGGCTGCCCGTTACAACCTCTACTAACTAACTTTCCAAGTTGTTTCCCAACTCGTTACGTCATGTATTAACCTAACCAAGATCCTTGCCTGGTTTCTTGTCACGTATCTTTCTTAATCAAAACGAAACATTCCAATCTTATATTATTAAACATTTTATTGTTTTACTTATTTCTGGCTTAATTATTTCTACATTAAATCCTAGGCCTATTTCCAAACATTCTTCCATTCTCAAAACCCTTTGTTATTTCCATACCATTTTCATTGTTTCAAATATCGGTGAGTCGCCATTTTTCTCCCCGGGACATCCGACGTTGCTCGGGTCATAATATAATATCGATACCTTATCTCTATATTAATATATAGATTGATATATTAATAAAATAATATCGTTTTTCCTTTAAATTTCAGAAAACAAGAAAATACTTCCTATGCACAAATCTTACACTTAGCACTTCCTAGCTAACAACACATACACATTTTGCACCTTTTTAATAATTATTATATTTTATCTTAGCATATAATATTTCATTATAATATTTTATTTGTAGAGATGAAATAATAAAAATATTTGTGCACGAATAATAAAAATGGTGTTCTGGGTTCGAGTTTTGTCGCAGCTATTGCATCACTTTTATTAATATATCTGGCAATGGTATGAAGACAAATATCCTCAAATCCAGCTGTGGGTTAAATAGTAGGGTACACTACACTTCCAAACCTTGCTTGTGTAGCTAGTCTAGGAAAAGGAAATTAATCTTTCTAGGCTTATGCCTGCAGTGTTTCCAGATTTGTTGGACTTCTCCTTGCCAGTGGACTCAAGTAATGCCAATTAAGGAGAGGTAGTTCACAATAAATTACCTGTGCAGCGGCTGCCCATTGTCTCTCGATACTAAACTAATTCCCTGCACGCACCTGCACATATATGCTTAGATTGCTGTGTTTTCTTTTTCTTGTTTTTCTCTCTACTCCTTTCTTAAGCCAAGTAAACACAGTGACACGATGGCTAACTCGGTTTTCGTAAACCTAACCCTGTAAAATAAAGGGAGAAAAGAAAATCCAAGGCTGCGAAGGAAAACTGTATTGCAACCAAATAGAAAATATTTCTGGGAAGTAAAGCAAAAAGTGTATATAGGGGTGGGGGATCTGCTGCTAGGTAGGTGCGCGAATCTGGCTGAGCTAGAAAGATGGGAGGAGGTCGGGTGTTGAAACAAGACCTGCTTCTTTCCTCGGAGATAATAGCAAAACTGAAGATGAAAATGTTTTGTCCACTTCTCCAATAATAAGCTTTCACGACCTTTGGGGCGGTCGCTGCAGTAGAGGTTCGAAAGTCGTATTCTTGGGAAGTGGCCAAGGCCAACAAAACAATCAAGATTCAACGGTAATAAATACATCACTCGAAAGAAGCATTTAAAGAATTCTAGGAAAAAGAATTCTTATCTTTCCCTTGATGCTGCCGTCCAAGAATTCCCATCTTGTCTTGGACATTGATTCGTACTCTAACCTTCATTGTGGATTTTTTTGTTAAACTTGAACTAGCTTATTGCTAACTGTCTGGGGCGTCCCTACTGAAGAATGCTGACGGGGCTGCCCAGGCATTTTTTGTTTGGCCAGAGTACTCTTCCCCTGGGGAGTTGACTTTTCCAAACCCACTTCTCTCGATTTAGTGTCACATCCTTCCACCATGGGAGGAAATAAAATTGTCTACTGTCTTCTCTCCTCGTTTCTCTTTTCTTCCTCTTCTTTCTTTTTCTCTCCTTCTTTCTTCCTCTCGTTCTCCATCTCTTTACTTTTCCATACCTTTTTCTCCCCTTCTCTCTCTTCTTTCTTTTCTTTCTACCCCCTCTCTCTCTAAATTATTTACGTTATTCACACCGTCCCATTTCTTTATTTACGCTATTGCCCTTCCTCCCCAACCATCTAAGACGTTCATGTACGCACACAATATGTGCACAATGACAACATAACATTAAGAAATAAGAAAGAGAACCTTCGTTTTACTTTCGACAGCCTAGAAATTCTCGCTTTCCTTATTTTGTCATTTAATCCTCACATTTCATGAGCGATGTTTCTGACAAAGGGGGAAGAATGGCTGTTTTCTGAGTCAGAATCTATCTAACTCTTGTCGTCGGCAAGTTTTTGACCTTTTGATCTATATAAAAGGTAAAAGTAATAACTATGTAATTTCAAAATTGCCATAATTAAATTTGGACTTATGTTTACAGAAAGAGATCAGTTCATTTTTAGAATTTATTATATTGTTACTTTGACGTCGGCAAGTTTTTGACCTTGAAGTAATATTTGTTTTTAGCTCCTTTCATGCCTTGTTTGGAGCGATTTACTCACACACACACACAAGTAAATATGCATACAAGATATAAAAGTGTAGGTAGATTGATATATTAGATAGATAGGAAAGTTTAAAGAATAAAACAGAAAATGCAGATAAAAACCGGCCATGCAAAGAAGAGATAACGAATTAAAATAAAGGATTATTAAATTATAAAGTATTAAGAAGTATGTCGAAAAACGAAAAAGTTAAAGAAAAAATATTTTATATCTATATAAAAGGTAAAAGTAATAACTATGTAATTTCAAAATTGCCATAATTAAATTTGGACTTATGTTTACAGAAAGAGATCAGTTCATTTTTAGAATTTATTATATTGTTACTTTGAGGGAAATAATTATAGTTATAGCTTCGGTTGTGCAGAGGCGACATGACTTAGAGCCTGGAGTATAAGACTTAACTTTTTTATGATAGTCCATTTGATTGAGAAGGGGGTATTATTAGAGTTAAGTTTTTTAATTAAAGTGGTTAGAGAAGTTCCTTAGTTATTATTAGAATTATGGTTGTTAAAAGAAGAAATGTGGTTTGATATTCTTTTCTTAATTAATGTTGAAGTAGCGCCGATATATATATGTACTTTATTAAAAGCTCGAGGTCTGGTATTAATGTAAATTTGCTGATTTGTATTAGTTAAATAGTTTGAATTTTGTTCATAGCGTTCAACAAATGGTGGGACAATGTCTGTATGAGGACTATTTTGGAGGGGATAATGAGTGTTGTTAGTGTTAGGATGGCTGTTAGTAGAAATATTATTATTCTCATTAATATTATTATTATTACTATTATTATTATTATTACTAGTTTTATGATTGTAGATGGAAGGGCTGCTCGAATGGTGTATTGGATTAGAAACTATATCAGATGGAGGATGGAAAGAAGAATAACTTGAAGACGAAATATTAGTGTCTGTTATGGGAGGATTGCGTGGGAGCTCAGTAATAGTGCAAGAATATATAACATCTTTATGGATACAATCATTATTGAGTGAACAAAGATGTTTGTTATTACAATTACAGTTAGTTTTGGGTTTAATTGGGAGAGGGATTTTTTGGGCTGATTTAATTTTTTTTTTTAGTAGATATATATATAGTAGTAATTTAGTAGTTATATATGTATTTTTTGTAGTTATATATATATATATATATATATATATATATATATACATAACTACTTCACATAAAATTAATATACGAAAGTAAAAATTTATGCATAAACTTTAAGTGTTTACTTCAAATGTGCTCAATACGTAGGTAGAGCTAGTTAGTAATTTATAAAATATATATGGCGATTAAGCTACACTGAATATTCCACGTTTCATTCACTCTAGGATTCTTCAGGCTTATGCGCAAATTTTGTGGTTGTCTGTCGTTTTTATATATGCATCTTCTATTGAGATTTTAGTTAGCCAATCAGCTTTCGAGTATCCACCTCGCCCTTCCTATCAGCCAATGAACATGCACTTACGGGACAAAGGCCCATTTGACCTCTGATTGACCTGTTTCGTGTGCTCCATTTAGCCTGGATATCTAGTGTCTTGACCTGTTTTAAATCTAGGTTAGGTTTTTTTTATGTTAGTTTATATATATATATATATGCATTATAGTATATGTATATGCCTGTTTATTATTTTATTTATTTAGTTTTTTTACGTTAGTTTATATATATATGTGTGATAGTATATGTATGCTTATTATTTTATTTATTTTGTTTATTTTTTATGTATTTATTTGTTTATTTTCTATTGTTTTTGGTAGTTTTAAAGTTATTTTGTATCTCTATCCTAGAATAAAATTTTATTCTGTGAACACAATTGTTCTCTATTTCTCTCCTACAGTTTAATAGATGTTGGGGTTCTTTAAAGTACAGGAGTGCAAATTTTTCATGAAGGCAAAATCTACATGGGTCGTCTAGGTCTCTACAGGTGTTTGCTTGTCTTACTATTTTCCATTCGACTACCGAATGTCCGCTTTCCTTGAGTTCCCAGTATTTGTTTGCTAGCGTTGTTTTTTTTTATTGTTGAATGTACTTTTGTGGTCATAATATCTAGTTCTGAAATTTCTTGTTATTCGGGTTTTCTTTCGCAAATATTGTGGCCTGGTAAACCATGCTTTTGGTTAGACATTTATTTTGAAGTGGGCAATATGTGCGGTATCTACAGTTGCATTTATCTTGTTCGTTATTCGTATTTTTATTTTTAGTATGGTTGTTGTTGTCCAAAGTTGGTTTATTATTATTATTATTATTATTATTATTTCTCCTAGTTATATGTGTCTTTTGTGTTAGTTTTATTTTTGTCATGGTGTCTACTTTTTTATTGTTCATTTTGTTGTTGTTTACATTTTTAAAATCTAATATTTTGTTATGTGCTTTAATTATCATCTTTAAATTTTCGCTGCAGCTGTAGGATAACTTTAGGGTAATTTTATTGAAAATTTTGTGTGAGGGGTTGGTTGCGAGAAAGTGTTTTTCGATAAGATCTAGAAATTTCTTGCTAAGTTTTGTTATTAACATTTGATTGTATAGGACCGTATACCAGATTATATTTCTTTTTCTTCTATTTTTAATTTTAATATAGTTATTGTTTTGTTACTTATATTTGATATCAATATTTTTGTATCCACTATTTTTAGGGCTGTTTCATAGATATTGGTCGACCTGTTAAATGAATTTTCATCGCTTGAGTTATTGCTGAGTCTACTTACGATCGCGTTAGGAATCTGTTTTATAATTGATGGTGGGTGATCGGACTTAGGGTTTACGTATATTGGAGTAGCGTTATCTTTTAAGTAGGGTTCATATGTGTTTTTTTTTCTAAATTTAACGTGGTATCCAGGAAGTTTGTTATTTTTATGTTGGCTAATACGTCTACTTTTAAGCCTAATTTTTTCATTTCCTTGTGTATGATTTTCTTAAAGTTATCTCCCTTGACTTTGTTGGAGTCTTTTATTATAGCTAGTCCATCATTTCTATATAGGCCGATATCCGTAGTATCAAATATGCTTGTGAGGGTATATAGAATGAATAATCCCACAAGATCTGATGCCTCTGCAGAATCCCTGGCACCCATCGCCTAATCAAACGAATTTGTCATTTTAGTTTTTATCCATTAGTTATTGTTATTTATTAGAACTGATTTTCTACATTTTTTAATCATGTTGATTTCTTCCGAGGATATATCAGTGTATGCCTCGGCAAATTCTAGGGCAATGGTAAAAAGTTGTTCGGATATCGAGGATAGAAGTCTATGATGTCGAACTGTATAAACGTACATTTATTTTTGTTTTCTATATTTGTGTGTATATATATATATATATATATATATATATATATATATATAAACACAAATAACCTTTATATATCTAATTTTAACCTTTATATATCCAATTTTAACCTTTATATATCTAATTTTAAATAAGAATGTAAATATACTAAATGCTAATCATAGTGGGGGTGATAAGTAGTTAAATGGATTAATCCTAATCTTATAAATACAAGACTGATAAATTAAAAAATTAAAAAATGTATCCATTTTAAATGTGGAAATTGATGAATCGCACAGGTAAGAAATTCATTTTTATAGTATGAAAAGGTTAGCAATTAAGAATAGGAAATTGGATCAAATATTTTTAACATGTCTTCTTCCTAAGATTAAGGGTGGCGGTGTTTGATCAACACTAATGGGGAGCCATGATGTAATATACTGTTTTGTTTTTAAATCCCCGAAACAGTGTTTCATGGTAAACAACTGATGATCCATTGAAAAATACATTATTGGTATTATAGTAAATTCGAGAGCGAGTTGATGCAGTGATTAAATGACTTACTGACTAGATGGTTTTCTAACGAATGATAAAAATATTTTTTTGTATAGTTTTAAAGGTTAAAAACTTCCAAGACTAATATATATATATATATATATATATATATATATATATATATATATATATATATATATATATATATATATATATATACAAACAAATATTTAGAAATTTTTGACATACCTAATTTTTGTTTGATATTCCCAGTATCTTGGTCATTCCATGTTGCTTCTCCGCTCTTAACTATTGAAGTGATTTTATTCGAGTTTAATGCGGGCTTCATGGATGGTTTTCCATCGTTTTCTTCTTTGGTCGACATTCGTCCGATTTCCTTGACAGCAGAATAAAAAAAAGATAACAAATTATACATAAACAAAACAAGGAATTTGGGAATATCAGAGAAAACATCTTCTTTCACCTAACACGACCAGACGCGGCTCGGCGGTAAGTGTACGAGCCGTGCATAATCACGAAGATATATCGATGTGAAAGTTTGTGAAGAGTTCTGAATATCCAGAACAAAACGAGGAATAAGTCTTTATATTTTTAACCGGAAGTGTTTCATTTCATTCTTCCTTTTCCGTTCAATATAAACATCTAAATTAAAAGACAGACTTCTCACCTGATTAGTTATTAATAACTACAGATTGAAACATTTTCATGCCAGTGTACCGAAGTTCGTACATATCTGTATAAACACACACACACACACACACACACACACATGTTGTTTGATTTGGTTTTAGCCATATGTTTTGAATGAATTCAATTATTTACGAAAGTGCATTTTTACCTAAATGCGAGTTGGAAATAATTTTCCCTTTAACCAACTTGGTACCCCCACATGGGGAGCGGTATATATATTATTTTTAAAATATAATTATCCACTGACACGTGTTTCGTCATCTACAACTGATCAGAGTGGCTAATTTCAGATTTAATTTTCAATTTATGTGATAATAACCAAAATTTTTAATTACCATATCTATTTTGCTAAAAGTATTTCCTTCGATGAGATGAGCCATTCATTGAAAATCCATGGATTAAGATAAAAACTTTAATAATTATGTGCACTATTTTGCCAAACCATAAATTTTTCTGTAATTTTACATGATCTGATTCAGAATTTCCATTTAGCCTATTTAAGAACTCGATTCTTATTGTTGAGCACTTTTAAGTTGAAATTTAAGTCGGTTACTTAAGCTCGCATGCGCAGATTATGATGTTATAATCATTAGATCTCTTTGGACGGACGTCTTGGCATTTAATAATAAATGTTTAAATTTCGACTGCATTTCTCGCGGTTAACGTTAGCCGTGTGGTTTGTTCCTTGCTAATAGAGTCAGAGATGGCTTTGTGACCGGGTTTGAATCTCCAGACCGGCTGTAATCGTAACTCTCTGCTGATAATTCCCTAAAGAATGAAACACTAGGGTCTGTAGGTATTAAAAAATATTTTAGTAATATATATATATATATATATATATATATATATATATATACATACATTATGTATATATATATACATTATGTATATATATATATATATATATATATATATATATATATGCATAACATCATAGTGATGTGGTTGATGAAAGACAAAACCTAGATCGTATTTGGTAAAACAGTGTACTTGATGAAGGCTTCTGCTTTTGGAATCTGACAGTGATAAGCGATGCTTATAAAAAAGTCTCTCATCATTTTTTCATAAATTATATAAAATTTTTTAAAAAAGGAAAAATTATATAGTTTATAGCAAAAATGTTTTTGTTAATTTTAATGCTGACAAAATCTAAGCTGCTATAAGAAAAAAAAAAGATGACAAAGATAAAAATTAGTAAATAAACTGGGTAAATGGTTTTTGATAACAATTGTTGGTCTATTTCCGTTTTCAGTACCGGAAGCTGTCATCGAGTCGATCATTTCTCTATTACCTCATATTTTGTTGTTGTGTGCCTATGATCGAATCTAGTAAAGTAATCCAATGGCGATATCTCTTAAGGTTTAAGATGGATTTTTTTAATCTAAGAATGTGATCTCTCTCTCTCTCTCTCTCTCTCTCTCTCTCTCTGTCTGTTTCTCCCCCCCCTCTCTCTCTCTCTCTCTGTTTCTCCCTCTCTCTCTACTGTGCTAGAAAAGTACTCACACCCACCTGTATCCTATATCTCTACAAGGCCACTATTCACCCATGCATGGAGTATTGTTGGTGTATCTACCATTAGTCTCTCACTCTTAAACAGGGCCTCAAAAAGAGTTTTTAATCTGATAGATCCTACACTATCAACCAAGCTCAAACCCCTGTCTCATCGCCACAATGTTGAATCCTTTCGTCTGTTTTATAAGTATTTTAATGGAATTTGATCTGGCGAACTCGTAACACTTGTGTCTCTTTGGTATAAATACCCTCCGAATAACCTGACGAGCAGCAAAATCCCACCTCTACACTGTAGAGATTCTTAGATGACAGAAAGTCTTCTGCTCGAATACTTTCTTTCTCTGGAACTGCTAGACTTTGGAATTCTCCCTCGATCTCCTGCTTCCTTGATTGTACTGACATGCAGAATTTAAATATAATGTGAACAGACATCTCGCTGCTAAATCTTGCAATTGTTCTTTTAGGCATGGTCCCAAATAGTAGCTCTTGCTGACTACATGCGCAACTGTATATTCAGTGAACTATATTATTGATGCCTTTACTCTTGCTGATTTCAAGTTAAATTCAAATTTTACAGTATGTTTTGTTTATTCAATTTTTAGGTGAAACTACAGAATAGTAACAAAACATCTTTCCCTCCCTATGTTAAGAATAGGTTTCTAAATTATAATGTTAACATTTCAGCAGAGAACCTTCTCTGCATAAGTACCCAATTTTTTCTCAGGGATAGGTTCAGTTCAGCATAAGTTAGTTAACTTATTGGTAGAAATAATCATCCAGTATTTTTGTTGTTTTTAATAAATTTTATTGGTTAACTTTTTTTTAGCTGGCATTAATACGATGTTTAAAAACAATTGTTTGAATGAATTTTTTTGAAATTATCTCCCTTTGCTATTGATATCAAAAATGGCCGTAGAAAGCGTTTGAACTGATATATTCAGTCAACTATATTACTGATTCGTTTACTCTTGCTGGCTAAATGTGCAACCATCGCTTTTCTGCTGCAAATAATTTTGTGTGTTCTTTTGACATCAGCAAACTGTTTACATGTGTTCACTTGTAAGAAAACGATATTTGTGCTAATCTGTTATATTGTAGTTTAGCAGTTGGTCTTACCATCTCCAAGAAGATTTTCATGGAACTCCTGCAGTTTGTCACTATGTCTGCCGAAGTTAGTTTCAACGACGTTAATGTTATGTACCAGGCTTCATAATCTTTTATTTTCAACATGCATCTTTCAAATACACTATCCAGGAAAAAATATCAGTTTTATCGAATTATATTTATTGATTAAATATATTTCTTATTTCGTGGAATTTCTTCCAGCTAGGTCTAAATGATCAATTTCAACCGCGGTTAAAAAAAAAACGTTTGGAGATATATCTAGAACATAAGAAGCTTTGATCAGACGACCTGCTTGTTTGGCAGACCGTGAGTAGGCTCGAAATGTTATATTAAATAATGGTTGGTTGGTTGGTTATTTTTATTTTACGGCATATCAACCCTTTTCGGGTTATTTAATGCCGAATCCAAAGATTTTGAAGAAAATTTTTTTTAATAGAATATATTTGTTGTTTTCACATCGGTTTCTATTTAACCCATAGTTGGGACCCTAACAGGTACTACCACTCCGGGTCAGAGTGGACCTGGGAGCAATGGTAATTAAAGGGTGGCTCTACACTCCCCAAAGCCCACAAGCTGGGGCCTCACCACTGGATATAGTTTAAGGTCATATCCAGGACCCCCGTTGAGGGACTTTTACCCTCGGCAGGGGAGCAATCGGCGTATTCTAATGCCCCACCGACAGGGCCATTAAATAATGGTAATGTAGATACATACATTGAATCATGTGGCGCAAGATTGATAGATCTAGGTGGTTGAAGAAATCCTGCATGACGGAATCAATCTCTGCATTTATCTCCACAGCGATTGGCTGGAATGCAAAGCTGACTGAGAAATGTAACATTGTTTGGGCATTTCTCCATCTTGCAAGAAATGACGATCTTGCAATGGGAATCAATCTCCAAAGTGGATTCCTTAAAACGAAATGAAATTCTTTCTATTTTGATTGTATGTTCTGCCCTTCTTGTGAAAATGAAGCTTTTCTGTTTCTACTATTCCATTTCAATTTCTTATCGAAACATTTCTGCATTGTAGAAGAAACGGCAAATGTTCGGTTTTATCAATTTCTTTTCTCACAAGAAAAAAGAAAAGAAATCGCAGATTTCTCCCATAAAAATAAATCTCCATCTTCGATTTATTTTAGTTGTTTTATTTCATTGTATATCAACCATTTCGGGTTATATAATATCGAGTGCGGCCATTTTAATTTTATAGTTTTTATGCTTCGAGTTTTTTATGTCTTCCAATATTTATTCATTGGATGACGTTTCTGAATTTTTGAGATGAGGATTGGTTATTTGTATTATTATTCATCGGACTACTATTCTCATCTTGAGTGTCATTTTCACAACGTTTCGGTCGATGTAACCTCCGACCTTATTCAGGTGTATCTTGTCGAACTCGAGAATGTTTCTGTCGAACTCATAAATTTGGACGGAATTTCGAGTGGAACCCTTTATTAACTTCACGGGGGTAGCATGCTCTCGTTCCGTCAGCCATGACTAGGTAGAGGTCCTAAGTAATTCGCAAATGTATTTTTCTGTCGCCCACACTGAGGATTGAACCTTCAACTTTCAGGAGAATATCACTTTTACAATTGATTTTTCCCAGTACTCTAACCACTGCGCCACGGGTCCATTTGCAAATTTCTTAGGATCTCTATTCAGTCATGGCTGACGGAACAAGTGCATGCTACCCGATTTGGGAGGAAAATGATCACAAGGAAACCTTATGGTTCAGATCTTATATTGGTTCTTGTCCAGTATTCTCCCTATTTCAAAATCCAAAAATAAAGAAAAACATATATATATATATATATATATATATATATATATATATATATATATATATATATATATATATTGTATGGCAGCGGGAGGATATTGTCTGGGGCGTATATATCTCATTACGTGTATTTTTCATACGAGTGTGTGCTTGATATGTATATGTGTAATAGACATGTGTCTCTTTGTCTGTATCTATGTATGTAATCGTGATACGTCTAGTGTCTATATATGGCCCTGTTCATAATATCTTATGTTGATATACCTTTTTTTTTTTTTGCCTTTTGGCTTTATCGCTCCTAGCTGCAAAGGCAACCGCATTCACAAAATAACAAATCGGAGGCTTCTTCTAATTAATGATTGATTTTAATCTTTCTGGGTCTTGGCGGTTCCCATTCTTTTATTGGCCGTTCTTAACTCTTTTTGCGTTTCTTTCTCCAACGCATCTTTGCACCAATCTCGATGCGTCTGCACCATCTTAAATCAGAAACCAGACTGACTTGCATGCGAGAGAAACAATATCTTTCTCTCTTTCTTTCACGGTTTCCCTCTTTCTTTCTTTTTCTTTCTTTCCACGTTCGCTCTCACACGTACCCGATTGACCTATTCCAGGTGTTATCGTCGACCCCAGCTACCGAGTTTGACATATATCAGCAACTTAATCCTTTGAATTCTTCTTTCACTAACCAACCTTCACAGCAACATTACAATTTTCAACATGCCGGCATGACATGGGATAGATTACATAACACATACACACACGCACACATACACACACACACATACACACACATACATATGTTTGTGTGTGTGTAATAACATAAATTAAATACTGTAAATTATATTTTACGTGAATTTATTGTTCAATATGATACTCAAATAATGAAATATTTTTAATCCGTGGAGTTAAAAAAAATGCGTTGTTCTCATCAGAGGAAAGATATTAGCAAATGGATATTATAACAAAACTATGGGTTTACTGGTACTACTATTTATTGAAACAGCATTATATGAAAACTAGTCATAACTACAAAAAAACAGTTTTGTACAATAAGTTCATAAAATGTGACAGGGGTGGATCTTAAACATACAAGGATAAATTAAAAGTCAAAGATAAAAAAATAAAATAAACTAGATGAAATGCTATGGAGAGGTTAAATATTTTTAAAATGAAATGATGACAGGAGATAATGTTCTCATAAAAGAATCCGGAATTATATTGTTGCCAAGTAGATTCAAATTAAAATTCAATATGTTTGTAATCCAGGTATATATATATATATATATATATATATATATATATATATATATATATATATATATATATATATACTAGCATTTCAGCCCGGCGTTGCCCGGGTATTTGGAGGTGTATGTTGACCAAAAAAAAGCGGTCAATTTTTTTAACTTTCACCCCTATTATGACCCCTTAATATTTATTGTTTAGGGCTCAAATCAAGTTATTAAGTTAGATCCATGTCCAAGGAACCTATATCTAAAATTTCAAGTATTTAGACCAAAAATAGTAAGAGGAGTTTGGTAGAGTTCTCAAAAGTCAAATCGTTGAACTTTGACCCCTTAATCGCCAAATTTCTGGCCAAAAATCGATCACATCGATTTTCCCAAATCTCAGTACCCTGTATATCAAATTTTGAGTCTGTAGACTAAAAATTGACAGAGTTATTGCATAGGGAAATGTACACAGACACACACACAGACACTTTCGCTTATATATATATACTAGCATGGGTGCCCGGCGTTGCCCGGGTGTTTGGAGGTGTATGCTGAGGGAAAAAAACAAGTAAACAAAAAAACAGTCAATTTTTTAAACTTTCACCCCTATTATGACTCCTTAACATTTATTGTTTTGGGCTCAAATCAAGTTATTAAGTTAGATCCATGTCCAAGGAACCTATACCTAAAATTTCAAGTGTTTAGATCCCAAATTGTCGGAGGAGTTTGGTAGAGTTCTCAAAGGTCAAATCGTTAAACTTTGACCCCTTAACAGCTAAATTTGTGGCCGCACCCCAATCACATCGATTTTCCCAAATCTCAGTGTCCTGTATATCAAATTTCGAGTCTGTAAACTAAAAATTGTCAGAGTTATTGCGTAGGGAAATGTACACAAACAGACACACAGACACGTTCACTTTTATACATATATATAGATATGTATGTATATTTTGCTCATATGTGCAGATCATCATATAATGATTAGATCACTCTGACAGACGTTAAAAACATTAAAAAAAAGATTCGGGTTCGAATCTATCGACTGGTGTTAATCGTTACACCCTGCACTAATGATTCCCGAAAAGATGAAATACAAGTGTCTGTATGTAATTTATAGTAAATACTTATATATATATATATATATATATATATATATATATATATATATATATATATATGAGAGAGATATGGGGGGGGGGAAAGAGAGAGAGGGGGGGCTAATTGAAGATAGAAAATAAAGAGGAAACAAAAGTGAGTAGAGGAAATCGAATTAAAGGGAAAGAAGAAAAACAACACAGAATTAGAAAAGAGAGAATGGAAAAGAGAGAGGGAGGGGGTAATATGAAACAAAAAGAGAGAAAATAAGAAATGGAGAATGAGAGAGAAGGGGGATAAAGGGAAAGAGAGAAAGAAAAGAAAGAGAAAAATCCTATCCTATGTTTGGGCGATGGCATACGTTTCCCAATTCTATTTTAGAATCGGTAACTTATAAGAGGGACCACATGAAGGTTGCCAACATCCCATTGTGAGAGTAGAGCTGTTTCTATGCTGGAACCTGAACACTGTACGCCAAGACTACCGGTCTGTGTCGGTTACCTATTCTACAACAACTACTTCACCAAAATAATAAGAAGGGGATAGGCAACAAATACAGTGAGGACATTGCCAAAGCTGCCGCAAAGAAGGTGAGCTCCCTTTATCATGTTAAAAAAATTATTTACACCAGAGAGTATTCAATATCATTACGAAGCTGCTATCACCCATGCATGGAGTATTGTTGACACATCTGGGCTGGTGCATCTTATTAGTTTTTCACTCTTGGACAAAGTTCGAAAAAGTTTGGAATCTAACATATACGCATTACCAGCTAAGTCCCAACCTCTGTCCCATCTCTGCAATGTTTCGTCCCTGTGTTTGTTTTATAAATACTTTAATGAATGAGCTCTGATGAACTCATAGCATTTATGCCTCCGTCGACTCATCTGATAAGAAGCAAGATCCCACCCCTTCACTTTTGAGGTCCGTAGATGCTGAAAAGTTTTTTATTTTATAGTTTCTTCCCAGGAATTGATAGACTTTGGAATTCCCTCCCTGTTTCTTAGTTCCCTGAAGGTACTGGCACGCAGAAGTTTAAATGTAATGTGAACAAACATCTTACTGCTTAACTCCCCACAACCCCATGTTAGACACGGTCCTAAATAATAGCGTCTTACGTTGCAAGTGGACATATGCCTTGTTTGAAAAAGAAAAGAAAAAAAAGCAGTAAGAAACAAAATGATAATCAGACGGAGAGAGATAATGAGTAGGAGGGGGAGAATGTGAGAGAAAGAAAAAGAATAAGAAAATCTCAAAGAGAGAGAGAGAGAGGGGGGAGGAGGAAGAAAAAAGAAGAAATAAACAGAGAATTGGAGAAAAAAGAGTAAGAAACTATCAAAAGAAACAAAAATAATAAAAGAATAAGAATAGAGAGAATAAGGAAATAAAGGAATAAGAAATAGAGAATAAGGGAATAAAGGAATAAGAAATAGAGAATAAGGGAATAAAGGAATAAGAAATAGAGAATAAGGGAATAAAGGAATAAAAAATAGAGAGTAAGGGAATAAAGGAATAAGAAATAGAGAATAAGAGTATAAGAAAGAGTGAAAAAGAAAGGAAAAACAAAGACAAAATAAGTTAAGAAAGAATAAAAGAATGAGAATAAGAAAAAATAGAATAAGAAAAAGTTACTTATGCAGAATTTGAACAAGACCTAACTAACCGTCCGTTCGACTTTATTTGGAACATGACGTCATGCGTTAAGGTTTGACTGTAATCTGACTCAAGACGCCGATCAATACGCAGAAACAAAACAAAAAAATAAAAAAACAGATGATTTAGGGGGAAAATATCGGGAAAAAAATCCATGGAACCAGTCGGGAGCTTCTTTTCGAGTTTATGTGGAGACAGAAATTTGGTAATAATCATTTTGTCTCCATCTTAAACCATATATCGATAAGCAACCCGATTAGCGAAGTTTCTTCCACATTCGCTTTCTCTTCTCGTCCGACTTTAACATCGTCTAATGTGACCCTAGAAAAGTCTACCTAATCATAAGGGATATCTCGAAAAAGTCTACCTAATCATATCTCGACTGTCTTAGTTTAATCAAATTTTAAAACATCGGTTTCCCAGCCCCATTCTACTTGAAAAAAAACAAAACAAAAACAAAAAAGTTTACTTCATATTAGTTAAAAAAAAATACTATAAATGCCAAAAAAATAATACCTGAAAAACATATTTTAAAAATTTGTTTATTTTAAAAACTTTGTTTAAAAAAGTGACAAAAAATTGGTTTTCTTATTAGTTTTGTTCAATTTTATTTTACAAAAAAAAAAAAAAAAATGGTGTTAAAAAATACAACATGTTTATTTTTTACACTTAAAAAATGTTTCAAAAATAAAACAGAAATTGTTACAATATATCGTTGTTTCTTTTTTATTTTCGTTATATTTTTTATTTGTTTTGTGATTTTGTTATATTTAAATATTTTTTTCAGTATTTTCCTTGGGTAACGTTGTTACGGTTTTATAATCGGCGATGCTCGGCGAAAATCTGGGTTGACGGCATGTTCCGAGCAAAGCCTAGCAGTCAGTACGACATTGTAATCTGGTTCAGATTCTGCACAAGTATCAAAAAAGAGATAAAATAGAATAGGAAAGCGAGAATAGGAGAATAAGAAAAAGAGAATGGGAGAATAAGAAAGAATAAGTGCATAAGAAAGAATGAGAAAAAGAAAATGAGGGAATAAGAGAGAGAGGGGGGGAATAATAAGAAAAAGAGAATAAGAAAGAGAGAGAGAGAATACGAACAGGCCAGAAAATAAGAGAGTGGGAAAAATGAGATAGGTAGGAACAACACAAGAAAGAATCAGGGCGAGAGGAAAGAGAGAGAAAGAAAAAGGGAAATATAGGAGAGAGAGAAAGAGAAGATTGAAAGCAAAATAATTCTTGTCCTTCAAACGCAACTTTCGAGATTACCTCAGTCATTTCAAATAAGAGGGTTCTCCGGCCAAAGATGGATCAGCCTGAGCAAAGCATTCCTCACGAAATGGCTGTCTCCTCCATCTTGCGGACATGTTGTTTGGAGTTTCCCAGGCAAAACGCCTTCATCTTATTCGTTTGATTGATGGACATAACCGCGTCTGACCAACTACCACCCTCACCCCAATGATTGCATGAGGGGGTTGCAATGCAGTGCACTTACATCGGTCATGCTTTTGCGCAAATCGACATTTGCATATGGCTTATTTGTGTTCTTAACAGTCAAGGAGGCGGCTTTGACAATGGATGTTGAAAAAGCTAACGATCCACTCGCAGGAACAAAACTTGCCATCATTAAGTCTTTGATTGATGGATTCGTCAAGTAAATCCTAACTTTTCTGTAAACATTTTAAGTTCAATGCTTAAACCTGTTGATCTTTAAAAACGGTGGAGATCAGTTTTATTATTCATTGAGTCTACCCAGATTATTCATAACCCGTTTATATAATTTTTTTTTTTTTTTGTAAAAAGTAAAGTGGTCGACCGCCTAAATGACAGTCGGTGCCCCTAACCGTTACACTATTCGGCTGCTGTCAAGATGAACATGTGAATTAACAATGTTCGAACATTGTCCAAACGCCTAAGCTCCATTTGTTTACATAAAGAGTATAGCTTTATACGTCAATGGAAGTTTCCTATATGCTCAACCAAAGATGGGGGAGCATTTATAGTTACCCACATACACACTGTTTCGCTGTATCACAGCTCATCACTGCGGCTAGACTAGCAACTACCTGAAGCCAAATTTGAAACTCGTTGTGATATTGTCTGTCTGTCTGAGAAACAGCCTCTACCAAACTCCTGACAATTTATACTCTATAGACTTAAAACTTGATATAAAGGGATTTCAGGCCTGTGGAACAAACTAAATTTGTTTTTTAGCCAGTAAAAATAGCAGATGTGAATCAATTAAAGTGCTCTTGCATACATGCGCAAATATACATTTGTATACGTTAAAGTCAGTTAAATTTCACAATTCATATTCATCTAACGATAGCTCAAACAATAACGATTAAAGCTGGAGTGCTATATGTTTGAATTTCGATTCTTGCTGATAGCACCCAAGTAAAACATTTTTATTTTTGAAATCACTACTATATATTAGGAACAATATAATAATCGATAGAGAATTAGCTTTATAATAATAATACGTAATCTTCATGAATTTAAACATCATATTTAAGTTTACAACCGGGCAATACCGACTGGCCTGCTAGTATATATATATATATATATATATATATATATATATATATATATATATATCGGATTTTTTAATCATGCCTGAATGCATTTTCTTTTCTTTTGGTGGATTGTAGCTTTTGGTGGATTGGTAGCTATTTTTTCTGTTGAGTTAAGGGCAAAAACATTCATTCATTGATATAATAATAAGGTGAATGATTTTGTGCTACGAAACAGATACTATCAAAAAGTGTAAATGTCAACTGAATTAAAGGAATAAATTATAAGATGGTCAACATCATGAAATTTGGAATATAGACCTTTTTCATTTAATCATATATATATACATATATATATATATATATATATATATATGACTTATATGCAATTATACTGAGTTCGTGAAATTCAGTAAATTTTCATATACCATTGAGTTTTAGGCCAAAATGGTTGACTTAAAGAGTAAGCTACAAAATTATCAAATTTTATAATTGAGCATTAATATACTTCAATAATTCACAGTATATATATTGATCATTAATATATATATATATATATATTGAGCATATACTTAATAATTCACAGTATATATATATATATATATATATATATATATATATATACTCATCCCATATAGTACTGTTTCGCTGTTTCACAGCTCATCAGTGCGGCTAGTATATATATATATATATATTTGTAGTCATCGACATACGGTCCTGTTTCGTTGTATCACAACTCATCAGTGCCGCTAGACTAGCATCTCTCCCAAGCCAAGGATTGAACCTAGAACCGTCGTTTTGACAGTCGGCAGTTCTCCCGCTCGACCATGGAATCGACGCCCGTAAATAACTCGTCGGAATGTCTATTTAAATAGGCACCTGCCACCACTTTTTATAGTGCTCAAATCGCCTGTTCGTAAACAAACAGACAACGAGCTTCGCATTTCCAGCCAATTAAGTAGCGGGTGAGATTATTTACGACAGTGCTCTACCCAAAGAGGGGGGCTTATAATATATTTGTAATCATCGACATACAGTCCTGTTTCGTTGTATCACAACTCATCATTGCCGCTAGATTAGCTTCTCTCCCAAGCCAAGGATTGAACCTAGAACCGTCGTGTGGACAGTCGGCATATATATACTAGCATGGAGACCAGACATTGCCCAGGGTTGAATGAGGATCAACGAATGTTCTACACTTTCATACTTTTATTGTCATCGAAATCAGTGAAATTGCCAATTTATACATTCAAATTATTGCCTGCTTTAGTCGGGGACCCTTAGTGGTACATCGAGAGGAAGCTCGCATGATTCCCTACAGTACCTTAGTTAAAAAAATGTTGTACTCTACATTGCACTGTGGAGAACCTGTTGTTGATTTTATGAAATTATTTTTGAATGACTTCAATTAAAGTTTAAAATGAAAAAAAACAAAACAAGTATCATGGTTTAATTGTGCTTTAAATAGAAACTTTCATTTTGAACGCGCCTCTGTCTTTTCAAAGCATCTACTGTTGATTTTAGACACCTTACTACTTGCGCGGTGCCTTCACCACTATAAACAAATCATCTGTGTGGATTTCCGAACAACTTAGTTGTTGTAGCGGAACATCATACTTCGAAATCGACGGAGAGGGTCCATTATATATATATATATCTATACTCCTATAAATTCGTTTTTCTTTTGTGTGTATTGATATTCATATAAAAAAAAAAACTCTTTTCTATTAGTATTTATTTGCTTTCCCATCAAAGCAAAATGTGACACGAGGTCGTTTTTTAGGTGGGATTAAACCAGCTCCCCGAAAAAGAGGCAAAAGGGGCAGTCTGGTTGGGACCAAAAATAATAATTGTCCCAGTATAGAGGGTTTCCCCTCCATTGACTGGGACAAATTGCCTTAGGTGCAACATCTGCAGAACAGATACTACACTTGATCCCGGCCTGAAGGCCAAGAACAAGGGTATTTATTTGCTCCCCCACTGAGCAAATTAGGCACAAGGCCAATTTTTTTGTGAAAAGTGAAGGGGAAATGGGGACCAACTCCCCGGTGAGTAGGGGAGCTGGATAGTGACAATTGGTATGAAGGGTTTCTCCTACATTGACCAAGGTTGCCCCAACATATGGTCTTTGCTTGTAGTATCTGCCGGAACAGATACTACACTTTGATTTCGGCCCGAAAGCCAAGAACAACAGAAAAAAGGCAAGACTCTTTTCTATTTATTTAATATATTTATTTGCTTCCCCACCAAAGCAAATTAGGCGCAAGGCCGTTTTTAATGTGGGGTAAAAACCAGCTCCCCTAAAAGTAGGCAAAAAGGGGGCACTCTGGTTTCCAAAAATAATAATTATCCCAGTATAGAGGGTTTCCCCTCCATTGACTGATACAAATTATCTTAAGTGCAGCATCTGCAGAACAGATAATACACTTTGATCCCGGCCTGAAGGCCAAGAAGAACAGAAAAAATGAAAGCCTCTTTTCTATTTATTTAGAAAGAAAATATAATTTTCTTATATGTGTCATGGAATTGCATTCACTAGCAAAAGATCTAGCTAATTTGCATATTCTTTTAAACATTCATTTTAATTAATTCCCTATTAGTTGCTTCGGTTTTCTAATGGGATTGGGATAATCATCTTTAGTGAACTATTACATGTAATTATATTCATGCAGATATTCTACATGATTTATACATGCATAATATTTGCGCAAAAAGTTTATAGTAAACACAAAATTGTTTCCATATATATTTATGTATATGTATATATTTTTGTTTACCAAATTTTGCCTACCAAACTCCTCCTAGAGTTTTTGGTTTACAGACATGAAACTTCATATTTAAGGTATTTGAATCCATGCAAAACTTTATATTTTGGTTTTAGCCCGGAAACATCGGTGCAAAAGAGTGAAAATTAAAAAAAATGAAATTTTCCAGGTGAAGGTCGAACGCTGACATTACGAATACATAACGTAGTAGCTATTAGTTCATGTTTTAATTTTTAGCCTTGCAGTAAACATGTTTTCATAGCCAAGTCGTTGACGGCAGAGACAAAATAAATCGTGAGCTGAACATTTTGATTTCGATTCTCGGTGGTAGCGCATGAGTCTTTTTTTTATACTTTTTAAATCATTACTATATATTGCATCCAATCTATCTATTTATCTATCTATCTATCTATAAAAGTGAAAATGTCTGTCTGTTCTGTATGGTAGTTAAGGAAGACTAATATACAGAAAGGCATTACTTTACATATTCACACTTTTTAATATATACATATGCACATAACCTTATGAACAGTACATAGGGCCCGAGCAAAGCCAAGCAAAACTGCTAGCATATATATATATATATATATATATATATATATATATATATATATATATATACATATATAACTACTTCATTTACTCACACAAATTTAATATACGAAAGTATAGATTTATGCGTAAACTTTAAGTATTTACTTCAAAAGTGCTCAATACGTAGGTAGAGCTAGTTAGTAATTTATAAAATATATATGGCGATTCACCTTCAAAATAAAAAACACCGTATAAAAACAACACTAGCGAATAAATACTGGGAACTCAAAGAAAGAGGACATTCGCCGGTAGTCGAATGGAAAATAATGAGACAAGTTACCACGTGCAGACATTTAGACGACCCATGTAAATTATGCCTCCATGAAAAATTTGCTATCCTGTACTTTAAAGAACCTCAAAATCTATTAAACTGTAGACAAGAAATAGCAAACAACTGTGTTCAAAAAATAAAACTTACTCTAGGATAGCGATACAAAATAGCTTTAAAACTAACAATAACAATAGAAAACAAACAAATAAATAAATTAAATAAACATGAATATACATAAACGATCATACATATATGTATATATATATATATTTATATATATATATATATATATATATATATATATATATATATATATATATATATATGTATGTATGTATGTGTGCATGTGTGTGTGTACACATAGGTATATTCATATATATAAAAAAAAAATAAAAGAAAATACACATAGGTATATTCATATATATAAAAAAAAAAGAAAAAAAAAAAGGAGGGAAAGATCCACCTTAAACCACTAACCTAGTTCTAAAACAGATCCTTTGTTCGATAAAATGCATGCCCATTGGCTGATAGGAGGGGGCGCGGTGGATTCTAGAAAGCTGATTGGCTAACTGGAAATCCTCAACATATATAAAAACAAGAAGCAACCACAAAATTCGCGCATAAGCCTGACGAATCCTACAGTGGATGAAACGCAGAATATTCAGTGTAGCTTAATCGCCATATATATTTTATAAATTACTATATATATATATATATATATATATATATATATATATATATATATATATATATAAAAGTGAAAGTGTATGCGGTCTGTCTGTCTGTGTACATTTCCCTACACAATAACTCTGTCAACTTTCAGTCTACAGACTCGAAATTTAATATACAGGGTATTGAGTTTTGAGAAAATCTTTCCAATCCGTTACCAGCTAGAAATTTGGCTGTTAAGGGGTTAAAGTTTAACGATTTGAGCTTTGAGAACTCTACCAAACTCCTTTGCCAATTTCGGGTTTAAACACTTGAAATTTTAAATATAGGTTCCTTGACATGGATCTAACTTAATAACTTGATTTGAGCTCCAAACAATAAATGTTAAGGGGTTATAATAGGGGTCAAAGTTTTAAAAAATGCCATCTGCGGTCTCTACCAAATCACTAAAGAAAATTTCTGGTCTAAACATTTGAAATTTTACATAAAAGGTATTCAGAGATAGAGCAAGCTTTTTAATCGGTTTGGGTCGAAAATTTGAGCTACAAATATATAAATCTATGTACGTATGTTCGCATGTCTACCTAAAACTTTCACCAGAGGCGACGGATTTTCACAAGTTCAGTATCGTTTTGAAGCTGGACCCTTCAGACGACAAATACCGAAAAATTGGCTAAAAACATTAATTTCTTCACCCTCAACTGACCACTTTTCTAGAGGGAGGAGTCGTTTTTTTTTCCGATATTTTCGAAAGCCATCCCATCTTTTCGATTGTCTAGCCTTAATTTAAATCTACGTCGCTTCCGGTTTGGCAGTGGTCGTAACAGCAAAAACGTCATGCTTTTCTTCACGTTCTTTTCCTCCTTCGCAGTACGGGTTCGAGCCTGCCTTCCCACTACCACTTTATATATAGTAGCCATGGTCCAAATTATGGAGCAGAAAAAAAACTTGTCAAGATGGCCTAATGGTTATCGTACTTGAATTACTGTCTTTAGGTTTTCATTTCGATCTCAGCTCGAGTATTTTATTTTTACTTACAAGAAGTGAAGTATAAAAAAAACATAATATTCGCATGCACATGTCTCAGTTTCTTTCCGTTTTTTTTTTAATTAAAGTTTTTAAAAGAAATTTAATGTTATGTTTAATAGAAGGTAATGCCTCGTACATCTTCTAGTACACCATAAAAATTCTAATTTTCTTAGGTTGAAAAAGTTATAAACACAATTTGATAATGAATGTTTCATATTTATAGTAGAATTTTTAAATAGCATCAGATAGTGTATGATGCTAAACACGTTCTTTTCAAAGGCTGGTAATATTGTCACGTTAAAACTATATAATCTTCAACAAATCATAAAGTAAAATTGGTACTTACTTGATAAATAACGTCAGTTGCTGTCTGTAACTTCATCACCAAAGTTGACGTCTTTGGTCCACAGCACTGCTCTCTTTCGCCACTGTGAGCACTCCTCCTCGATCCTAACCTGCGTGCATTTCCCATGAATTCCTTATCTGTCATTATCGTCACCGAACCGTCCCCCCAGGAGCTCCCTGGACACGAATGACACACCAAATGACCTTGGTCAGTTACAACCGCGTCTGCCATATTCAGTTCTCTTTCTATATTTGGCGCTGAATGCCTCCGTCGATTGTTGAATCTGATGATACACACGGAGACAGTCGAGGTCAAGATAACTGATACTGCCACCGCTACCAAAACAAAAAGGATCAGGAAGTATATGTGTACCCTGTCGTCGGGTTCTATGATCTCGTGAATCTTTTTCGGTGCATCGAACGTTTTGTTGCTAACAGTCAGGATTACAGAGATCATTGTTTTCGTCGAAAGCGGTGGGTTACCACTGTCTCTGACGAGTAGCTGCAAATCGTAAAAGCCTGCGTCCTGTTGGGTCGCCACCCGACTGAAATATAAAACCCCTGTGTATTGATTTATCGCAAACAGTTGTTTATCATTGCCGGTGACGATTTCAAATTTAAGAAACGCGTTTTCTCGACTGTCGCTATCGACGGCTGTGAGTCGAGTAATGTTGTTTGTGGTTCGTTGTGGGTAGCGGACTTCGATAGTGAACGGGTTTACCTTAGGGTAGGTGAAATATGGTGTGTTGTCGTTTTCATCTAAGACATCGACGACAACACGGACAGAACTATTTAATGAGGGTATACCACTGTCTTTTGCGACCACCTTGAATTCAAAGCTGTTTTTAAATTCGTGGTCAAGCGAGCTGATTGTCATCATTGTTCCTGTATTTGAGATTTCAAACGGTAAAAGTTCTTCATCTGGTGACTGCAAGAAGAATGTTACGATACCGCCAGGTCCTGTGTCAGGATCTGTAACGTTGATGACCCCAAGGAAACTTTTAGGGTCTTGATTTTCCTTAATTTTAAATTTATATTCCTTTTTGGAAAATTTGGGTTTGGCATCGTTAACATCAAGTACTTTGATTAATAATTTTCTCGTAGCATAAAGAGGTGGGTTTCCTCGATCTTCGCATTTTATCTTAAGTTCGTGATGGTCTTGCGTTTCTCTGTCCACTTTTTCCTTAATGACGACCTTGTATTTCTTTGGACCGAGGCTAATCAACTGGAAGCGTTCGTGGCTAAGATCACATGTTACTTCTCCGTTGGGTCCTGTGTCCTTGTCGGTGACCCTCAGGTAAGCAATGAAACTGCCGACTTCAGTGTCTTCTGAGATGACAGCTGTGTCATCTGCAGAGGCTGACACAAAGTTCACATCAATCGTCGGTTTGTTGTTTTTTTCGCTGACCACATTCACTAGAACCACAGCTATCGCACTAAGTGGTGGGTCACCTCCGTCTCTGGCTTCGATATACAACTTATAGGTCAACGCTTGACCTTGAGGGAATTTTTTTTCTAAGAATATTTCTCCGGTCATTTCGTTAAGCTTAAAATTGGATTTAGCCATTTCTGTTGTTTGCGGACTAAAATGGAATGATATACCTTTTGTTTGCCCTGAATCTGAATCATTGGCTGACAACACCACAATAGGATGATGACCATCTTCATCTTTCCTTTCACTATTAATTGAAATATTATAAACACTTTGCGTAAATACCGGCGCATTATCATTAACATCTCGTACTGATACTTTAACGTCCAGAATGCTCTGCTTGGGTGGCGTTCCTCCATCTTTTGCTATCACCTCCAGGACATACCAATCTTTAGTCTCTCGGTCGAGTTTCCCTTCGAGAGACACTGCAAGCTCAGCTGTTCCATCAACACGTTTTGACACGGACAGTGCAAATGGCTCGTCGCGCTTTTTTTTCATTTGATACGTAATGTGTGAGTTTAATAAACTCACGTCTTTGTCTACAGCGTTCGGGATCGCTATTTTGGTCCCACTTGCAACATCTTCCGAAAACTCGATGTGTACCTGTTTCTTGGGAAACAAGGGTTGATGGTCGTTTACGTCCTGGACTATGATTTTCACTTCGAGTATTTCGATGAACGTCTCTGCCCAGTGCACTGCCACATCCATCGCTATCAGACAGACAGAGTTCCGCGTGCACAGATTTTCGGCATCAAGCATCTTCGCCGTGTATAACTTCCCCGTTTTCTCTGACACCCGGAAAAGACGAGGCTGATCAGTCAGACTTTGTTTTAACTGATTGAATTTCATCAGGCTTCCGTTTCGACCAGGTACTGCCCCCCTTAGGTCTGAGTCTGCTGAAATGTCCCCTAGGTAGGTGCCGGGACTCTTACCTTCTTCCACGTAATAGGTGAGACTTGCGCACAGAATCAAGTTGATGGGAGAGAAGATGAAGAGAGGAATAATTGGGAAGCGGAAGTGTAGAGACAAGTGTGGAGCAAGTTCCAGCATTTTGACGGATCAGGCATTGGTTGTCAAGATTGTGATGCATCAATCGTTGTGTTGATCTGAAATTCAACAGAAAACAAATTGTTAATCCATGTATTATTATTATTAGTAGTAGTATTATTATTATTAGTAGTAGTAGTAGTATTGTTGTTGTTATTATTATTATTATTAGTAGTAGTATTAGTATTATCATCATTATTATTATTAGTAGTAGTAGTATTATTATTAATAGTAGTAGTATTAGTATTATTATTATTAGTATTATTATTATTATTATTATTATTGTTATTATTATTATTATTATTATTGTTATTATTATTAATATTATTATTATTGTTGTTGTTGTTATTATTATCATCATCATCATCATCGATATATTAATACGATAGCGAGTGTGTTCTTTTGTGTGTCACGCTTACATCCGGGTCGTTTAATTGTTATGTTCTATTTCTTGTGATAAATATTTTAACAAGAATTCTTCATAAGTTTTTGTTTCGGTTTCGACTATAAATTATGTCACTTAAATCATCTATTTTTTTTTATAAATAATTTTATCAAGAATTCTTTATAAGATTTGGTTTCGGTTTCGATTATGACTGCAGGAACTCAAGTTATATATATATATATATATATATATATATATATATATATATATATATATTTTTTTTTTTTTTTTCATAAGTTTTTATTTCAGTTTTGATTCAAGCTAATGCACTCAAGTCATATTGATATATTTTTTTTATTTTTTTATTTTTTTAATCGCAACTTTATAATGTATAAAAATCGATAGAACATTAACTCTATAATAATATATACGAAATCTGCAATAATTAAAATATCATATTTAAACGTACTTTACGACCAGGCTTTACTGGGCGTTCGTGCTAGCTTAGATAAATGCTTTTGCAGTTTTAAGAAAAAAGCTACAATAATGTCAGAGCGTCTCCATTTACGCTGAACATCTACAGAATGCCAACATCAATATATTACATATGAATGAGTCCACTGTGGAATTTCCACAGATCTCGCTAGTTATTATTATTGTTATTATTGTTATTATTAATATTATTGCTGTTATTATTATTATTATTATTATTATTATTATTATTATTATCATTGTTAACATTATTATTATTATTATTATCATTATTATTATTATTATTATTATCATTATCATTGTTAACATTATTATTATTATTATTATTATTATTATTATCATTATTATTATTATTATTATTATCATTGTTAACATTATTATTATTATTATTATTATCATTATTATTATTATTATTATTATCATTATCATTGTTAACATTATTATTATTATTATTATCATTATTATCATTATTATTATTATTATTATTATTATTATTATTATTATTATTATTATTATTATTATTATTATTATACATAATTGTTACCATTATCTGTTATAATTATTAGATTAATAGCAGGACGCCTAGTGTTCCCCGATCGTAAAATAAGCTTAAAAATTATAATTTAATTCATTCAGATTCGTATTTATGATTATTAGAACCAATTCTCAATTGATTATTATATTATACCCGATATATAGCAGTGATTTTATAAGTTAAAAAATATGACTTTGGTGCCGAAACATTTAGCGCTCCATCCTTAGTTGTTACTGTTTGAGCTATCTTCAGATAGATAAGAAATAATTAAACATGAACCGCCTTTAACATATAAATGTATATTGCGTATGCGTACAAGAGCACTTTACGTCTGCCAAGTTTGAATATTTTTCAATTTTGATCCTTCAGCAACTATTTTTACCGCCTAAAACCCCAGAAAAGAACGGTCTAGAAAAAATGCAGTCATTTGATCTGTTTTGCATCGCTTTGGAACGTTGCATCTCAGGTGAGATGCACTTTGGAAAAAATAGAGACAGACAGACGCACAGACATAGCAAGTTTTATAAATTAGATTATTAATTACTGGTGAAGCAATGTGAAAATTCCAAGGTGTTTTTTTACATCAACTTGTATAGTTTATTGTTAATATGAATATTTCTTTTTAAAATAAGAAATGTTTGTCAATAAAATTACTCTTTCTTCTTCCATAAAAATGTTTGCCACTGTCAGCTAAATAACTGGTCAACAAATTCCAGGTTAAAAAAAGACATAGCATATAAGACCTGCTTCTGTGTAAGAAAAATATTCTGATATTACATCTGACCTTTATTTCTTTAAATAAGACATATTTTATTATTATTGGTTATGAATTAAAGCGCACACAATTGTCAGTCGAATCAAGTAAAGATTAGATACCCCAGTAGCAGACGACAAAGATAAGCGCACATTTCAAGTGACACCGGTTGTTCGACCTTGACATTGCCGTTGGTTGTTTGTAAACACGTCAAATAGCAGACATGTCCGAATGTTCGCGAGCAAGATTTTTTAAAAATATATTTACAAAACTTTTCAAGATTTAAAAGGAAAAATATATATTTACAAAACATTTTCTTTAATATTAAATATTTACAAAACTTTTAAGGATTAAAAAAAAATTCTATTTACGCAAAACGTCTTAATGTAGTAATAAAACGAACGCATTAAAACAAAACATATTTAAATAAATGAGTGTCTTTATGGGTGAGTTCTTTTTATATAGTTACAGAACTTTTTAATAAAGCTATTTATAATAATAATAATAATAATAATAATAATAATAATAATAATAATAATATAAATAAATGGTCAATTTTTACGACGTGCCCCAGCATATTATAAACACTCCATCCTCCTCATGTTAAGAACGGCTTTCGGAATAACATCCCAACCTCAAAAGGAGGTCGGGAGGTGTTTATTCCGAAAGCCGTTCTTAACATGGGGTAGTTGGGGGTGTTTATACTACGCTGGGGCAGGTTGTAAAATAATACCAAATAAATAAATAAACCGACGTTATAACTGAGAATTTCGGATGATGTCCATTAAAAAATACACAATTAAAAAAAAATAAATAAATGAAATTATCATAACCAAACGTTTTAGTGGCAGAAACAAATATAAAATAACTGACTTGTTCGGATTTTTGCGACTAAGATTAATTTTTATGTACAGTGTGTGTGTGTGTGTGTGTGTGTGTGTGTGTGTGTGTGTGTGTGTGTGTGTGTGTGTGTGTGTGTGTGTGTGTGTGTGTGTGTGTGTGTGTGTGTGTGTGTGTGTTTGTGTGTGTGTGTGTGTGTGTGTTTGTGTGTGTGTTTATCTTTCTTTGTGCGTTTTTAATACAATCCAATATTTATTTAAAGTGCGATGTATGTAGGTGGTCAGTGAAGGAAGAAATCCTTCTAGACCGAGGCAATTTTTATGCATAATAAAATCACAAGTATAAACAATCGAGATTTTAAAAAATATATTTTATTCACATGTCTTTTATAACTTTTATTTTTATAAAGATGAAGTGTAGTATCACAAGATACAAATCTTTTTATAATTTTCATTTTTATTTAAAAAACCTCCAAAAAAAACCCAAAAAAACTTAATTGTTTACTTCCCCATAAAGACAAATTAATGCAAGTAAGTTTAGCGTCCGAAAATTTCAGTTTCTAATGTTGTGTAATTAATATATTTTATTCTTTTTATTTTTTTATTTTTGTTATAATAATTATTATTATTAGTTTTATTAAAGTTCTGTAAATATATTAAAGACACCCATTTATTTTAATATATTTTGTTAAATTTCCGTTCGTTTTGTTACTTACACAAAACTCTTTGTGTAAATAGAAAAAAGTTTTTTTAATCCTTAAAAGTTTTGTAAATATTCAATATTAAAGAAAATGTTTTGTAAATATATATTTTTTCTTTTAAATCGTAAAAAGTTTTCGCGAACATTCGGACATGTTTGCTATTTGACGTGTTTTCAAACAACCAATGGCAATGTCAAGGTCGAACAACCGGTGTCACTTGAAATGTGTGCCTATCTTTGTCTTCTGCTAATGGAGTATCTAATCTTTACTTGGTCTGGTCAGTCTAAACAACATTTGCCGTCTTACCCTTCTTGTGTGTGTGTGTTTTTTTTAATTACATTTTAACCCCAAACAAGGCACATTGCCACTTTGATGTAGGGGGCTACTATCAGGAACCCAAGTTACAGGGGTAATATGTAGGTAGTTTAGCAGCAAGATGTCTGCTCACATTACTCTTGAACTTCTGCATGTCAGTAAAGTTGGGGAAGCAGGAATCCGGAAGAGAATTCCAAAGTCCTGCAGTTCTGGGGAAGAAACTATTAGAGTAGAAGGTTATCTTACATCTAGAGATCTCAACTGTGTAGGGGTGGGACTTTGCTGTTTGTCGGGTTTGTCAGGGGTATTTTTGTCGAGGGGATACAATGGTTTGTTGTTTGTCAGAGCATCCACCATTGAAATACTTGTAAAACAAGCAAAGGGATGCAACATTTCGTCGATGGGACAGGGGCTGAAGCTTAGATGACAGTTTGGGATCTATTAGGTTGGCGACTCTTTTGGACCCTGTTCAGGAGCGAGAGACTAGTAGCAGATGCACCCGCAGAAATGTGACAACAGTACTCCATACATGGCTTTGTAGAGGTACACGATACTTTCAGGCGTAGGTAACTTTCTAGCATGGTATAGAGAGCCCACCTTTTTTGCAGCAGCCTTGGTCTCGATGTATCTATTCCAACTCATGTTTCCTGTGAACGTTAAGCCAAGGAGCTTGAACGAAGTGCTCTCAGGTAAAGTATCTCTAGCCATAGCTATCGGTGCTTGGTAAGGTTTCATGTAATCATTAAAGAAAACGAGCTTTGTCTTGGTAGAGTTGAATGTTTGAGTGTCATCCTCCTTTTTTTTTTTCCAGCTGCAGTCTGCCAATATGCCAAGGTTCCATTTTTCTTTAAAACGTTTCTCCATCATTGAAATATGATGATGGGATCTCTCAGCATGTTCATCGCTCACATCACTGAGATTCTTTGCAAAACGCTCGAAAGTGACAATTTAAAAAACAAAAAACAAAAAAAAAAAAACGGCCTAAT
This sequence comes from Euprymna scolopes, assembly GCF_053919585.1. Classification (NCBI taxonomy): domain Eukaryota; kingdom Metazoa; phylum Mollusca; class Cephalopoda; order Sepiida; family Sepiolidae; genus Euprymna; species Euprymna scolopes. Next base: position 5,676,850 of record NC_136502.1, read on the forward strand.
TCGACAATGTATTCAATGTCAATATTTTAAGACTTTTCAACTTAGATATTTAGAAATAATCTGCATCATTTTGTAACGTCGCCGTTACTTTTTTTTACTGTTTCGTTACACTTCAAACCTCTCGGACCCACACGCTGTCTGGTACCACCGCAAAGGAAAAACAAATGCATTTCTTCATGGTTCCTCCAAAACAACGCACTACATTATGTTTTTTTTTATTGTGTTTTCACCCTAAACAAAGCACGATGTCACTTTGATGTAGGGGGTTACTATCTGGAACCTAATTGCAGAGATACTATGAAGGGAGTTGAGCAGCAAGATGTCTGTTTACATTACACTTGAACTTCTGCATATCAGTACAGTCGGGGAAGCAGAAACCCAGAAAGGGATTCCAAAGTCTAGCAATTCTGCGGAAGAAACAATTAAAGTAGAAGTCTTTCTGGCATTTGAGGATGTCTACTGTGTAGGGATGGGGGTTTTCTGCTTGTTGGGTTTGTCGGGGGGAGGGGAATTTACGTCGAGGATGTACAGGGGTTTGTAGTTCATCGGAGTATATCCAATTAAGGTACTTGTAAAACAAGCAGAGGGATGCAACATTTCGTCAGTGGGAGAGAGGCTGAAGCCTAGCTGACAGTTCGGGATCTATTAGGTTGGCGACTCTCTTCTGAACCCTGTCCATTATTTTTTTCACATCCTTTCGCACACATATGTACTTTTTAAAAGTTTCTGTCTCCCCACCATCTGATGCTTTTTCACCCTCGAATGTACACGCCCATTTTTATTGGAACATTTTACTTCTCTCTCGACCATGTGGAGTATTTTTTCTCTTTTTTTCTTGTGATGCAAGTTCGCGCACACTTGTCAATTTGCATACATGCTTTAACGGATGCTGCTGCTGCTAATACTTTCGTCAACTAATTATCCTTTCACTCCTGTTGGTATTTTCACACGCGCCCATACGCGCTGTCATAATTTAAGTAAACCTGGATCCGATACGATTCATTCTTTTTCCTGTATTGATGTAACCTTACATTGTGAAAGGGTCACGTTGTGCGGATATTTTTTTTACTTAGCGGTCACCGCTTATCAAGGCCAAAGGAACACTCGAGGATACGAGTTAATGAGTATCAGGAAGACGGCGAAACAACACTGTTATGATCAGTAATGGCGGAACTTGAGTAGGGTTTAATTATTTAAGAAGACGGCTCAACAAGAAGTTATTTGCATTAGACTTGAAAACGACTGTTATAGTCAGCTGGTAAGCAACCTCACGGTTTTGTGTTCTTCAGACGGACAGTTCTATGTAAGAAAAATTTGCTCATGGAATTTTAATTTACTTTTAGCCACTGATAGAGTATAAGGAAAATTGTTGTCAGTTGCTGTAGTTAGACGAGTTTATGTTGCGAATGTTGTGCATAGTGGAGGGCATAGATTGAAGCTCAGTCGGGCACATGCTATGAAAATAACGATATAACAACTACTCACTAAAATTCAAACCATTTTCCAGCGTTATGCGTTACTTTCAAGTAGAAAAGAAAAAAAATATATTGTGGAAAACATTTTTGAAAATAAAAACGCAACTTTCAATATCCGTCAAAATTTGAAAAAAAAAAATATCTCGGATTGGCAAAAAAAAAAAAAAAAGACGAAAATGTGGAATAGAAACGCACGTATTCGAAAATCATTTTGAAAGTACAAAAAATGTAATTTAATATCTGCACAAATATCAAACATTTACATAACTAAAAGAAAATAAAAGATAAATGAATATTTAAAAATTTTTTTTTAAATAAACTAGAATATTCATCAGGTTACTTTTTTGTGAAAATAAAGTGAATGTAATAAAAAAAATGACTCTATTTATACCTATACAAAGATATGTATACGTATGCAAGCATATGACTTTATATGTATACGTGTGTGCATGCAGATATAACTTATATACGCTTTAAAAAGTCATGTTTATTCTAAAAATACATTTATCTATATATGTTTTTAAACAAACATGCGTATATATAATGTATAATATATACAATATAAACATAAATATATAATGTATATATTACATATAATGTACATATATACATATAATATACTTATGTAAATATATATATATACGTACAGATATGCATAATGTATGTAGATATATATGTGTGTGTATATATATGCATATATATATGTGTATATAAATATTTCTGTATATATGTATATACATGTGCAGATACATGTATATATATATATGTGTGTGTGTATATATACGTAAGTATATATATATATATATATGTAGATATATGTAATATATATACGTACGCACACGCACACGCACACACACACACACACCTACCCTCTGATGAGAAGGAAAGTATTTCTTCGAAACTCCGCGGATTAAGGACTATCCACTTATCTAGTGTTTCCTTTTCAGATTAAATATGTGTTTAACTCTTTTTCAAAGTGTTTTCAACATGTTTTATTAACTATATATATATATATATATATATATATATATATATATATATATATATATATATACGTGTTTCAGCAGAAACACAAATACAAGACGACCTGGATGCATCCTGGTTTCAAACAATGGCACTTGATAAACTATGTGTTAGTTAGAAAACGTGAGATGAGGGATATCTGTAGTGTTCGTGTCATGCAGAGTGCAGAGTGCTGGACCGACCATCAGTTGGTCCGTGCAAAGATTAAGTGTGTTGTGAAGCCCAAGATGAGGGGACCTGATGTGGCTATCTCAAAGCGACTTAATGTTGCCCGTCTAAGGGAGAAACTAGTTAAGGAGATGGAAGAGATTGACTGTGAAAACACCTGGCCTGCTTTTAAGGAGTCTGTCTATGAGGTATGTGAGAGAGTATTAGGTGATTATGAGCATAAACATCAGGATTGGTTCAATGAGAATGATACTGAAATTCAGGCTCTGCTTAATTCAAAGGCCAGGGCATTGCATATTTATCTCGGGGGTGGTTTGACGGATGATGAGCAAGATCGATTGAGGGACAAGTTGAAGGCAATCAATCGTGAGGTGCAGAGGAGGTTGCGAAACATGCAGGATGAATGGTGGAGGCCGAAAGCTGAGGAAATACAGCTTGCTTCGCATTTGAACAACACCAAGGTCTTATACAGCCTACTGTGTGCAGTTTACGGACCATCCAGATCACCTATCACTCCTTTGCGCTCGAGAGATGGTGGGGAGCTTCTTTGAGATCCTACCAACATTCTTCATAGATGGAAGGAGCATTTCAATGACCTCCTGAACAGACCTTCTTACATTGATCAGGAGTTTGTTAGGTAGATTCCTAGCAATCCGGTCAAGGATATCTTGGCAGAGGTTCCTTCTCTCCAAGAGGTTGAAGCAGCTGTCCATAAGCTGAACAATGGAAAGTCTCCTGAATCGTTTGTATGCAAAGATCTTTAAATGTTCTGGACCCAAGATGATGCAACGCTTAGCGGACTTGTTGCAGACTGCTTGGCAGGATGAATGTGTTTTGCAGGATTGGCAGGATGCATTGCTGGTGGTGCTATACAAGGGGAAGGGTAGCAGAGATGAATGTGGAAATTATCGGGGCATCTCTTTGCTGTCAGCAGTCAGTAAGGTGCTCTGTAGGACAGAATGCTGAAGCACATTGCTGACAATATTTTGCCTGGGTCGCAGTGTGGTTTCAGAAGATATCGAGGGACAGTGGACATGATTTTTACAGCCAGGCAACTACAGGAGAAATGTATAGAACAGCAAAAGAGTCTGTATTAGGTGTTCATCGATTTAACCAAGGCCTTTGATACATTCAATAGGGATGCTTTGTGGGAGATTCTGAAAAAACTTGGCTGTCCTGACAAGTTTGTAACCATCTTAAAACTCTTCCACGATGATATGAAGGCTGTGATCAACGTTGGGGGAAATCTGGCTGATCCTATCTCAGTAGAAAATAGTGTTAACCAGGGAGACATTCCAGCACCCACACTCTTTGTGTTATATTTCACCATGGTCTTTCGGATGACATTTATGGGTTGCTCTGATGGTGTCTATATTCGTTACCGAACTACTGGGGGGGGGTTGTTCATCATTAGGCACTTCAACGCATGTATAAAGGTACTCAATAACATGATCCGTGACTTGCTCATACGGTGACTGATATGCAGCATCTTGTGGACACCTTTGCGGTTGCCTACAGCGCATTGGGCCTGACTATCAATCTGAAAAAAAACTGCTCCAGGAATGCCATACTATGAGCCATCAGTTTATATATGTGGGTGAAGGATAGCGGTTGTCACTAAGTTTGTATACTTGGGTTGCACACTGAGTATGTCCGGTACCCTGTATGATGAGGTATCGTTACAGATCAGCAGGGCAAGTGATGCCT
>NC_136502.1:5686222-5688722 GCF_053919585.1 Euprymna scolopes
TTATTTTCTATTTATTTATTAATTAATTTATTTATTTTCCATTTAGTGTCTTCTAACAACTCTTGCTGACATTTTTTAAAAGTGATGACCTGTACATTTCAGTTGACTTATATTATTTTGCCCTGTATATTTTTTCGCGCCTTTAACATTTCCTGTCTGGGTCATTTTGACATTTGTTTCTCTATTTTATATTTAACTTTATCACCATTTAATTTTTTCTCCTCTTTTTCTTCCCTGATCTTTCTTATTTATATTTAAGTCTCGGCAGTAGAGTGAAAAGCATATCTTATTTTTCTTTTATTAATATTACTGGAATTTTTTCCTTTTTTCGCTTGTACACATTTTTGTGAATTTTTCCATGGATTTCTGCCTTTGGATTATTTTAGATCATCTTCCAAGTACGGGATTTCCTTGGATTTTACTTGTGCAAATGGAAATTCAATTAACTTTCTTGAAGTTATATTTTTGGATTTTACCGTCACTGGATTATTTATCTTCTACCAGACTATCCATTCACTTGTAATCACCATTTTCTTCGCCATATTCCCTCTGCATCACTTTTTTGTTATCAAGTAAGATCTTTGACTTACTTGTTGTTTCATCAAATACGTTTGCATGCAAAATCCGATCCCGCATTTTGCTAATTCCTACCCTCTGGTGAGAAGGAAAGTATTTCTTCGAAACTCCGCGGATTAAGGACTATCCACTTATCTAGTGTTTCCTTTTCAGATTAAATATGTTTTTAACTCATTTCAAAGTGTTTTTAACATGTTTTATTAACTGTTTGCTCGTATATATATATATATATATATATATAGTATAATCTTGAGATATGGCATTAAAAATTAGTAACAAAATACAATACAGTATATAATACACATGTATATAATCAAATAACATTATAAATAACACCGTAAGGCGGGGCAAATACCGTAACCAGGAGCTGGAAAATCATCACAAATACCGTAACTTGAAAAAACTATACTCCAGAGCCACCGTATTTCGGGGTTCTACAATATATATATATATATATATATATATATATATATATATATATATATATATATATATATATATATATATATATATATATATATATATATATAGTACCCCGAGATAATATTGGTTTATGACATAAAAAAATAGATGGAAAATAGAAATATACTGAAAAATTTTGATAAAATATGCAAGAACAATTTTTTTTCTCCTAAAAAAAGAGAAAAGGAAAAGCGATTATCGAGTTTTTAGTTTCTTTTCAAATTTTTTTCATAATTATTTTTTCCCTGTATTCCTTATATTACTTCAGTTTTTACTGAGTATATAATTTCTTCTCCGAGAAAAAAAAATAACAGAACGTTTTTCTTTTCTTTCTCCATCTTCCATTTTTTTTTCAAGTGCGTCTAAGCATATTTATATGTTGCTTTGTCCGTCTGATCCGCCTTTTTTGTTATTAAATATAACGTCTTACATGCTGACGTGTGAAATAGCATTATTGTCGGTCTGTCATGTTTTATTTGGGACTAGTGGAGGGTGGGGGCGCCCGGTTTTAGCCGGTCGTAAAATACGGTTAAATATGATATATAGTATAAATGAGGCAATAATAATAAAAAAAAAAAATAAATAATCGGGACTCGGGTGCTAACTTATCGTGTTATTAAAAGAAAACCAAATATGCCGTGTGGTGGGCGCGCGTAAGAAAGTTACAAATTCTAAAAGATAGGAGAGAAAACGTTATTAAAAGAAAAAAAAATCCGTGTGTTAAGTTCGGTTAGAATCTTAAAAAGATCTCTCGGTTGGAGTAACTAAACTAACGGGAGATTGGAGCAAGTCCTCACCAATATTATGACATTGTAAATTTAGCTTCTTTAAATGAAACAACGAATCGAATGTTTGTGCATATGTGATTAAAAAAAACACATTTTTAGTTGACCCTCTTTCAAAGAAACCGACATTTCTACATTAAATAATTGACGAATTTTTTTTCTATTTTTTCGATATTATGTGTCCGAGAAATCGATTTTTCTAACGATTCCAGGTTCATGCTGATGCTGATAACAAAAGTTTTTAGCGGACACACAAACACAAAAATACTGGAAAATTTGTAAAAACTTGAATATCCGATGTAGTAGCAAGTCTTGTGAACATGTTTACCAGAAAGAACAGTTGGAAAGAAGGCATCCACCATCCACTATGACTATGCAATTCCTACAGCTATGTATCTAGAAAATGGGGCTATTAAGCCTGACATAGTGATATGGAACAAGAGGGAGAAAGTAGCAACCATAGTTGAAGTAAGCGTCCCTAATGATGCTGGCCTTAACAGGGCAGAAAGGGAGAAAATAACAAAATACCAACAACTTATGTACGACATGAAAATAAACTGGAATCTTAAGAAGATATCAATCATATAAGTCATTTTAGGTGCAACCGGGCTATGGAAAAAGAATTTCAAAAACTATCTGGCGAATATACCAGGTGAACCAAGTGCAAGAGAAATACA
>NC_136502.1:5693722-5703722 GCF_053919585.1 Euprymna scolopes
ACTACAACTTGTATATCTTCAAGTCCAACATAAACAAATTCCTGATTAATCGCCCCCTTAAGTAAGACACTTTATCAAATCTCCAATACCAACTATTACTATGATACTATCCCTTTGATTATTGTACACACAATAACCCTTATCCCTTGATAAGTGGTGATCCCCCACGTAAAAAAAAAAATGTTATGTTTTTACTGTGTACAAGTATATCATAATTCATTAATTATAATTGTGCACAACTGGGCAAGCTCACAAGCACATAGAAGAAACAATTTTTCAATATTAACATGCTATGTTAATTTTTTTTTTTTTTACACAGTGATCACCACTTATCAAGGCCCGGAAGCCACTCAGGGATAAGAGTTATTGCAAGTACATTACGTTAGTGTGGAGATTTGATGAAGTGTTTAATTAAGGGGGCGGTTCATTAGGAATTTGTTAACATTGGACTTGAAGACATCCAAGTTGCAGTCCGGAGGGAAGCAGGCAGACGGAACAGAGTTCCACAGGCGTGCAGTTCTAAGAAAGAAGCTTTGTTCATGGAATCCGCGTTTTGATTTAGGCACAGATATAGAGTGGGGAAAATTTTTCACAGTGGATTCAGCTAGACGGGTGTTTTTCGTGAAAGATTGGTGAGGGGGGACCAGAGATTGGAGTTCAGATGAGCACCTGCCATGGAAATAATGATAAAACAAGGATAGGCTCACAACGTCTCTTCTGTTGGAGAGAGGTTGCAGGGTAGAGAAAAGGGCATCCCCCACTAAGCCACAAATTTTGTACTCTGTCAAGGCAGGATAGGCTGCTTTTAGCAGCTCCTGCCCAGATATGGCAACAGTATTCCATCCTTGGACGTACTTGACTTTTATATAGATAGAGAATTGCATCAGTAGTGAGATATCTTCTGCAGCGGTAGAAGGATCCCACCATCTTTCCAGCGACCTTTGCAACAGACTTGATGTACGTGTCCCATTTCAGATCAGGAGTAAAGGTCAAACCCAGAAGCTTGTCAAAACACAGGGCCTCACCCAGACGAGAGCCATCCATCACAATTGATGCCAGATAGGGATCAGAGCGTTGATGATTAAACAGATTTCTGTTCATAGAATGTGAAATATTTGGAAGTTTTTTTTCTCTGCGCTGATAGGATTCCAATGTTGTGCAAAATTATAATTAATGAATATTACATACTTGTATGCAAACATTTTATAGTTAGAAATTGTTAAAGTAAATTTTTAATAGTAAGGACCTTTAAAAATAAGTATAATTAGAAGATGGCTGAAAGCAATACTGGGGTAAACAGAGAAGGACTTGTATTATCTCTGAGTTTTCCTTCATGTAGATGAGTTGCTCTAGAAATGAGTGTGTATGCAGTCTACCATACTATTTCTTCCATTAAATTGATTCCTACTTTGTATATATGTATATGTCTCATTAAAGCCTGTTGTTTGTTTATTTGTTTCCAGTCATATATAACATCACATCAGATGATGATGATAATGATAGCTGGCAGTTGCAGAGCAACCATATCCAATTGCTCACTAGGTTGGCCTTCAGCTTCTTTAATGGCTGACTGGCCCTATCTTTGAGCAGCAATTGAAGGCTCATTTGGTGGTATTTCTTGCCTCTTTCGTTGGTGTCTGAGCTCTTGGTCGTTTCTAAACTCTCTTTCCCCCTGCTCCAGTTTGGACCTGATGGTGGAGAGCCATAAGTCACGGTCTTCTGCAATTTCTTCCTAGTTTTGCGTGTTAAGGCCTAGCGTTTTGAGGTGATACTTACAGATGTCCTTGTAGCGCAACTGGTATGTGCCTATTTTTCTGTTACCTGAAGTTAGTTTGCCGAAGCGTATATCTTTTGGCAATCTGCCATTTTTCATACTAATGATGTACCCCAGCCAGCAGAGCCAGCACTGTTTCAGGAGTGTGTACATTGTTGGCAGATTGAAACAAGAGTTAATCCCAGCAATCTATCATAGGCACCGTAGACAGAAGGCATTCAGTCTTTGTCCGTGCCTTGCATAGGTAGGCCAAGATTCGCTGCCATAAAGAAGAGTGCTAATAATGCAGGCCTTGTATACAGCATCCTTGTCCTTAATGCCAAACTCAGAGTTGTCCCAAGCACATGTTGTGAGTTGGAAAAAGGGTGGAGACAGTTTTCCCAATACATCTTTCTAGTTCCAGGTCCAGTGAGGTGTTGGCTGTAATGGTCAAACAAATGTAGTGAAAGCTCTGGACTACTTTTAGTTCTATAGCCGATGAGATATATATATATATATATATATATATATATATATATATATATATATATATATATATATATAATCATTAAATATGCAGTATACGTTATATATGACATTAAATATATCACATTATGTCATGTGCTGACGTTATTGTATGATGTATTAGCAAAAAGAGACAGTTCAAAAAAGAGGGAGTGGGGAAAAAATAGAAGTAAAGATTCCAGAGCAACGCCGGGGAGATTATATAGTTATATATATATATACCCAATCATAAAATACGCTTAAATATGATATTTTAATTTGTCCAAGTTTTGTATATATTACTACAGAGTCGTGATTTCAAAAGTGAAAAAAAAATATCTGGGTGCCATCAGCTAGAATCGAAACCAAAAGCAAAACTGTAGCATTCAAAGCTGGTGACGTTACCACTGTACTAACATGACACACATATGCATTAATTAAAAATAAACTCAGATTAATGTAAAAATATTTTAACGATTTTTTCAATTTGAACCCTTTTGTGACCCCTTGAAAACTATTTTAACTGGCTAAAGACCCATAAAAGAACGGTCCATAAAAAATCCAATCATTTTAGTTCCGGAAGAGACAGAGTTTGAAAATATGGAGACAGACAGACAGACATAGTGAGTTTTATAAATTAGAAGAGATATAGCAAAGCTTGATAAACGATGAGCGGGGAAGTCCAGCTAAGGAATTATTTTTTCCGCGGCAAAACAAGCGAAGGCATATAATTTTATCCAGATTAATCGTGAATTTGTTGGACCACATATTTCATCGTAATTTATTCACTGTGCCCTGGGGGGACAAGCACGAAGAAATGAACATATTTATTTGTTGATCAAAACAAGAGTGCTGATAAGGAATTAAACACATAACAATGTAAAAATCGATACATACATACATACATACATGATGTGATGATATGATGATTGCAATGTCTTGTCAGACGAGTGCCACTCCCTCAGACATTTAAAGTCCATGATCCCAAAAATGACTTCCATCGCCACAGGACCATTTTAATAGACAAATGCCTGAGAGAGTATGTATACACAGATGATGTTACAGAGTCTTAGCTTTGTGCGACAGCTAAGTCTCTCTCTCGGTTCAAAATGTTGAGATCCAGCAACAAGCAAGAGCAAGATAGCCAGCAACAAGTTAAACTGCAGACCAGCTTAATGCGGGTACTGGTCTCCCGCTTTATGGTTTTTTAAATCAGAGATTTGCTTCTCCTAGAAAGGTTGCCTTCACCACGGCTTACAGGAGCCCTCTCCACCCCAACACACACATCCATACATACACGGTGCTAGTTGGCCATTAACCCCGAAAAAGGGTTCATTCCCCCTTTGGAAGGTCTTGTTTTTAATCCTTCAGGGAGACTAGCTACCCTCCTCACAAAACAAGTCTGGTAGGGGAATCAGTTCAGTCGCCGGTGACCGGACCATGAGGCAGGTAGTACTGGGTTACATGGTACCAGTACCATATGACATGACCTGACATATACACATACAAACATACATACATGATGATTGATGATTGCTGCATCTTTCCAGATGATCGCCGTCACATTTAGTTCTCCCAATCTTGTCCATGCCATCTCAGATGACTCTACACTCCCGCCACAGATTTGCACATCTTGAAGCAGATGTGGCATACAAATTGAGCAATTTCCATCGAGTTGACTTCCTCTGGAGGTTGAAGGATAATCCTATGAACAATCACATGTCTTCTCAAACCAGCAGTAGACTTGCAAACTTTGCTGAATGTTAAACAGATCGTTTGGTTCGGACTAATAGGTGCAAAGTTGGCCTGAACAGGAGTTTTGTGCGACTTAAGGTGGTTGACGTAGCCAGCTCTTGACAAAAGCACTCGTTCACAAGTGTCGCACTTCCAGCTCTGTGTATCATGGTTGAGACCATCAATAAAACCTTTGTGAAGCTTTCGCTTCAGATTGCTGTGGGCCTGCTTTCTTTTCTCTAGAGCGTCACAACGTTCACGTACAAGCTTTCTCCACTTTGGCCTTTGCAGAGTAAGTACTTCCCACGTGTCGATGTCGATTTGTAAGACTTTCAAATTATTCTTTGTAGAGTCCCTGAACCTCTTCCTAGGCTTGTGTTGAGGGCGCTTGCCATTTTCCAACTCCCCGTAAAAAATTTGTTTTGGCAGCCTACAATCTTTCATTTGAATCAAGTGACCCACCCAACGCATGTGAGATCTGATTACAAAGGTCTCAACACTAGAGCAACATGCTCTCACAAGGACTTGAATAACAACATAGGTTTAACACCAACTAAGAATTGTCCGAGTGGTGCTAGACGTTGTATCAAAGTTTACAGTTACCCAAAGGTGCTGAGTTCAATCCTGAACGAAGGCAGGGAAAAGTAACATTCAAAACAGAGAATAAGCAACTACGTCCCAGAGTCTAGCTGGAGTCCGACCATGATACTTCCATAATAATAATAAAGGGTTGGGTTCGAGACTCCTAACAAACGGTTCCCCAGTTCGATATAAAACACCTGATGAAGGCCGGAGGGCAAAACGGCCGAAACGTTGTGACTATAACAACCAAGATGAGGAAATCGGTCCGACAATCTCAATAAATGAAAACACCTCATCTCAAAAATACAGACAATTACTAATGTATTCAGACATGTGGAAAAGTTTTAATTGGTTTTCATCCGAAAAAAAGGGCTGCTAAGGAGTCACAATTGAAAAATTGTTACGTGGGAGTCATCAGATTTTTATCTGTTTGCCAACGGTTTCACGAATGTGCATGCGTGAATCGTTCACATGACAGATTACTTATGTTAAGAATAAGTAGATTTGAAAACACTTTTTTTAATGCTGGCCTAATGATTATTGAACTTGACGCATTGTCTTTAAGTTTGGGTTTCGAGTTTCTTTTTGACATACAAGACTGTTTAGAACAAAAGATAATACTCGCATGCACATGTCTCAATTTCTTCCGTTTTTTTTATTAATTTTTTTAAAAGTAATTTTACGTTACGTTTAATATCTACGATATTTCTGGTTATAATAAATAAGAATTCTGCATTAATTAAAATATAAGAGTGAGATATAACAAAAAAAAAAGAAAATGAATAAATAAATCGAAGACAATTTCATTGTCAAAAAAGATGCAGAGAGTATTAAGAACACTATCAATCCCGTGGAACTCCCACTATAGGAAGAATCTCCTTGAAATCTGATAGGTAAAAACTAAGCAACTGTTGGATTGTCTTTCATAATTGTCAACTCTAATAAATATATTAGTCTATCTATCTATCTATCTATCTATCTATTATATAAAATAAATTTTGCCAATGTGTGTCTGTGTGTTCCCTATGGACTCCTAAACAGATGGTCGAGTTTATATGAGAATGTTTTCAATAAGTATCAATAATCAATAATCAAAAATATCCGATTACTCGTCTAGCCACAACCACTATCAACAATTTCCCACACTCTTTATCTGTGCCTACACCCAAAAAGTAGACTCCATGAACAGGGCTTGTTTCTTAGAACTGCGCGCCTGTGGAACTCTATTCCGTTTGCCTGCTTTCCAGCTGACTACAATCTGATTGTCTTCAAGTCCAACGTAAACAAGTTCTTATTGAACCGTCCCCCTAAGTAATCCAAATTATAAAAATTCCCACTAATGTTTACTATGCTAAAATCACAATGATTAATGTATACCCATTAACCCTTATCCTCGAGTGGCCTCTGGACCTTGATAAGTGGTGACCCCCCCCATATAAAAAAAAGAAAGAACAGACGACTGATGCAGCCTAACATTACAAGTGCATTTAAGAAATTTTATACCGCACAAGCAGAAAAGCTTGGCATATAAAGTCAACGGTGGGTTCTTTGATATGACAAGGATGCGTTCAAAATGAATGTTTCTGTTTAGAGCACAATTTAATCATGGTACTTGACTTTTGCATTTTAAACTTTAATTCAAGCCGCTATCACTGCACAAGTAGAAAGGCCTGACCGATAAAATCAGCAGTAGTTTCTGTGATATGACAGCGTGTGTTCGAAATGAGTTTTTGTTTAAAGCACAATTGAACTCTGATACTTGACTTTCGCATTTTAAACTTTAATTCAAGTTATTATATAAAATAATTTTATAAAATCAACAGAAGATTCTCTACAGTGCAATGTAACGTACAGTGTATTGTGGACTAAGTCACTGCAGCGAGGCATATGAAGCTTCTTCCTGATGCACCACAGTGGGTCCCATACTAGAGTAGGCAATTATTAATTTGATTGAAATGTGGGCGATTTCACAATTTTTTCTGACAATAAATTTTTTTTTTTAATTCCATTTTCACCCCAAGCAAGGAACAGTGCCACGTTGAAGTAGGGGCTACTATCGGGGACATAAGTTGCAGGGATATTATGTCTGTTCACATTACACTTGAACTTCTGCATGTCAGTACAATTGGGAAAGCAGAATCCCAGAAGAGAGTTCCAAAATCTAGCAGTTCTGGGGAAGAAACTATTGTAGTAAAAGGCTTTCTTACACCAGGCATCTCTACTGTGAAGGGGTGGGATTTAGCTGCTTGTTGGGTTTATCGGAGGTATTTACGTCGAGGGGGTACAAGTGCCTGTAGTTCGTCAGAGCATTCACCATTAAAATACTTGTAGAATAGGCGGAGGGATGCAACATTTCATCGATGGGACAGAGGCTGAAGCCTAGATGACAGTTCGGGACATATCAGGATGGTGATTCTTTTTTGAACCCTCTCCAGGAGTGAGAGACTAGTAGCAGATGCATCAGCTAAAATGTGACAACAATACTCCATACATGCGAATGGTGGCCTTATAGAGGTACAGGATACTTTCAGGCGTAAGTAGCTTGGGAGGGTTAAACATTCGTTGATTCTCATTCAATCCTGGGCAGCATCGAGTTTCCCTGCTAGTGATAGATATGTTTGGAATATATGTTTAATGCATGAACTTTGAATTGAGATAACATATATTTAAACAATATAAATTTGACTCATGATCCTTTCTTTCTGTTTTTAGTTGTTTTCTTAAAGTCTTTTATCTTGTCAAGTTTTGGTAAATCTTTAATCAAAAGTAGTTGAAACAAGGCAGATGTTGGCCGATGAAAAATTGTGATGGTTTGTAGAATTGGTTTTATTGACTAAGACGAAATGTTCAAAGATTTTAGATGTAATTTTAGGGAAGTAAATCTGTTGACTCAGGGGCATTTTCTTTGCGACCTTTTGAAAAAGAAAAAAAAAAGATGGGGATGAAGAAGGCTTCAAAGAGAAGGAAGAAATGAAAGCCAGAGAGAGGGCGCAAGGATTTTTTTTTTTTTTTTTTACAAAATGAAGAAATGAAGAAAAGAAGGAAAAATCTAAGAAAAAAGAGAGTAAAAAAGAAAAAGGAAACAAATGATTGACAAAGGAATAAAAAGAAAAAGAGTGAGTAAAAAAGTTTAAGACTAACAAGGGAGAAGTAAGAAGAAGTTGAAAGAAAGAAAGAAAAGCTATTTCTTTTTAGTAGTTCTTGTTGTTTCGCATTTTTTTTTTATATAATAAGAGAAAAGTTAAAAAAAGAAAGAGAAAAATCGAAAAGAATAAAAAGAAAGACAAAGAAAGAAAAAAGAACGAATATAGTAAGAAACAAGAGATTAGGAAAGAGAAAGAAATGAAGAAGTTAGTAAGAAAAATAAACATAAAGAAATTATGAAAGAAAGAAAGAAAGAAAAATTAAGAAAGAAACAGAAAATAAAAGGAAAAATATTCTAATCGCTTCATTATAAACGTATGAATGCTCTCCCTTGTTTTCCATCTCTCCCCCCACTCTCTCTCAGTATCTCCTTCTCTTTCACAATTTTTTCTTCTCTCATTTCTTGATCTCTTTCTCTTTCACTCCGTCTTCTTTTCTCTTTTGCCTCCACCTCTCTCTTTTTGTTTAGATTTCCCTCTTTCTCTTTCTCTGACTGCCTCCTTCTCTCCTATCTCTCTTTATCTCTGTTTGGCCCCCTTTCTCTCCCTTTAGCTTTTTCTCATTCTCTTTCTCTCACTCTCTACTTCTCCTATATCTCTCTCTACCCCCTCTCTCTCTTTCTCTCTCTATAGCTTTCGCTCTTTCTCTTTTTCTGACTCTTTGTTTCCTCCTCTCCCATCTCTTTCTATCCCATTATACAAAGCAGAAACTCTAAGAACTGGCATTTGAGTAAGTGGACACAATCAACAAACTCATTTTGGCAAAAGTCTTTGAAGCAAAGCCACCTGCCTTGAGACACTGGCCATCGTAAACTGTCCACTTTCGACGGCCATATGAAGCAATTCTATTAACAAGAGCTGACTCCACAGCCCCACCCCTCATCCTCACCCCTTTCAGCCTTTCACTTATTGCTAGTACCCTCTCCACCACCACAGGAAAACATTTTCTTTCCTTTTTTTAAAGGACAAGAGAAAATTGTTGTCCCTATTCCCTTCCCTTCTGATGATTAGTAAAAACTTTTTTTTTCAATGCGTCCAAGCATTTCTATACGCGGCTCTGTCTGTTGTCCAGTTTGTCAATCTCAAATTTGAAACAACTGTTTCATAATTTTTCTGAATTTTTTGGATGAGGTTTGATTATTCATATTATTTGGATTCTTCAGACTACTGTTCTCATCTTGAGTGTCATTTTCACAACGCTTCGGTTGATGTAACCTTCGACCTTCTTCAGGTGTATCTTGGCAAACTCAGGAATCAACACAGAATTTCAAACTCCCATTTAATCCACAGGTAGCATGCTCTTGTTCCGTCAGCTATGACCGGGTAGAAATCCTAAGTAGTTTGCAATAGTATTTTGAGTGGCGGCCACACTAGCTTTCAACCTCTGGAAGAGTGCAACTGGATTTTACCAAGTCCTTTATCAACTATGTTACATGTTACAAGAATCCCTTCTCGATTTGCAAAGACTTTAAAAATATAAACAAACATTATTTTGTCTTATGTAAACTTCTATTTTAACCATAAAATATCTTTTTTGTGAATTTTATTGAATTTATTATTTTGTTTGTGCTTATCATCAAAAAGTTCTATTTCTCTCACGTATTTTAGTATTACCTAATGATGTAATGAATACGAGTACATCCGGGCTCTGCCTCATTATAAGAATGCCATTGGCTGGTTAAGTCATAAATACCAACTAGTGGAGCTGCCTGGGACACGCGCATTAAGGTACATCATAAGCCTTACACTAAGGAATACCAACTGACCACAAATACTTGTTCAATAAGACACCTTGCTAAATTATTACTCGAAATAGTAGAAAAGCCCACTCAGTTACTTCAAACGAACTTATCCTTTTCATAGGCCATATCCCCTAAAAACAGTTTGCACTAAAAAAAATCTTTGCCTAAAATTGTCCCTAAAAAATATTAACGCTTAAATTGGAACCCTTAAAAATAAGGGCCTTCAAAAAGTCTTTTTAAGACTGCAAAAACAAAAAAGTTTGTAGTTGATCCGGCAGAGTCAGGTCACCTTGCTTTTAGCCTCATTACAAGGATAAAATTGGCTGGTTAAGCAACTAGTGGTGCTGCCTGGGACAATCGATGAAAGGTATACTGTAAGCATCACACTAAGGAATACAAACTCTGACCACAAATACTCGTTCAGTAAGACGACTTACTAGCTTATTATTCAAATTATAGCAGTCGGCTTAAACAATTAGCAGTTTCTTGTCAACCAAGAACAGAACTCTCAACAAAAAAATCGTTTATTAGAAAAATTAAAA
>NC_136502.1:5708722-5888722 GCF_053919585.1 Euprymna scolopes
AGTTGTCTATTTGCATTTTATTCATTTCCGTGCTCGCTTTTCTATTCTCAATTTTCAAACAAGCAACATAACAGTAGCGGCAAATATCGTAGCGTTCCTAGCAGTTTTATAAGAAGAAGCGTTGTTATTGTTTCCAAACTGACTAGACTTTTGTGTCTTCTTTGTCTGCTGCGAGATGTGATACGAAAATAATTTGATTTAAGATATTGGCTTGCGATAAAGGCTTCTCAATTTCCCAGACACTTTTCTCGATAATGAGATCGCGTTGATACATGCTGAAATATAAAATCTATCAGCACCCTTTGTTTTGCCATGAAACAAATTCCTAATTTCTTTGGTTGATGCAAAAACTTATCCGGTATTATAAGAAGAGTCCTAAACAACCGTGAGCGGCACTGATGAGTTGTGATACAACGAAACAGGACTGTATGTCGATGACTACAAATATCTTAAGCCTCCGTCTTTGGGTAGAGCACTGTCGTAAATAATCTCACCTGCTACTTAATTGGCTGAAAAATGCGAGGCTCGCTGTTTGTTTACAAAACGGGTTGAGCACTGTAAAAGTGGTGGGCAAGTGTTTGTTTGAAATGGACATTTGTCGAGATTATTTAGGAGCGTCACTCCCCTGGGTCAATAGGTAGAACTGCCGAGTGTCAGCACGATGGTCCTTGGCTCAATCCTCGGCTTGGGAGATAAGCTGATCTGGCCGCAGCACTGATGAGTTGTGGTGTGCGGCGGGGCAGTGCTGTATATGAATGACTACAATATATATATATATATATATATATATATATATATATATTGTAGTTTGTTTACAAACAGGCGGTTTGAGCACTGTAAAAGTGGTGGACGGATGTTTGTTTAAATAGACATTCGGACAGGGTATTTGCTGACATCGCTTCCGTGGTCGAGTGGGAGAACTGCCGACTATCAAGACGGCGGTTTTAGGTTCAACCCTTGGCTTGGGAGAGGTGTTAGTCTAGCGGCACTGATGAGTTGTGATACAACGACACAGGACTGTATGTCGATGACTACAAATATATATATATATATATATATATATATATATATATATTTTTTTTTTTTTTATATATATACATACATACATACACGAAGCCTTAAATAAGCTTCTACACTTTTTTCGTATGGACATTTTTTTTTTAATTGATAATTTAGTTAAAAATGAAGACAACGAAAGGAAGTCTAATTTTAACATTTGATAAACAACTTTATTTGTCATCTTCGTTAGTAGCGTGTACATGAGAGAAACGGATTAGTAGGAGAGTTCAGTGTTCGTGCGCACTTGTATCTATAGTATCCGTGAAAAGTTTTTGATGTGGAAACAAAGATTAGATATAGTCCAGGCCTGTTGAAAGTGAGAGAAAAATGTTCAACGTGTTTTTTTTTTTTTACATGGGGTTCACCACTTATTAAGGCCTGAAGGCCACTCAGGGATAAGGGTTATTGCGTGTACAGTAGTCAATGAGATAGTATTGTAGTAATCATTAGTATTGGGTGTTTAGATACAGTGTCTTACTTAAGGGATCGGTTTGTCAGGAGTTTGTTTATGTTGGACTTGAAGACGTCCAAGTTGTAGTCAGGTGGGAAACAGGCAAGCGGCAGAGAGTTCACTGGCGTGCAGTTCTAAGAAAGAAGCTTTGCTCATGGAATCTACGTTTGGATTTAGGCACAGATAAAGAGTGGGGAAAATTATTGACAGTAGTTTCAGCCAGATGGGTGTTTCTCATGAAAGATTAGCAAGGGGGGACGAGGGATTGGAGCTCAGACGAGCACCTGCCATGGAAATAACGATAAAAGAAAGACAGGCTCGCAATGTCTCTTCTGTGGGAGAGAGGCTGCAGGGAAGAGAAAAGGGCGTCCCCCACTAAACCACAAAGTCTATTTTGTACTCTGTCAAGGCAGTGGTAGGAGCATGTGTGCAACAGTAGAGACGGGACAAAGGGTTAGTGTCTCATGGTAGGAAAGAGTATGTGTGTGCAGCACACGTGGAAGCAATTTTTGATGATAGCTTGTTGTACTCACGCTAGGCCTGAGGACAAAGGTCCAGGCAAATGTCTATTGCTAGCTGAAGGTAGGGAGAAAGAGAAAGAAGGTTTGTGATTTCAATGGTCGCATGATTGAGAGCTGGCTTGTTATTAGACAACCCAGGGATAAAATGAATTTCAAACCTCGAGCTACGAGAATTAGTTCCTGCTTGTGATTGTAACAAGTTTTGACTGCTACAATAGTACGCACATGGAACTCTAGTCCCTTTCGAAGTAATCTCTTGATGAAGGTATCAATAAAATTGCTTCTTTGTTGCTGCTTCCAGAAGAATTTTTTTTTTTTACATGGAAGTCACCACTTTTCAAGGCCCGGAGGCCACTTCGGGATAAGGGTTATTGCATATACAGTAATCAGTGGGACATATCATTTTGATTTAGGCATAGATAAAGAGTGGAGGAAATTACTGACAGTGGTTTCAGATAGACGGGTGTTTTTTTGTGAAAGATTGGCGAGGGGGGACCAGAGATTGGAGCTCAGATGAGCACTTTAGGAGCAACTCTTAGCATCCTTGTGTATATATACCATGAAGTTCATTTTTCTATTTGTGTAATAAAAGACCAGACGCTACTTGTATATACTAGTGGGGGACACCTGACTTTGCTCGGTCATAAAATATGCTTAAATATATTTTAATTTGTCCAGTAAAATAATGTATTTGGGTAAATCGAAATCGAATTTCTGAGTGTATTTGCTCTGTTTGGGTTACTTGGGTCTGGGAGAGCCAACATGCTTCAACTGGTCTCTGGGTCATAGCAGTAGATCCAACTTCCACAGGTCACCATAGCATCAAGAACTGTAACATCTGAATTGATCATCTCGACCATCTTCCTGTTGTCATGACGATATCTTTCTTTCTGATCTTCTCTGAGCACACTTGGGACAAATTTTGCGCAAATCCTCAGCATCTTCAGTTCCTCGTGAATAATTCTGTTTACAGTTCCCACTCTGACATCGAACTGTGCACTGATTTTCCTATAGACACACGACAGTCCTTAACCATGAAATTCTTTATTTGGCCAATCAACTCTTGTGTGTTGATTCCTTGTTCTTCCCATATTTCTCACCATCCTTCACAGACTGCCTTCTTTAAATCTTTTATGCCATTCAAAAACTGATGCTCAATTCATTCGATGGTCCAAAAGCAGTTTGAAGCATTCAATACATTTCTGTGGCATTTTATCCAAGTTTAAAACAGAATTTTATTGCATATCCTTCTTCTAAAATGTCCTCACGTCCAGATGTGTCAATCAGGCTTTAGTAGGGTGTATTCCAATTCCTGCTGTAGCTGTTCGTTTGAACCTAAAAGCATAAAATATGGTCAGTCATCTCATAAGATGTATAGCAATAACATACTGATTTTTCAAGAGTCTACGACAATTTTAAATGCCTGTACAAAAAGTCTTTAAACTTATTTAAGGCACCACGTATGTTTCATGGTTATTTAGGACTCTATAAGAATATATACACCCTCACATTTCTTCAAATATTTAAGTATATCACTTCATGGGACAACACTGAAAAAATATTTTTTTGACACAATGAAAAGTAGTCTGTTTGCAGCACATATAACAGAGTGAATTTATTTTTCCCTCAAAATAACTCAAAATATACTAAAAGCTAAATACCTGCCAATAAAAGTTAATACACCCGTTTAAAAAAGTTGTCAATATTAACATACAACATGTCAACTCTCAATATTTTTTGTGGTCACCATCATTATCCAGAACTGCCTTTACTCTCCTGGGCATGGAGTTTACTAGAATTTCACAGGTAGCCACTGGAATGCTCTTCCACTCCACCATGGAGCTGGCGAATTTTTTAGACTTACTGCATCTCCACTTTCCACTTGAGAGTCCCCCAAAGATATTCCATTGCATTCAAGTCTGGAAACAGCCTCAGCCTCTTCAGTAAAAACAGTGGTTGTTTTGGAGGTATGTTTTGGGTCATTGTCATGCTGGAACACTGCATTGGGGCTCAGTTTCTGGAGGGAGGGGACCATGTTCTGCAGGAGTATGTTGGAGATCATGTTTCCCTGAATGAAATTTAACTCTAACATCTGCAGCATTCATACAATCCCAAACTATGACATTCCCACCACCATGCTTGAGGCCATCGGAACAGAACAAATTAGTCTTCATCTCATCAGACAATAGAACATGGTTCCATAACTCCATGTGCATTCGTCTAGCAGAAAACACTATCACTAGTTTCCTCCACTCTTTATCTGTGCTTAAACCTAAACGTAGATTCCATGAACAAAGCTTCTTTCTTAGAACTACAAGCCTATGGAATTGTCTTCCGTTTTCCTGCTTTCTAGCTGACTACTATATGGTTGTGTTCAAGTCTAACGTAAACAAGTTCTTGATGAGCCGTTCCATATAAGTTAACAAAATTACCGAATTTTCATTGCTAACGATTACTAGATTGTCCAATTTTTTACTGTACTCTCTTTAACCCTTATCCTCGAGTGGCCTCTTGGCCTTGATAAGTGATGACTTTGTAAAAAGAAAATGATGCTACATAAACACTACTACATAATAAAATAAAACTAACTCACACACACACACACACACACACACTTTACTCATATCATGTTTAATGTTTGTGCAAAATTTCAAAAAATTCCAAGGCGTAGTTATTGAGAAAAGTGCAGACAGAAGAGCGAACGAACGAACGGACAAGAGTGAATTTACAGATTCCCCCTCCTTTTGCCGGGGAGGACTAATGAAATTGAGAAAAAAACTAAGGGTAGACAGAGTAGGTTTACTTGACTTTATCTTCGAAATCACTAAACAATGAGGAAGAGCAACATAGAGAGTGATAATCACTGTTTAATCATATTCTGTTAGCCCATACCATTTTACATATCCATGCATTGTATGATTTTAAGCTGAACCTCTTCTCTCCCACACTCTCTCTCTTTGAACCATATGAAGTTATATCCATTTTTTTCTATTTCACCAGTCTCGCAATTCTCACTTGGAGTTCAGCAACTCGATCCCGGCTGACCTTTTCGTTTCCTGTTATTCTCAACTAACTATTTTATATATTGGTGAGTCTACTCACACAATATCTAAGATTACAAGAAGTAAGAGATTGAAGCTCGGTCGAGCATCTAATGTTGGAAAAAGAGAGCTAATTTACATTAGGAGTTAAAGTTTTGTTAAGTGATCGATCTCAATACAGTTTTGACCATTAAAATAGATTTCCCCAAGTAGAACTTAGATTTAGAGCTTTGGGTCCATTCTTCTTGTGGCCGGTTTTGATCTTAGATGTTAGCTGGAGTTTGATAAGCCATTGTTTATTATTTCAGAAGATGAGGTTATATGATATTCTTTCTGATGATGAGGTTAGGAAAGGCTGTTATCTATCTTATAAAGTCTCATAAAGCGATATCGAAAAACAAGCAGCCGGGCGGTGGGGGGCAATGGAGAGATAGAACGAGACGGTCATTGGGGGAAAAAGATAACGGAATTCGAAAATGTTCACAGGTATCAAACGATGAGATAATGAGAGGGGGATGCACTCAAGTGGAAACGTAGATAAGAAAGCGAAAAAAAAAATAGAAAACAAAAGAAATAAAAAGATGATAGAAAAAAGGCAAAGTGAAAAAAAAAGAGAAAAAAAACGAAAAATGATTGAATTATTCCAACTACTATTCTAATCATGTTTGCTATTTTCACAACGTTTCGGCCGACGTAATCTCCGACCTTCTTCAGGTGTATCTAGAACTTGGGAATCTTCATGAATTTGTATGGAATTTCAGATTGAACTTTTTATTTATTTTTTTATTCTTTTGCACCCTAAACGCATCATATCATTACATGATCATAAAGGGCTACTATTTAGGATCGAGTCCAACATGGGATTGTGGGGAGTTGTGTAGTGAGGCATGTGTTCACATTACATTTACACTTTTGCAGGTTAGTACGGTCAGGGTAGAAGAAAACAGAGAGAGAATTCCAAAGTCTAGCACTCGTCAGGCTATCACTATCAACAATTTCCCCCACTCTCCATCTGTGCCTAAATCTAACCGCAAATTCCATGAACAAAGTTTATTTCCTAGAACTGTCTGCATGTAGAACACTGTTCCATTGGCATGCATCTCAGCTGATTACAATATGGTAACCTTCAAGTCCAATGTAAACAAGTTCTTGTTGATCTATCCCCTTAAATGATCCAAATTCTACCCAATTTACACTATTAATAATGACTAAACTACCACCTGGTGCTACCAGATCAGGCTGTCTGAAGATATTGGCTTCCTGAGACGAAATGCACCTAACATTGATGCTTTTTGTTTTTCTACTTCCTTTTGCAAAACTTAATTATGTTCTGCAAAACCACAAACAACAACCCACCTTCCCCCCTTTTTCTTCTTCTTCTTCTTCTTCTTCTTTCTTCTTCTTCTTCCCATTTCTCTTTCTCTTTCTATCTCCCCCACTTCCTGACTGGTTTCGGTCCTGTCGGTGGGGCATTAGAATACGCCGACTGCCCCCCCCCCTGCAGAGGGTAAAAGTCCCTCAATGGGGGTCCTGGATATGACCTTAAACTATATCCAGTGGTGAGGCCCCAGCTTGTGGGCTTTGTGGAGTGTGGAGCCACCCTTTAATTACCATTGCTCCCAGGTCCACTCTGACCCGGAGTGGTGGTACCTGTTAGGGTCCCAACTATGGGTTAAATAGAAACCGACGTGAAAACAATAAATATATTCTATTAAAAAAATATTTCTTCAAAATCTTTGGATTCGGCATTAAATAACCCGAAAAGGGTTGATATGCCGTAAAACAAAAACAACCAACCAACTCGACTGGTTTCCTAACTTAGAATGTACCAAACATTAATACTGTAATCCTTTTCCCTCTCCTATTGCAAAACTCATTCATGTTCTGCAGGGAACAAAAACGATAAAATCCGCTATAAAACAACCAAACCAAACAATACAAACTGGCGATTAAAGATACAAAGAACTTGAAGAATAAAAACCTTCTACAAAATGACGGAATGCAACATGAATTCTATTTCCAAAATAACTGGATTCGGCATTAAATAACCTCAAAAAGGGTTGATATGTCATAAAACAAAACAACTAAACAATAACTAAACTATCACCTTGCATTCATTAACCATTATCCTTGAGTGACATTCGGGCCTTGATCAGTGGTAGCTCCCTTCTAAAAAAAAGTCAGAAATACGAAACTACTAGAGTAGAAGAGAACACTGTGGCGATGGGTCAGAGGTTAGTGCTTGATTCATAGTGCAGGATCTATTAAATTGGAGACTCTTTTTTTGGACCCTGTCTAAGAAAGAGAGAGGCTAGTGGTAGATGCACAAGCTCAGATGTGGCAACGATACTCCCTGCACGGGCGAATAGTAGCTTTGTAGAAGTATAAAATGCTGTCAGGTGTGAGTAGTTTTCTAGCACGATAGAGGGAGACTACCTTCTTTGCAGCAATGTCTTCAATGTATTTCTTCTAATTCATGTTGCCTGTGAATAAAAATGGGAACTTGGCGGGCGTTAGTCGACAATGTTAATCATCCATGCAAATATACATGTGTTCGGCAAATCGGCATATCAGCTTCCATTCATGTACATCCGAGAAGGAAATAGAAACGTATGAGAAAAATGACAAGGGAGGGGAAAGATAGAAATGAATGCAAAAAAATAGCGATAAGAAAGGGGGGGGGGAGAAAGAAAAATTTAAAAAAAAAAGCGAAAGTCAAAGAACGCAAATAGACACAGAAAGAAATAAGTAGTACAAGATCAAAGAAATATAGACAACTACGCAAATATATGCGAAACATGGCGATAGAATGCATTCTTGAGAGAGGAGGAGGACTGGAATGAGTTAGAGAGAGGGGGAGTAAAACTAATCATGGTTTCCTTCTCTTTCCAAAATCGCGCGTATCCTTTTGTGTTTCTCTTGGCTCTTTAGTCTTTCAGGACGAAATTCTTGGTTTTGTTAGCAGCGAGCTAGGCAACTCCAACGACCTTCGTAAATACTTCAGTTTGAAATGCAGGCGAGAAAAAAAAACACGATGAAACGGACAAAGTTCGATGAAACATTTCACAAGGAACTTCACAGGGAAGGCGGGATGGGCGTTTTGGGAGAAAGGATGAACGTCACGCCATTACAGTTCCTTTTGCTCATTTATTTTTCTGGTCTTTTCTTGGAAAGTCACCGCTGCTGATGCTGATGTCGTCTGCTACGAGTAATGCCGATTCTCTGCTTGTATAAGCCGCCTCTTAAAGAAAAAGTAGAAAGATACTGTCGAGTAATTAACTTAGTTGAAATTATATATATATATATATATATATATATATATATATATATATATATATATGCGTGTGTGTGTATATATATATATACATGTGTGTGTACATATATATGGCGCTAACCTATATTCTAGGCCCTATATGTGTTCTCCGCTTATCTAGGCATTGTTTCGCATCATTCTGGCCCTCCACTTGCTATTGGTATTTAACAACGTCGACTCAGGAGAGGTGTGGTTGGACATACATACACTAGCATGGAGACCCCACGTTGCCCGAGATTGAATGATGACTAACGAATGTTTCAAACTTGCATATTTTTATCGTCATCGAAATCTGTGAAATCCCCCAGTTTTCAATCAAATCGATTGATTGCCTACTCTAGCTGGAGACCCACCGCGGTGCACCGGAGGAAGCTTCACATACCTTCCTGTAGTGACTTAGTCCACAATACACTGTAATCTACATTGCACTGTAGAGAACCTACTGTTGATTTTATAAAATTATTTTTATATATAATGGTTTGAATTAATGTTTAATATGCAAAAGTTAAGTATTATGATTCAATTGTGCTCTAAACAGAAACATTCGTTTTGAATGCTCTTCTGTCATATTAAAGAACATACTGTTAATTTTATATGCCTGGCTTTACTGCTTGTGCGGTGATAATGACTTGAATTTTAGTTTAAGATAAAAAAAACATCAAGTATCATGGTGAAATTGTGCTTTAAAAAGAAACATTCATTTCTCACACACCCCTGTCATATCAAAGGACTTACTGTTGATTTTAGGTGTCGGGCCTTTCGACTTGTGTGGTGATAAAACTTCTCAAATTCATTTGTGATGCTAGGCTGTATAAGGTGTTAACTTTGTTTAAATCGCCTGTTCCTTCTTTCATCAGATTATTTCAATTATCGATTATCGATACTTATCAAAGAAGTTCCAACACAAAACCCATCTAAGACCACTGCTAGACACATAAAGTACCTTCATGTTAAATTTCATAAAAATCGGCTCAACTGTTTTCAAGTCCGTAGAGAACAAACTCTCTCTCTCTCTCTTTCTCTCTCTCTTTCTCTCTCTCTCTCTCTCTCACAAACACACACAAAGTTCGTTTTATATATATATATATATATATATATATATATATATATATATATATATATATAAATTTATAAAATATATAAGCTACACTGAATATTCCGCGTTTCATCCACTCTAGAATTCTTCAGGCATAAGCCTGAAGAATCCTAGGCTCTATATAAGGCATAAGCCTGAAGAATGCTAGAGTGGATGAAACGCAGAATATTCAGTGTAGCTTAATCGCCATGTATATTTTATAAATTACTAACTAGCTCTACCTACGTATTGAGCACTTTTGAAGTAAATACTTAAAGTTTACGCATAAATTTATACTTTCATATATTAATTTTATGTGAGTAAATGAAGTAGTTATATATATATACACACATACATATATATATATATATATATATATATATAATGTTGATGCAAAAATAATACCGTTTTTTGACATTCAACCATATATAAAAAAACGACATTATTTTTGCATCAACCTAATATATATATATATATATATATATATATATATATATATATATATATATATATATACACATATTATTATTATTGTGATTATATTTATTTCATGCATCCACCTAAAATGCTTTAAAGAGATATATAAAATATCTTTCGAATTGTGAACGTGTCTCTGTGTGCGTACACTGCACAGACCATAATCGTCTGCTCATTGTGCTGGTCCAATGTTGTTAATCGATTCTGACACTGTTCACAGTATCAATCAGGCAGTCTCAGTCAAGTTGCAACGGAAGTAATCTCCCTTTACATAAAAGTTATAATTTCTGGTTAAAGTAACTGGCAAAGATTTTTTGAGGTTTTACACGTTACAATGTTGCGCATTTTCTTTTAAATAAACTTACAAAATGAAAATCCAACGAACTCTATCAATTAGCTAAGAGCCCCGAAGGCCCAACTTTCTTTGAAGAGCAAACAAACGTAAATGGGGGTCAAACCCTAGAAAACTGAACTGACCTCTGCCTTGCGCATCTGCTGGAATATATATAAATATTGCTTGAACCACATGGTAGCTTCCTTCATTCTTGATAGACTATGAATACTCACTGTAAAGGTGCCTGCACGTTGAGCTTTTCTGGCAAGTGATGTGCAATCTCAAACCACGCCTCTCCTGAGTCGACATTGTTAAATGCCAGTGGCAAGTCGAGATTCAGGACGACTGAAAACAATGCCGAGACAAGCGGAGAACACATGCAGCAACTAGAATTCCCAAACAGTCGCCCATCTGGTACTATCTAGGCTTAATGTTGCTTAACTTCTGTGATCTGATAAGAACCGGTGGGTCAACGTGCCACACCAAAAAGGATCACTTGAGATAACTTCACTTGAAAAGGCCAATCTGTTATTAATCTATGGACATAAAAACACATACTGTCTAGCGGGTCCCTGTGCCTAGCCGGACATCATTTTTAGCAAAACTCAAGCATGAACCTTCATTTAGAATGAGACTAACTTCCAGCAGAAATCCAAATTCTAGAGGATCATAAACTCCAGATCATATTTTCAGTGTTTTTGTGTGGCTTCCTTTCTCTTAGCTAGATATTTCCCTTTCATAGCAAATCTGTTATTTGCACATGCTGTGTCTGCTGTTTTCAAGCAACTGCAACTGTCATTTGCATGCATTGCAACTAAACATGCTTCTTAGTGCATCTTTGCATCACACGATGACTCTAGTTTCTTTAAATTGAAAAATTAGATTGTAAATGAAGATTTATGAAATGAAAGCGTTTCAAGGTAGAAAGAGAGGCGTTTTTGGCGAACTTATAAAAACTATCCTCGGTGCCCGGCGTTGCCCGGGTGTTTGAAGGTGTGTGTTGAGCAAAAGAAAAAGAAAAAAGTGGTAATTGGCAACCAGGCTCGAACCTGTACGCAAATGAGAGGAAAAGCGTGAAAAAAAAATGTAACGTCTTTGCTGTTGCGTCCATCGCCAAACCGGACTTTCGAAAATATCGGCGAAAAAAGCGACCCCTCTTTGTAGAAAAGTGCCCAGTTGAGGGTGAAGGAATTAATGTTTTTAGACAATTTTTCGATATTTATTGTCCGAAGGGTCATGCTTTAAAACGATACCAGTCTTGTAAAAATTACGTCGCTTCTGTCGAAAGTTTTAGGCAGACATACAAACATACATACATACACGATGATGATGATGATTGCAACGTCTTGTCAGACGAGGCACATGATTTATTTTTTTAGTCCTATTGGTGAATTCCAACGCTCAAGCAGACATGACACAGAAGACGGTCATTGCTATACATACATATATATGCATAAATGCACACACACATACACACACACATATATCCATAAACATACACACATATATACACATATATACATATATACATACATACATCATACATAATACACATACATACACACATGTATACATATACAAATACATATACATATAATACACACATATACAAATACAAACACACATATACATACATATACACATACAAATACGTACACATATATGCACATATATATATATACGTACATTTAACTACATATACATACATATATATATGCATTTATACACATACATGCACATATGCATATATACACATACATATACATGCATACATACACACACAAACATATATATTCATATATACATACAAACACACATAAACATATATACATACATATATACATACATATAGACATAGATATATATACATATACATACACGTGTACATATATAAACATACATACACATATACATACATGCATACATACACACAGATACATATAATGATGGCAGATCAATTATTACACACTTCCAGCATTTCAAGCCTACATGCGTCACAACATTTCCATTGCTATAGGACTATGTTTTTTATAGACAAATGCCTGAGGGAGTATCTATACACAGATGATGTTACAGAGTCTTAGCTTTGTACGACAGCTAAGTCTCTCTCTCGGTTCAAAATGTTGAGATCCAGCAACAAGCAAGAGCAAGATAGCCAGCAACAAGTTAAACTTCAGACCAGCTTAATGCGGGTACTGGTCTCCTGCTTTATGGTTTTTTAAATCAGAGATTTGCTTCTCCTAGAAAGGTTGCCTTTATCACGGCTTACGGTAGTATTGGGTTACATGGTACCAGTAGCATATGACATGGCCTGACATATATACATACATACATACAGACATACATATATACATACATACTACAAACAAACAGGTGAGATTTATATTATAGATAACAAAACATAAAAATACAAACCACATGAGTAGTTGATAAGGGAAATAACTCAGTTATACTTGGGGAATCTTCTCCCTTATCGATAAATGTATGCATAACTTATTAGCATGACGACTTTTTTCTTTTCTCCTTTTTTTCTAAGATAAAAATGTGGCTAGTTACCTTTAATACAAACTATTAGCTTTTCACCACTAAATCTCCACGTAAAATTGAAATGAACGAATTTTGTCTTGAGGAAACACGTTGACAAACTTCTTGCTCATCAGGAACAATTGGTGTAACAGTGTATGACAAAAAATCAGTTTGTTCCTTTTGACAACATCAGTAGCGAATCTAAGCCTAAGAATATTTAGTTTTAGTCGATCGATCGATCGATGCCTCGATTGTCTCAAAAGACAAAGGATACCCCCTGTAGGGGCAGTTGCACGTGTAATTGTGAGGCAAGGGTTGCGCAATCACTAACCACACCTCTCCTGAATCGACACTGTTTGAGTCCAGTGGCAAGATGAAGACCAGGACGACTGGAAACAATGCCGAGATAAGCGGAGAGCATATACAGCACTTGAAAGTCCCAAATGGTCACCCATTTTGTACTGCAGCTTAACTTCGGTGATCTAGCGGGAACCGATGTGTCAAGGTGATTATGCCATATTTTAGTTTTAATATGGTTGACTTGTTTTATGGTATATAAAACATTCCGGGTTATTTAATGCCGAATCCAATCCAAAGACAAAGGATACCCCCTGTAGGGGCAGTTGCACGTGTAATTTTGAGGCAAGGGTTGCGCAATCACTAACCACACCTCTCCTGAATCGACACTGTTTGGGTCCAGTGGCAAGGAGAAGTACAGGACGATGGGAAACAATGCCGAGATAAGCGGAGAGCATATACAGCACCTAGAAGTCCCAAATGGTCACCCATTTAGTACTGCAACTTAACTTCGGTGATCTAGCGGGAACCGATGTGTCAAGGTGATTATGCCATATTTTAGTTTTAATATGGTTGACTTGTTTTATGGTATATAAAACATTCCGGGTTATTTAATGCCGAATCCAATCCAAAGACAAAGGATACCCCCTGTAGGGGCAGTTGCACGTGTAATTTTGAGGCAAGGGTTGCGCAATCACTAACCACACCTCTCCTGAATCGACACTGTTTGGGTCCAGTGGCAAGGAGAAGTACAGGACGATGGGAAACAATGCCGAGATAAGCGGAGAGCATATACAGCACCTAGAAGTCCCAAATGGTCACCCATTTAGTACTGCAGCTTAACTTCGGTGATCTAGCGGGAACCGATGTGTCAAGGTGATTATGCCATATTTTAGTTTTAATATGGTTGACTTGTTTTATGGTATATAAAACATTCCGGGTTATTTAATGCCGAATCCAATCCAAAGACAAAGGATACCCCCTGTAGGGGCAGTTGCACGTGTAATTTTGAGGCAAGGGTTGCGCAATCACTAACCACACCTCTCCTGAATCGACACTGTTTGGGTCCAGTGGCAAGGAGAAGTACAGGACGATGGGAAACAATGCCGAGATAAGCGGAGAGCATATACAGCACCTAGAAGTCCCAAATGGTCACCCATTTAGTACTGCAGCTTAACTTCGGTGATCTAGCGGGAACCGATGTTTCAAGGTGATTATGCCATATTTTAGTTTTAATATGGTTGACTTGTTTTATGGTATATAAAACATTCCGGGTTATTTAATGCCGAATCCAATCCAAAGACAAAGGATACCCCCTGTAGGGGCAGTTGCACGTGTAATTTTGAGGCAAGGGTTGCGCAATCACTAACCACACCTCTCCTGAATCGACACTGTTTGGGTCCAGTGGCAAGGAGAAGTACAGGACGATGGGAAACAATGCCGAGATAAGCGGAGAGCATATACAGCACCTAGAAGTCCCAAATGGTCACCCATTTAGTACTGCAGCTTAACTTCGGTGATCTAGCGGGAACCGATGTGTCAAGGTGATTATGCCATATTTTAGTTTTAATATGGTTGACTTGTTTTATGGTACATAAAACATTCCGGGTTATTTAATGCCGAATCCAATCCAAAGACAAAGGATACCCCCTGTAGGGGCAGTTGCACGTGTAATTTTGAGGCAAGGGTTGCGCAATCACTAACCACACCTCTCCTGAATCGACACTGTTTGGGTCCAGTGGCAAGGAGAAGTACAGGACGATGGGAAACAATGCCGAGATAAGCGGAGAGCATATACAGCACCTAGAAGTCCCAAATGGTCACCCATTTAGTACTGCAGCTTAACTTCAGTGATCTAGCGGGAACCGATGTGTCAAGGTGATTATGCCATATTTTAGTTTTAATATGGTTGACTTGTTTTATGGTATATAAAACATTCCGGGTTATTTAATGCCGAATCCAGTAATTTCAGAAAAAAAAAGATTTAATTCTTCAAATACTTTATGTGTTCAAATATTTATTCATGGTGTTTGGTTTGATTGTTTTGAAAAAGAAAATTCTTGTTTTTGTTTTTGACTTTGCAGAACATGATTGAATTTTGCAAAGGAAAAGGAATAAAACAATAACATCAATGTTTGGAGCATTTTTGACCAGGAAGTCAGTATCTTCCGACTGCCTGTCCTGGTAGCACCAGGTTCCCTAACAAGTATTAACGTTCAATCGACCTGGGAAAAATGGTAACCAAGGGTCAACTCCACATTCCCCACAGCTCCAAAACAGGGTCTCATCACTGGATATACCCAGGACTAAGCATGTTTTTGGATGAGAAGAGGTTTATCATTCGACTGCAGGGACGCTGGAAAGATAGTGGGATCCTTCTACCGCTCCAGAAGATATCTCACTACTGATGCAATTCTCTATCTGTATAAAAGCCAAGTACTTCCAAGGATGGAGTACTGCTGCCACATCTGGGCAGAAGCTGCTAAAAACAGCTTATCCTGCCTTGACAGAGTACAAAATAGACTTCGTGATTTAGTGGAGGATGCCCTTTTCTCTTCCCTGCAATCTCTCTCCCACAGAAGAGACGTTGCGCGCCTGTCTTTGTTTTATCGTTATTTCCATGGCAGGTGCTCGTCTGAGCTTCAATCCCTCGTCTCCCCTCGCCAATCTTTCACGAGAAACACCTGTCTGGCTGAACTACTGTCAATAATTTTCCCCACTCTTTATCTGTGCCTAAATCTAAATGTAGATTCCATGAGCAAAGCTTCTTTCTTAGAACTGCACGCCAGTGGAACTCTCTGCCACTTGCCTGTTTCCCACCTGACTACAACTTGGACATCTTCAAGTCCAACATAAACAAACTCCTGACAAACCGCCCCCTTAAGTAAGACACTCTATCTAAACACCCAATACTAATGATTACTACAATACTATCTAATTGATTACTGTACACGCAATAACCCTTATCCCTGAGTGGCCTTTGGGCCTTGATAAGTGGTGACCCCCATGTAAAAAAAAAGAAAAAGAAAAAAAAAGAGGCTCCGCTACGAATCGGGAACTTTTCAAGGATGTGCATTGATGACATCCAGATACCAAGTCATTTGGTATTTTGTTCGATATCCTAGATCGATATGTAGTGCCGTTAGTAAGGCACGAAAAGCATCTCATCACGTGATGATTGTGTCCTGTTATGGGAGAAGGTGATCATTTTGATAAAGAACCACAAGGCCGTCCTCAGCCACTGTGTAAGCCTGAAGGTATGTTTTCACGTCCCTGATGTTGTCATTTTGAAGAAAATGTTCTCTGCATCAGGTGTGCCTATGCTCATCTGATTTTTGGGTATTCGCTTTTGATATGTTCTTTATGCAGAACGGCGGGTGTAAGAGAGTTGTGAGGATTATCTGTAGTCTTAAATACTGTGGCCTTTTCAAAAAAAAAAATTGACACCATGTTGAAATCTAAAATGACGGCATTAGAATTTTTCAACGTCAGATGATTTTTGGTGGAGAAGGATTTTCTCTGATTAACATATTTAAAGTGAGTTTTTCATGTTTTTGACCTGCTTCTTAATCACCTTTCTTACCTTTTGTTTTGGAATACTTTGTTTTTTATTAATATTTGATCGTCTTTGAAGAGCAGCCAAATACACCATAGACAAAATCTTTCATTACGGATTGTAAAACGAGTATAAAATAGTATAAAAAATATATGCATTTGCAAAAAAAAAAAAATTATGATTGTGGACTGACATTTCCTTTGGTCAGTAGGATGTAACCAACCAATATATATATATATATATATATATATATATATATATATATATTAATTTATTTTTTTTTCGGACTATTATTCTCATCTTTATTAGTTGTTGTTTTTCATCTTTTATTGGTTTGTTTATTCACAACGTTTCGGCCAACTATTCCTCTGGCCTTCGTCAGGTGGTAACCGCGACGGATAGGAACTTTGAATCTCCTAACTGCATTCTCAGCCATCACTGCCATCCGTAGTTGTTGTTGTCTCACCACATTTTTGGTCAAGTAAACCTCTGGTACGCTTTGGGTGGGATTGAAACCGCTATCTTCAGACAATGTTCATCTGGAACTGTAGAGATTCAACGTCTCTATCAACTGCGCCACGGGCCCTGAAGGGCGATCAAGGTTGGATTCTTTGATCTTATAAATCTACGTTTTTATTTATTATCTGATCTTCCATAGTCAGGTCCATACCGATTGGTATATATATTATAATGAATTCCAATTAAGGAATAATATATTATGATTTTTGAATACTATCTGACTGTTTATTATGTATGCTCGCTAATTTGGCATTTATAAACAATATCCCTTAATTCTTGTGTTAATTGCAGGTGGTCTTGAGCTAGAATCCTAGCCTACGAAGTTAAATGTGATTGGGTTTGAATGTCCTGACTAGCAGTAATTATCACTTCATACACTGATGATTGCATAAGTATGAAACACAAGTATATATAGATATAAAATAATTGTTAATATCTACTAAAACATTATATATATATATATATATATAATGTTTTAGTAGATATTAACAATTATATATATATATATATTTCATTTAATCACATAAATTAATATACGAAAGTATGAATTTATGCGTAAACTTTAAGTATTTACTTCAACAGTGAAGGTATTAAGTTATAAATTATATATGGCAATAAAGCTACACAGAATATTCCGCATCGCTAGGGGCCTCAAATGATTGAATTTTTTACGGACCGTTCTTTTATGGATCTCTAGCTGGTAAAAATAGTTGTTAAGAGTCAAAATGGGTCAAAATTGAAAAATCTTTATACATTTTATACATTCATCTTAGTTTAGTTTTAATTTTTAATCGGTTCATATGCGTGTCATGTTGGTACAGTGGTAAAAATGAATTTTCATATAAATACTTGAATTCATTCAAGAAAGTATCACTAACAAAAACAAATAAAAACATCTACATAAAAGTGATACAGTTAGTAGTCCTGCGAGGTTAACCGCGTGGTAGAGGTTTAGACTTCTTATCACGAGGTGCCGATTTCGAATCTCGCTAGATTCAGCCACTCTGATGAGTCGTGGACGACGAAACACGTGTCAGTGGATAATTATATTTTAAAAATAATATATATGCCGCTCTCCATTTAGGAGGTATCAGGTTGATGAAAGGGAAAATTATTCCCAACACGCATTTAGGTAAAAATGTACTTTCGTATAAATACTTGAATTGATTCAAGAAAGTATCGCTAACAAAAACAAATAAACGCACACACACACACACACACACACACATATATATATATATATATATATATATATATAAACTGCAGGAGTACAATAGCAAAATAAATTTTAACTTAGGATAACAACACAAAAAACGTTAATAAATAACAATAAAAACAACAATAACAAAAATGATACTGATAACCATAATAATTGATAAACACAAAAATCACGAATCTATATATCTGTAGAAGTGAAATTGTATGTGTGTGTCTGTGTACATTTCCCTACCAAACTACTCTGTCAATTTTCAGTCTACAGACTCGAGATTTGACATAAGGGGTATTGGGCCCTGTCGGTGGGGCATTAGAATACACCGACTGCCCCCCCCCCGCCGCAGAGGGTAAAAGTCCCTCAATGGGGGTCATGGATATGACCTTAAACTATATCCAGTGGTGAGGCCCCAGCTTGCGGGCTTTGGGGAGTGTGGAGCCACCCTTTAATTGCCATTGCTCCCAGGTTCACTCTGACCCGGAGTGGTAGTACCTGTTAGGGTTCCAACTATGGGTTAAATAGAAACCGACTTGAAAACAACAAATATATTCTATTAAATATTTTTTCTTCAAAATCTTTGGATTCGGCATTAAATAACCCGAAAAGGGTTGATATGCCGTAAAACAAAAACAACCAACCAACCAACATAAGGGGTATTGAGATTTGGGAAAATTATTTTAATCGGTTTTCGGCCAGAAATTTGGCTGTCAAGAAGTCAAAGTTAAACGATTCGACCTTTGAAAACTCTACCAAACTCCTCCGCCAATTTTGAGTCTAAACACCTTACAGGTTACTTGGATATTGGTCCGAAAGAAACTAATTGATTAGAGGCTAAGTGACCCCTGGCTTGGTAAACACGCACCTATTGGCTACGATAAATAGGTGCGAAAATAACAAAGACTTTAATTGGCTGACTAGCAAACCCAGTATTACGGGAGCATATAAATACACGAAGCAACATCGATTCCCTGCAATCACCTGACAAATCCTCATGAGGATGAAACACGGAAAAATTTTGTGTAGCTTAATTGCCATATATATTTTCAAACCTTACTATATATATATATATATATATATATATATATATATATATATATATATATATATATATATATATATATATATATATATATATAGCGGCATAAGACTTATTCCACACGTGTCGGTTGAGTTCAATGGCCGTTCTTTGAAGACTGCAATAAGTAAGTGCGTTTTATTCTTTTCTGCAAACTTTAAATTCATTTTATAAATATTTTCTTCTTAACAAATACTTTTCCATTCAAAGGAAAACCACCAAAAAGACATTCCAGTTATTTTCGGAGGGATATACATTTGTTTCTGATATTGAACGAAACACGCGTAAAAACATACTTTATAAAAAATTTAAATAAAATATTATGAGTGGTTAGTAAAACATTTTCTAGTTTTGGAATGTTCATTAACGTCATATATATATATATATATATATATATATATATATATATATATATATATATATATATATATATATATCATGATTTTCTTGGGGGTACAAAACTTTATTAAGGCAATCATGAAGGGAAGACGTATTCCTTTGGAATTCATTTTATATTAAAAAAAAGGCCGAGGAGAAAAGGAAAATGGATAGCGACTAATAAAATAAAAGTAGGGAACAAAAAATTATATATATATATATATATTGATATATATATATATATATATATATATATATATATATATTGATATATATATATATATATATATATATCAATATATATATTGATATTCATATTAAAACCCCTTTTTTCTATTTATTTAGTTATTTATTTGCTTCCCCACTGAGCAAATTAGGCACAAGGCCGTTTTTTAATGTGGAGATTGAGGGGAGAGGGACCAGTTCCCCCGAGAGGGAACTGGATAATGACAATTGGTATGAAGGGTTTTCTCTACATTGACCAAAACTGATTGCTCAAGAGAAATGGTCTGATATGTGGGGTTGCCCCCACATATTATTTTGATTGCAGTATCTGCCGGAACAGATACTACACTTTGACAACAGAAAAAGATCTTGGCCCAAGAAGAAAAAAGGCGAACCTTTTTTCTATTTATTTAAAAAGAAATACAGCTTTGTTATATATGGGTCGTGGAATTGCATTTATCTGCAAAAGATCTAGATAATTTGCATATTCTTTTAAACATTAATTTTAATTAATTCCCTATTAGTTTTTTTTATGGGATGATCATGAGATGATCATCTTTAGTTAACAATTACGTGTAATTATATTCATGCAGATGTTCTACATGATTTATACTTACGTAATATTTGCGTAAAAAGGTTATAGAACCACAAACCTCTTTCTATATAGATTATGTATGCGTATATATATATATATATATATATATATACACACCCCCCCACACATATATATATATATATATATATATATATATATATAGAGAGAGAGAGAGAGAGAGATGGACACATGTGCACGTCTTTCTTTGTCCACTTATTTTTCTGTTATTTGGTAGGCATCGCTAGCAGGTCGGTTCATTAGCTAAAAGCAGAAGTTCTACGCGCTAGCTATTCCACATTTGTGTCTGCTTTATTGGCGTGTTGGCGATGAGTTTGGTGTCAAAGAAGATGCACATGCAGACAAGAGGTGAGTGGGGAGGGAACTAGAGAAAAATGAACTTGTTTTTCTGGAGGTGTTGTTTTGCCCAAGATTAGCGTGCGTTTTGGGAGTTAAGCAACTGGCGAAACGCACGGATGTGAAGCGACTAAGCAACGGTGGGATTGAATGAAGATAGGAAAAATCTTCTGCTATTAGTTGAAACTTAAAAGACGGGTTTCTTTTAATGTATATACACATGGGGGTTGTGTGTGTGTGTGTTTGTTTGTCGAGTGATGCATTGCTGTTGTTTAAAGGGATGATTGTTTACTATCCGCTAAATGTGTATGTGGGATTAATTCGTGTACAAATCCAACTGCTAACAATTTTCCTTATCTATCTGTACTTTAAACTAAACGTAAAGTACATGAGCAACGTTTCTTCCGCGAGGTTGCTTCATAGCTGACTATAACATGGTTGTTTTCAAGTCTAATGTGAACAAGTTCCTGCTGAGCAGTCCTTGTAAATAAACAAGCAATACCTGGATCCCACCATTACTGATCATCACGGTGTTGTCTCACTAGCCAACTGAACCCCATTAACCTTTATCCCCGAGTGGCTTTTGAGCCTTGATCATATATTTTTCCTCCACTCGTAAAAAACAGTAATTTGCTGTCGGACTGAAGTTATGGTTAATACGGATTAATGTATATTTTTAGCTGCACTTAACAGATAATCGCTTAAACTAAATAAAACGAAATACTGACATAAATGCATCCAATAAATGTCACCAATCGTCATAAAATGTAATGTTCTACCATTATTTTGTTTAATTTTCGATTTTTGAGCGATCATCAAAGGTTCACTTGCAATACTTATGGTAGTCATGTTTTTTTTTCGTTTTAACTGAACAGAATGGCCACTTTGTTTTAAAAATAAATAAACTGGTTTAAAATATGATAAAACGCAAACAAACTTATTCAGGCAGGCAGAATACTAATTATCTTGCGTTTGGTAACAGTTATTTGTTGAACATTTGCTTTTTGATTCCTTTTCATTCTGTTTAGTGCAGTTAAAAATAACTACATTAACACACCATAAAGTAATAAAGGGGGCGTTCTATTGTGTTTTCACATTGAAATAGATTAAAAGGAATGATATGCTGTGAAAAAAAAGTCCAGTTTTTTTTTTGTTTCTGCATTCAAAAACTCTAAAGAGGTTGATATACCGTGCAATATAAAAACTCTAAAGAAGTTGATATACCGTGCAATATAAAAACTCTAAAGAAGTTGATATACCGTGCAATATAAAAACTCTAAAGAGGTTGATATACCGTGCAATATAAAAACTTCAAAGAGGTTGATATACCGTGCAATATAGAAACTCTAAAAAGGTTGATATACCGTGCAATATAGAAACTCTAAAGAGGTTGATATACCGTGCAATATAAAAACTCTAAAGAGATTGATATACCGTGCAATATAAAAACTTCAAAGAGGTTGATATACCGTGCAATATAAAAACTCTAAAGAGGTTGATATACCGTGCAATATAAAAACTCTAAAGAAGTTGATATACCGTGCAATATAAAAACTCTAAAGAGGTTGATATACCGTGCAATATAGAAACTCTAAAAGGTTGATATACCGTGCAATATAAAAACTTCAAAGAGGTTGATATACCGTGCAATATAGAAACTCTAAAGAGATTGATATACCGTGCAATATAAAAACTTCAAAGAGGTTGATATACCGTGCAATATAGAAACTCTAAAGAGGTTGATATATCGTACGATATAAAAACTCTAAAGGGGTTGATATACCATGCAATATAACAACGCTAAATAGATTGATATACCGTGCAATATAAAAACTTCAAAGAGGTTGATATACCGTGCAATATAGAAACTCTAAAGAGGTTGATATATCGTACGATATAAAAACTCTAAAGGGGTTGATATACCATGCAATATAACAACGCTAAAGAGATTGATATACCGTGCAATATAAAAACTTCAAAGAGGTTGATATACCGTGCAATATAGAAACTCTAAAGAGGTTGACATACCGTGAAATATAAAAACTCTAAAGAGGTTGATATACCGTGCAATATAAAAACTCTAAAGAGGTTGATATACCGTGCAAGATAAAAACTCTAAAGAGGTTGATATACCGTGCAATATAGAAACTCTAAAGATGTTGATATACCGTGCAATATTGAAACTCTAAAGAGGTTGATATACCGTGCAATATAACAACGCTAAAGAGATTGATATACCGTGCAATATAAAAACTTCAAAGAGGTTGATATACCGTGAAATATAAAAACTCTAAAGAGGTTGATATACCGTGCAATATAGAAACTCTAAAGAGATTGATATACCGTGCAATATAAAAACTCTAAAGAGGTTGACATACCGTGCAATATAAAAACTTCAAAGAGGTTGATATACCGTGCAATATAAAAACTCTAAAGAGGTTGACATACCGTGCAATATAAAATCTCTAAATAGGTTGATATACCGTGCAATATAAAAACTCTAAAGAGGTTGATATACCGTGCAATATAAAATCTCTAAACAGGTTGATATACTGTGCAATATAAAAACTCTAAAGATGTTGATATGTCGTGCAATAATGAAACTCTAAAGAGATTGATATGCCGATGACAATTCTCATCTGGAAGTGTAGAGATTCAACGTCTCTATCAACTGCGCCACGGGCCCCGAATGGCGATCAAGGATGGTAAATATATTATTTTAATTGGAATTCATTATTGAGATGAGTATTATTTATATTAATTTATTTATCTTTCGGACTATTATTCTCATCTTTATTAGTTGTTGTTAGGGAAACAACTAAAAAAAAAGATGAGGATAATAGTTCGCAATAAATAAATTAAATACAAAATTTTCAGTGTGTAGATAAAAAATTTGTTGAGAATATAGGTAGAAAAGTGTCCTCCCCCCTCTCGCTCTCTCTCTCACACACACGCGCGTACGCGCGCACATTCTCACTTTTGTAGAATATAAGAAAAGAAGATAGATTTCCATTTTTATTTACAAATTCAAGTTAAATGGCAAAAGAATAGATTAATTAAATATAAAAAAAATAAAAATCATTCAATTTTTTCAAACTCTTCAACTTTATTATATACTAGACTACTCGTGACCCGTTGGGTCAGTATGTTATATTAGCTATAGAATTAATGTATGAGCGTGACACTTGTGACGCAAAGAAAATAGCTTTTTTTTGACATAACAGAAACATTTCTATTAAAGTATATTAAAATGAAAAAAATATATAGATAGATTTCTATGAGTCGTTCTGTTTATAATTGTTTATTTTTGAAAAAAAAACCTTACAGCCATTGAATTATAAGTGGTTTTCCATACTTATAGGCAAATGTGCACTAAACAGATGGCATAAAACTTAAAGTTAAATTCAAAGTTAAAATGAAATTGTTAGTTGAAAGCACAGAATAGTTAAAAACACTCTCCCCATGTTAAATAGAAAATGAAAATAAAATGTAACTTTTTTCATTTATTTTTAACATTCGTGACCCATTGGGTCAAATATTTAATTTATATGTTAATAATAAAGTCAATAAAACTAATTAAAACAATGCGGAAATGAACGATAAAAGCAGAAAGTATTAACAATTGTTTATTTGGATAATTTCAACGCGAAAAAAAAAACAATTGGGACGCTGAAAACGTACACAA
Organism: Euprymna scolopes; assembly: GCF_053919585.1. Taxonomy (NCBI): domain Eukaryota; kingdom Metazoa; phylum Mollusca; class Cephalopoda; order Sepiida; family Sepiolidae; genus Euprymna; species Euprymna scolopes. The sequence goes on from NC_136502.1 coordinate 5,733,417, forward strand.
TAAAACAATACGTTTTATTGTCGCGTTGATTATTTAACACAAATTTAAAAAAATCGGGGTATTTATTTATGTTGGTAGTGTAGAAGAAAATGTATAAATGTTTTTTAAGAAACGTGTATTAAAAAATGGAGAATAAATTAAAAAAAAACGAAGGCGGTTGGTAAATCGTCGTTGTAAAATGCTCTTATGGTTCTCAACGGATTAAAGTAGATTTATTTGTAAGAAAATTGCGTTAAAATAACTTAAACGTAATACGGAAATGAACGATGTAAAAAAATGCAGAAAGTATTAACAATTGTTTATTTGGATAATTTCAACGCGAAAAAATAACTATTGGGAAGCTGAAAACGTACACAGTAAAACAATACGTTTTATTGTCGCGTTGATTATTTATTTGTAACGCAATTAAAAAAACATTTTCGGGGTTATTTATTTATGTTGGTAGAGTAGAAGAAAATGTATGAATGTTTTTAAGAAAGGTGTATTAAAAATGGAGAATAATTAAAAGCAGAAAATAAAGACGGCGATGGATGAATCGCCGGTGTAAATTATTCTTATTGTTGTCAACGGGTCAAAGTTGATTTATTTGTAAGAAAATTGCGACGGTATAGTTGTAATGCAGAATAGTAGCAAAACATCCCCATCTGCCCATGTTAAATAATAATTTCTATATAATAACGTTAATATTTCAGTGCCGAGATCAAATTCTGCAAAAGTAATGATTTGTGTTTATTTGTTTACGTTGTTATGGGTTTATATTTATATAAGCATGTGCATCCGGAAGTCGTAAACCGGATGTGGGTTACCCGTTACAAGGTCATTTGAGTTTTATAATTATATGGATTGAAATTTCGATCAATTATAATTTATTTTGTTCAGATTTCGTCAAATGAAATATGAAAACTGCATTTTAAATATAGATTAATGCAAAAGTGAATAGTTATCGAAAATTTCATGAAAATCTGACCATTAGTTATTTTTTATTCTTTTTTTTTTTTGCTAGATTTATTAAACGTGTGTATATCTTTGTCTTCAAAATGGCCAATACTTAGGAACGTTATTGTAAGGCGCCCAGAATGTAAAGGCGAATTTATTCTCGCATTTTCGTTATTTTGTACGCTTATTTTTTTAATAAATTATTACTAGTTTATTTTAGATTTCTTCTTTAGAGGGGTACACAAGTTATGATGATAATATAAATTTATATTAAAGTTACATTTAGGGGAGGGCAAATTCTGTGGTGCGGTTAGGAGGTACCTTATTTTATTATCGCTTTCTCATTTTCTTTCTCTGTTTTATTGCTTTATTTCCTTCTTTCCTTCCTTATTTATTTTTTGTCCACTTCATTATTTTATTTCTCTTTTTTCTTTCTTTACATATGGTTAATGCTTGTAACCTTTTTTTTTCTTAACTCATCTCTTTCCAAAGTAAAAGTCAATTATTCAACAACTCATTAAAAACACAACCCTTAAATAACCCTATTCTATTTCTCTCTTTTTCTTGCGGTGTCCACCTTACGGATAACAATGAACTCTAATATATAAACGGCTATATGTCTGTCTGTCGGTCTGTACATCTGTTTGTCGGTCTGTTTCCATATTTTCCAACTTTATCCTCTCCGTAACTAAAAGTCGCAGAGAGGCGCTAGGGGCCTAAAATGATTTGAATTTTACGGGCTGTTCTTTTATGGGCCTTGAGCCGGTTAAGATAGTTTTTAAGGGGTCAAAAATGGGTCGAATTGAAAAAATTGTTGCATATTTTGTACATTCATCTTAATTTTTAATTTTTAATCGCTTTATGTGCGTGTCACGTTGGTACAGTGGTAACGTCACTAGCTTTGAATGCTACGGTTTCGATTCTAGCTGATGGCACCCAAATACTTTTTTTACTTTTGAAATCACGACTGTATAATAATATATACGAAATCTGGATAAATTAAAATATCATATTTAAGCGTATTTTACGCCCGGGCAAAGCCCCTCCCCCAACACGCTATTCTTACTACAAAGACCTGTAGAATATGTATGTTGGCATTATACACAAGTTATAGACTCTTGGCAGTCGGACTGACGTATAGCCATTCTATTTATTTGTGATATTTCTCTTTGTTTTCAATACATTTCGTTTCCACTAAATACCGAGTTGTGACTTTTTCCGGTCTTTTTGTCACACTTTCTTATTTTTTACTTGCTTGTTCGTTTTCTTCCTCCATTTCTCTTTCTTTCTTTCTTTCTCTTCTTTCTTCTTTCTTTTCTTTCCATTCGTTTCTTTTCATATGTTTATTAAACTTTTTTTTCTTTCTTTATTTTTAACATTTGCTCTCCTTTTGCTGTTTTCCTAAGTAAAAGTCTATTACTTAACAACCCACAAAAAGAAAACCACCCCTTTAATTACCTTGCACCCCCCCCCATCTAATTAATTTGCTATTCCACTAATTACGCGAGACTCCTCCCCCGTCCACCTTTTGTTATAGCTAATCAATTTCGTCATTTATTTCCTCTTCATTAACTTTACATGATGTTCGGATTTGGGAGGTGAGAAGCGTTTCATTTGCGGCCATTACGAACTCAGCATCTGCGAAGGAAATCATTCTGTTTTAATTTAATTTTATTGCTTAAGTAAGTGCTTTAATACAATTAACAATAAAAAAATAATTAAAAAGAAAACCTCACACTTATATCAATAATAAAGAGTTAATAGTTACGATGAAAAATTAATAGTTTAATAATAATAGTTTAGTTTTTCATAACATTTGAATTTTAAGTAACAATATTTTAAGTTTTGATAATATATTCATTTTACAAAATATCATTTCAATGTTTAAAAATATTTTAATTTTAAAACAATATTTTAAGTTTTGATAATATATACATTTTACAAAATATCATTTCAATGTTTAACAATATTTATATTTAAAAAAATAATATTTTACGTTTTGATAAAATATTCATTTAAAATATCATTTCCAAATTTAACAGTATTTTAATTTAAAAAACAATATTTTAAGTTTTGATAATATATTTATTTTACAAAATATCATTTCAAAATTTAACAATATTTTAATTAAAAAAAAACAATATTTTAAGTTTTGATAATACACTCATTTTACAAAATATCATTTCAAAATTTAACAATATTTTAATTTAAAAAACAATATTTTAAGTTTTGCTAATATATTTATTGTGCATAATATCATTTCAAAATTTAACAATATTTTAATTTAAAAAACAATATTTTAAGTTTTGATAATATATTTATTTTACAAAATATCATTTCAAAATTTAACAATATTTTAATTTAAAAACCAATATTTTAAGTTTTGATAATATATAAGTTTTACAAAATATCATTTCAAAATTTAACAATATTTTAATTTAAAAAACAATATTTTACGTTTTGATAATATATTCATTTCACAAAATATCATTTCAAAATTTAACAATATTTAAAATATTGTTAAATTTTGAAATGATATTTTGTGAAAAAACAATATTTTAAGTTTTGATAATATATTTATTGTGCATAATATCATTTGAATTTTAATAATAATATTTTCATTTTTAATAGTAACATTTTCATCCTTGATAATAACATTTTAATTTGTAAAAACAATATTTTAATTTGATATAATACTATTTTAATTTCTTTTTGTTTTTTTTAATATTTAATAGTTCATAGTTAATATTATAATTTTTAATAACATTTAAAATTTTAATAACATTTTCATTTTTACCATTTTAAAATTAATATTTTTATAAAAAAACATTGGCTGTGAGCGACATTCATATTTATTGCAGCTATGATATAAATACGGGTGTGCCTCAGAGGCTATCCTTGGGCCTTTATTATTCCTAATATTCATAAATGACCTCCCTGTCAAAATTGCCTCTGAGATGGTTATATATGCTGAGGACACCACGCTCTATAACAGACACGACAGGAAAACAAATGAACACATATCTAAAGAAATGGCAGAAACACTAGAGGATGACCTCCAATCTGTAGTGGAATGGGGACATAAATGGTTGGTCACATTCAATGCTGCCAAGACTAACTTGTTTTCTTCAACAATTACAAGAAATCTTCTTTACCACCAATAGCAATGGCCAAAGATTCTATATCTGAAAGTACCTTTTACAATCCTCGTCCTAACGTTCACAGGAAACATGAGTTGGAACAATTACATTGAGTGAATTGCCAGGACTACTGCGAAAAAGGTAGGCTCTCTCTACTGTGCTAGAAAGCTACTGACACCTGAAAGCATCCTGTACCTCTATAAGGCCACCATTCGCCCATGCATGGAGTATTGTTATCATATTTGGGCTGGTGCATCCGCTACTAGTCTCTCGCCCCTAGACAAGGTTCAAAGGAGAGTCACCAACCTGATAGGTCCTGAACTGTCATCTAAGATTCAGCCTCTGTCCCAGCGACGAAATGTAGCATCCCTCTGCCTGTTCTACAAGTACTTTAATGGTGAATGCTTCAACGAACTGCAAGCATTTGTACCTCCTCAACGTAAATACCCCCGACAAACTGAACAAGCAGCAAAATCCCACCCCTTCAGAGTTGAGATCCCTACATGTAAAAGAGTCTTCTACTCCAATAGTTTCTTCCCCAGAACCGTTGGACTTTGGAATTCCCTTCCTGGTTCCTGCTTCCCTAACTGTACTGACATGCAGAAGTTCAAGTGCAACGTGAACCGACATCTTGCTGCCCAACTCCCCACATAGTATCCCTGTAGATTATGTCCCTGATAGTAGTCCCCTACATGAAAGTGGCAATGTGCCTTGTTTGGGGTGAAAATGTAATAAAAAAAAGTTTAACCATAAAACAACATTACCTGCTATTCGATAAAGAGTTTTTCCTTGAAATATTTATGGAACACGTTCCTGCACATTAAATCATTTTGTAGAATATTTAATTAATCAAGTAAGATTTTTTAATGTAAAAAGCAAACAATAAAAGAAAATCATTTGTCTTTGTCACTGACATATTTTTTATATGTGAGAAGTCACATGACTTGAACCGTGTCACTTCATTGGTTGATTGGCAACATTTAAAAGACATTATTTTTCATAAATAAAGATTGTCTGAATTTTGCATTTTTTCAAAATTTCCAAATATCTTAGTCAGATTGTTGTTAAAATTACAGAAAAATATCAAAAATAAAGAATCTATTAAAGTTCCAAATCTTTCAGTGACTTTTTGGACACCCTCAATTTCCCCCCCCCCCCCCGATAACCGTAAAAAATTTATATTAAATGTACAGAATACACTTTTGCGAGATGATCTCTGGATTTTAGTTTTGCTTGTAGTTGAAATTATTGAATATTCACTTTTTTATTATTGTTACCAGCAGTGGAAGATTTTGCTTTAGACAAAATCAAATAAAAATACAATCAAGAGATTCGTTTTGGAATCGTAAAATAGGCACAAATTCTTCCGAATCCGATACCCTACAAAGTTGCGATTTTTCGATTCCCAATTTCGATTCCGATACTTACTAATGCACACACACACAAACACACACACACACACACACACACACACACATATATATATATATATATATATATATATATATATATATATATATATATATACTAGCATTTCAGCCCGGCATTGCCCGGGTGTTTGGAGGTGTATGTTGAGCAAAAAAAACAAAAAAAAAGGTCAATTTTTTTAATTTGGACCCCTATTATGACCCCTTAAAATTTACTGTTTTGTGCTCAAATCAAGTTATTAAGTTAGATCCATGTCCAAGGAACCTATATCTAAAATTTAAACTGTTTAAACTTACAATTGGCGGAGGAGTTTGGTAGAGTTCTCAAAGGTAAAATCGTTGAACTTTGACCCTTTAAAAGCCAAATTTCTGTCTGAAACCAAGTTACAAAGATTTTCCCAAATCTCAGTACCCTGTATATTAAATTTCGAGTCTGTAGACTTAAAATTAACAGAGTTATTTCATAGGAAAATGTACACAGACACACACACAGACAGACATACACGTTCACTTTTATAGATATACTAGCATGGATGCCCGACGTTGCCCGGGTGTTTGGAGATGTATGCTGAGCAAAAAAAAAAAAAAAAAAACGGTCAATTTTTTTAACTTTGACCCCTATTATGACCCCTTAAAATTTATTGTTTGGGGCTCAAATAAAGTTATTAAGTTAGATCCATGTCCAAGAAACCTTTATCTAAAATTTCAAGTGTTCAGGCCCAAAATTGTCGGAGGAGTTTGGTAGAGTTCTCAAAGGTCAAATCGTTGAACTTTGACCCATTACCAGCCAAATTTCTGGCCGAAAACCAATCACATTGTATTCCCAAATCAGAGTACCCTGCATTTCAAATTTCGAATCTGTAGACTTAAAATTGACAAAGTTATTGCGTAGGGAAATGTACACAGACAGACACACACACACACACAGACACGTTCACTTTTATATATATATATATATATATATATATATATATATATATATATATATATATATATATATTCAAAAGTAAAATCTATATATAGGTATATAGAATATAATAAAAAAAATGGATCGACCATAGTCGAGGGCTACTGAAATGCATAATTTTCTTTGTTTAGTACGGTGAGATATAGGGGAGGATGTAACTTCTTTCCTAAGATTGTTTTACCCGCCTGAGCAAGACGAAAATCCAATACCTATTGTTTTTATTATCAGTAATCTTTAGTATGACTTAACCGAGAGTCGAACCCCGGTTTCCCAGTCAAATAGTTGACACTATAACCATGCATGCACACTTGTATATTATTTAAAAAAAAAAAAGTGTATCCTCTTCCATAAAGAATAATTGTCATCGTAAGTTAAAATTTACAACAAAGAAAAATAAATTCAATAAATAACTGTTACCAAACGCAATAAATTTCACTTTTCTACCTATTTGCATGATTTTTATTCTGAAAATGTTTTAAGGTTTATTCATTTTGTTCGAATACTCTTTGGCTAGAGAGATAATCCAAAATGTTTAACGCTACTTTCCAAAACCAAACCATACCAAACCAAATCAAACCACCAAACCAAACCGAACCAAACAAGTAGTTTTCGTATTTATAGCGAACAAACCAATAACTGTTATTGAACGTAAGAAAGTTAATCCAAAATGTTTGACGCTATTTTCCAGAACCAAACCATACCATACCATACCATACCAAACCATACCAAACCATACCATACCTTACCAAACCGGTCCTGGATATGACCTTAAACTATATCCAGTGGTGAGACCCCAGCTTGTGGGCTTTGGGGAGTGTGGAGTCACCCTTCAATTACCATTGCTCTCAGGTCCATTCTGACCCGGAGTGGTAGTACCTGTTAGGGTCCCAACTATGGGTTAAATAGAAACCGACGTGAAAACAACAAATATATTCTATTAAAAAATATTTCTTCAAAATCTTTGGATTCGGCATTAAATAACCCGAGAAGAGTTGATGTGCCGTAAAACAACCAACCAACCAACCATACCAAACCGAACCAAACTAGTAAGTAGTTTTCGTGTTTATAGCGAGCAAACCGTTAAACAAACAGGCAGACCCTTCATTTTATTTTGTATAGATTAGAAAATCTACTGCAAAAAGGGGCATTTCTTAAAATACTTTCCAGCTCCAAACTGACAATCAACGTCCAACGACTCTCATTGTCGAAGTAATGCTCAAGAATACTGACCATGTCCAGAGCAGCCCTCTTCCCATTATAATGACAGGTGGCGCCACCAAGTGCACCTGTTCCTTTTCAACTGTTTATCTCTCATCATATCTTCCTGTCGCAAGAGTTTCTCCTAATTGGGAAAGGAAGAAAGCAATCGCAACTTGGCCTGTCGACCTTGTCACGAGATAAAAAGACCATGCAAGGAAGATTCAATTTGTAGCAATTTAGCTGCGATACGCATGTCAAATTATTGGAGGAATTCTTTTCTTTCTTTTTTTTATTTTTATAATTTTCAATTTTTGTTATTCTTTTCTTATTTTTATTTTCAGAATAATTTAAAAAAAAGTACCGCTTTGTAAATGGCTAAAACTTGCAATTTCGCCTTTGAAAAATGAAGAGGAATATTATCCAGTCATTTTTGTCATTATCAGCAACTGTAATAATATATATATATATATATATATATATATATATATATATATATATATATATATATATATATATATATATATATATATATATTATTATTATTATTATTACAGTTGTTGATAATGACAAGAATGACTGAAAAATATATATATATATATATGAGCAAACAGTTAATAAAATATGTGAAAAAACACTTTGAAATGAGTTAAAAACATATTTAATCTGAAAAGGAAACACTAGATAAATGGATAGTCCTTAATCCGCGGAGTTTCGAAGAAATACTCTCCTTCTCATCAGAGGGTAGGAATTAGCAAAATGCGAGATCGGATTTTGCATGCACAAGTATTTGATGAAACAACAAGTAAGTCAAAGATCTTACTTGAAAACAAAATAAGCTTAGCAGAGGGAATATGATAAAGAAAAAGGTGATTATACATGAATGGATAGTCTGGTGGAAGATAAAAAATCCAGTGACGGTAAAATCCAAATGTAAAACTTCAAGAAAGTTAAAAGAATTTCCATTTGTACAAGTAAAATCCAAGGAAATCCCGTAATTGGAAGAAGATGGTCCATAATAATCCAAAAGGCAGAAATCCATGGAATAATTCACAAAAATGTATACAAGGAAAAAAAATAATATTAATAAAAGAAAAATAGGATGTGCTTTTCACTCTACTTCCGAGATATAACTATAAATAAAAGAGATCTGGAAAGAGAAAGGAGAGAGAAAAATGATAAAGTTAAATATAAAATATAAAATAAAGGGAAACAAAAGTCAAAATGACCCAGACAGGAAATGTTAAAGGCGCGAAAATATATATAGGGCAAAATATTATAGGTCAACTGAAATGTACAGGTCATCACTTAAAAAAATGTCAGCAAGAGTTGTTAAACGACACTAAAAGGAAAATAAAAATAAATAAATAAATATATAAGAAATAAATAGAAAATAAAGAATAAATAAATAAAAAATAAAATATAATAAAAAATAAAATATAAAATATAATATATAATATAAAATATGAAATAAAATAAGAATAAAAATAAAAAATAAAAATTATTTAAGGAGAGAAGATGGCCGGTATCTGCAAGTTCAGGAAAAAAAATTAAGTAAATTCATATAGTAAAATTTAAGTAAATATACATACAAGATTAGAAAGTGTGGGTAAATTAATATATTAGATAGATAGGAAAGTTTAAAGAATAAAACAGAAAATGCAGATAAAAAACCGGCCATGCAAAGAAGAGATAAAGAATTAAAATAAAGGATTATTAAATTATAAAGTATTAAGAAGTATGTCGAAAAACGATAAAGTTAAAGAAAAAATATTTTATATCTATATAAAAGGTAAAAGTAATAACTATGTAATTTCAAAATTGCCATAATTAAATTTGGACTTATGTTTACAGAAAGAGATCAGTTCATTTTTAGAATTTATTATATTGTTACTTTGACGGGAAGTAATTATAGTTATAGCTTCGGTTGTGCAGAGGCGACATGACTTAGAGCCTTGAGTATAAGACTTAACTTTTTATAATAGTCCATTTGATTTAGAAGGGAGCATTATTAGAGTTAAGTTTTTTAATTAAAGTGGTTAGAGAAGTTCCTTGGTTATTATTAGAATTATGGTTGTTAAAAGAAGAAATGTGGTTTGATATTCTTTTCTTAATTAATGTTGAAGTAGCGCCGATATATGTATGTACTTTATTAAAAGCTCGAGGTCTGGTATTAATATTAATTTGCTGATTTGTATTAGTTAAATAGTTTGAATTTTGTTCATAGTGTTCAACAAATGGTGGGACAATGTCTGTATGAGGACTATTTTGGAGGGGATAATGAGTGTTGTTAGTGTTAGGATGGCTGTTAGGAGAAATATTATTATTCTCATTATTATTATTATTATTATTATTATTATTATTATTATTATTATTATTATCATCATTATTACTAGTTGTATAATTGTAGATGGAAGGGCTGCTCGAATGGTGTATTGGATTAGTAACTATATCAGATGGAGGATGGGAAGAAGAATAACTTGAAGACGAAATATTAGTGTCTGTTATGGGAGGGTTGCGTGGGAGCTCAGTAATAGTGCAAGAATATATAACATCTTTATGGATGCAATCATTATTGAGTGGGCAAAGATGTTTGTTATTACAATTGCAGTTAGTTTTGGGTTTAATTGGGATAGCGATTTTTTTGGGCTGATTAAATTTTTTTGTTATTAGATGTTAAGATTCTTTGTACTAAATTAGGCATTGTTGAATAAGAAATCCGGATTGAAATTTTATTGAAAATAGAACTATATCTGTGTGGGTATTTGAAAGAGTTTTGTACAATGTTGAAGAATTCCTTAGGTATATTAGCTTTGACATTTAGGCTAAATGGAGGATTAAACCAAATATGAAAAATTAAATTGGATGAAAACGATTCTGTATATACCAACAATTATTATTACCTATATCAATGCAACTGAAGAGTAATTACTTTAAAAAAGGACGCATGCTGCTGAATGAATATTCATTGAACACTTTCCGCTAATGAAGAGCACCATCATCCTGTTCATTGCAATGCTGGTTTGATTAATAGAAATAACAGCAAAAGCAATAAAATTTACATTTTTATCTGTACATGTGTTTATATTTTAAACGTTTTGAACATGTTTTCATTTCAACTTTAATATTTTCTTTAAATCTATTATTATTATTTCAGTTTGAATTCAAAATGACGGATTCCAATAAGTATACTGCACAACTCGTGCAGTATACTCACTGTGGTCAATGTTACCAGAACAAGCTATCTGAAAATACCAGTTTGCTGGCTCCAAATATACCAAACATTGACGTTATTGAACTTTTCTTTTTCTTTTGCAAATATCACTCGTGTTCTGCCATATATACTAGTGGTGGGGCGCCCGGTTTTGCCCAGGCGTAAAATACCCCTAAATATGATATTTTAATTTGTCCAGATTTCGTATATATTATTATAGAGTCGTGATTTCATAAGTAAAAAAAAAATAGTATTTAGGTACCATCAGTTAGAATCGAAACCGCAAACAAAACTGTAGCATTCAAAACTGGCGACGTTACCACTGTACCAACGTGACACGTATATGAACTGGTTAAAAATTAAAAATAAACCTAGATGAATGTATAAAATGTATAACGAGTTTTTTTTAATTTTGATCTATTTTTGACCCTTGAAAGTTATTTTTACCGGCTAAAGACCCATAAAAGAACAGCCCGTAAAAATCCAATCATTTGAGGCCGCAATATGTTCATAATGTGAAATATGTGCATATAAGCAATGCACGTGCGTATTTGGCAGCGTGGCATTGCGTATATGTGCACGTTGGTTTACCTTTTTCTTATTAATACATATAGAGCTGTGAGTAGTTTTTTTTCTGTTCGCCTGACTGTCGCTAGTGTGTGATAATGTGTATCCGAACTGAAGAAGGCTTGTATGCAAGTTATTAAATCCTTTCGTCTTGTCTCCTATAGCCAAAGGCAGGGGGGTGGGTTGAACATACGTCCTTGCCTTTTCATGCGGTGGGCAGCTCCGCTTGATAAATCTAGAAAAACTGATTTTCTTGTGCAGGTTTTATAGGAGTTTCTATGTTCGCGCTGGCTTATTATTTTTACATATATGTGTTACATTTTAGGATTTGAAACGACTTTCATTGGTTGAAAAATACTTTAAGTTAACACGTTCCTGTGAAAACTTTCTTGCTTAGGAAAAAAGCATACCAATGACTGTTGTGGTATATCCAGCATATGGATAATAATGAACTCTTCAATTATTATAAAGACCGGAGGTGAATATGTCTCTCAGCATTAGCAGGCAGGTTACACACAGGACTTCAATTAATAGTCATAAATCAAAATGTTTATAGTGCGAAATTATATGCATAGGTAATATATGTATGTTGGTAGCATGCCATTATGTACATGTGTGTTGGTTTACCTTATTCTTGTTAGTGCGTGTATAGATGTGTGCGAGTTGATGAACGCTGATATGTGAGTCATTGAGTCTTTTCCTTTACTACTCCCTCTTACAGGATGTGTGTTGTTGAGCGATGTTCTTGGATTCTGGAGTCAACTGAATTTGTTAAGCAGGTCATATAGGAGTTTCTAAGTTTGTGCTAGCTTATTATTTTCACATATATGTGTTACTTTTTGGACTTTGAAGCGATTTTTATTGGTTGAAAAATTTGGAGTTAAAACATTCCTGTGAAAACTTCATTAATAAAAAACCAAACCAGAGAAAGAAAGTGGATAGCTTATTCCAGCCATTTGCTTTTGTCCTTTTTGGTGTTTGTCCAAATCAGTTTGCAATCCAACCGCCACACACTCTACACTCCCCAAAACTCCTAAATTGAGCCCTCACTATCAGTTGATTTTTAAGGTCATACCAAAGATCCCAAATCTTCTATCACCAACGTAACAACCCCATAGAATCTGCAGAAGCCGTACAACACTCTCTACTCTCACTGTACTATGAAATAGTTACAATCATCTGAGACCGGGTATTAAAAATAATGATTACATCCCTGAATCGAATTAATGCACTAGATACTGAGAACCGGCATGTCCCGCCTCTTTAGCCCTGTCTCTCTGTTTGTATATATTCACACTCTTTACTATGACGTAATTTAACTCACATCTTTTAACATGTGATTTTGGAATAACGTTTTTCTATCTGTTATTTGAGAAATCTATTTTGTTTATCCACCGCATTCTTTCCTTGATTATCTCTAAGTAAACTTAAATATTTTACTTAACATTCTTTCTTTCAAAACATTCTCTATGCATACCTTTTTCTACCTATCACTTAACAAAATAATAATAAAGTTCATTATCTAAAATTTAAAAATTTTTCATAATAATAGTCGATTTTCTAAGTCGACTATCAGCAAGGCAACCCGATGTCGCTCCAGCATAATCTAAAATTTATTGCTAATCGCTTGAGGCGCTTCCTCCAGAGAATGCTGACGGGGCTGTACTGACATCTATTACAAGATTAGAGTGCTCCTCCTCTAAAACGCTGACTTTTCTATTTCTAAAATGACTTTGCCCTATCGATTGCTGTATGTTGCTGGTCCTGTGCATTTCTAGATGGTCCACTCTCCCAGGCTTTGCCTTCTTTCTTTGTTAATCGCCTAGGATGGTCTACTAGGGAATGCCAAGGGTGTTATCCAGGCATTTTTGCAGTCTAGGGTGCCCCTCCTTAGAGGCACTGGCTTTTTAATCCCACTTTCCGACTCTAGTATCTAATCTACCTGTCCTTGGAGAGAGATAACTGTTAATCTTTATTACTGGCCTTGTACCATATGTGATAAAACAGCTTAAAAGTATATGTATACCAAGTTCTCCATTTTTTTTTCTCTTTTTTAAAGAGAAAAAGACCGGCAGGTTAAATTGAAGTAGGAAATCTTCCAGTTTCGGTCGGCCGATGTAATTAACTTGGCGTTGAGAAAATAGAAAAGAAATGCTCTCCAGACAAAGGAGGTAAAATAAGTCTTCTCGTTTTGTATGTATGCTTCCTTTTTCTTTTGTTTTTATCTATCGTTATTTATTGATAGTGCCGGAAGGGCAAGAGTCAAAAGCCACGGATAAGGGTCATGGCAATAGGTGAGAACTTTAGATGCTGAAATAAATGAATTGAAGAGCAAGTTAAATATAAAACGGAAGAGAGAAAGAGAGAGGGAGAGAGAGAGAGAGTATTAAAACGGAGATATATAGGAAGAATAAGGGGGAGAAGGAGGGAGAGACAGGGCAAAAGAGACTTTTAGATGGAGAGAGAGAGAGAGAGTATGTGTGTGTGAGAGAGAGAGAGGAGGAGAAAGGAAGAGAGGGAAAGAAGGACAAAAAGACAGCCAGAAAAAAAGATCGTTTCAGAAAGAGAGAGAGAAAGAGGAGGACCAAAAGAGTATTCCAGAGAGAGAGAGAGAGAGAGAGAGAGAGAGAGAAAGAGAGAGAGAGAGAGAGAGCAAAAGAGGAAGAATAAGGGGGGGGGAAGATGAGAAAGAGGCAGGGAAAAGAGCGTTTCAGAGAGAGAGATAGAGAGAGAGAGAGAAAGACAGAGAGAGAGAGAGAGAGAGAAAGAGAAAAAGAGAGAAAGAGAGAAAGGAAGAGAGACAGGCAGACAGAGCAAAAAATCGTTTCGGAAAGGTAGAGAGATCAAAAGAACGTCCCAGAAAGAGATAGAGAGGGAGAGGGATGGAGAGAGATCGAGCAAAAGAGCTTTCCAGAGAGAGATAGAAAAAGGACAAAAGGAGAGGAAGAAAGAGAAAAAAGGGCAATTGAGAGAAAGGAAAATAAGAGGCGGGAAAATAGGAAGAAGATGAAAAGAGAGAGAAAAAGAGACAGACAGACAAACAGACAGACACGAACTGAAGAGTAAGTCAAACAGAAAAAGGTTGGTGGAGAGAGAGAGGAAGAGAGAGAAAGGGAAATTGAGATGCAGATAGAAGGAGAGAGAGAAAAATAGTAAGATGTTGAGAGAAGAGAAAAAAGAGAAGAGAGATAGAGTGATGCAGGCCAGAGGAATAGTTGGCCGAAATGTTGTGAATAAACAAACCAATAAAAGATAAAAAAAACAACTAATAAAGATGAGAATAATAGTCCGAAATAAAAATACATACGCATACATACATACACACGTACATACACACATACACACATACAAGATGCCTAAAATAAGGCACCAGACTTTATTGTAAACGCATTTAAAATTGTCGTAGACTCTTGAAAATTCAGTATGTTATTGTGATACAGGGTGAAACGATAACTGTGTTATAGGAGGTCATGTTTGTGATGTTCTTATGACTAAACGAAGTAGTCAAGCGGTTGGGGGAGGAGGAGTGCAATGAGAGAAGGGTACAAGTCGTAGCACTCCTGAAGCCCAGCCTGGGTCTCTTTGGATTTGTGGGCTAGCTCTGAGTCCTGTTGCCACACCTAGGGTCTGCCAGTGGCCAACTGATTGTTGCAGCAGGGGATCACGACACACTTCAGCACATCCAGGTACACTTTGGTGTTGACTTTCAAGCTGACTTTAAAAGATGTGAGGTGGCATCATGTGGCCATCACATAAAAACAACACCAAAGACCATAACCGAGGTCGGAAATTTTGTTTTCATCACCCTGGGCACGTCCCTGTTATTCTGGTCATTCCAGTGATGCATATTGAGGGTGCTGGCAATGGTCCTGTTGTCATAATTTCGATCGATAGAGAGCGTGAGTTGTACAGCGCCGCATCTCCTATCTTGCTCGATGAACATTGTGTCACTTTCAGACATGATAGAAGCCTCTTATTGCTCTTGGGATTTGTACACAACTGTCCAACTACTAGATGGTCTGCAACAATAAAAAGAAACTGGTTTTCATCAAACGGAAATGGAGCCATGTCGTCTTTTCTATTGCGACAATTATATCATTCCATCCTTTACATCTTATAAAATGACTGACCAGTTTTTATGATTTCGGGTTCAAATGAACAGCAACAGCAGGAATTGGAATACACCCTACTAAAACCTGATTGTCACAGCTGGTGATTTTCAGAAATGCAATCTAGACCTGAGGACATTTTACAAGAACGATATGCAATAAAATTCTGTTTTAAACTTGAAAAAAATGACACAGAAACGTGTGGAATGCTTCAGGTTGCTTTTGGACCATCTTACATGAATCGAGAATGATTTTTTGAGTGGCATGAGAGATTTAAGGAAGGTAAGGAGTCTGTGAGGGATAATGAAAAGTGCAGAAAGAGTAAGGAAGTTAGAACACCAGAGTTGATTGGCCAAATAAAGAATTTCATGAATAAGGGCCGTCGTGTGTCTATAGAGACAATAAGTGCACAGTTTGATGTCAGTGTGGGAATTTTACACAAAATTATTCTGTAAGGAACTGAAGATGCGAAAGATTTCTGCAAAGTTGGCCCCAAGAATGTCCAGAGAATATCAGACTATTTGACTAAGATGGGCATCAAAACAGTTCCCCACCCTCCCTATAGTCCAGACCTTGCTCCCTGTGACTATTGGTTATTTCCTAAGCTCAAGGAAAACCTTAGAGGCTGTCGTTATGAAACAATTGAGGAGATGAAAGAGGCTGTAGTGACGGTAATTGACTCGCTCACACAAGAGGACTTCCATGGGACCTTCCAGAATTTGTTGGAAAGGTACAACAAATGCACTGCAACCGGAGGAGATTACTTTGAAAGGGACTAGAGTTTCATGTGTGTACTACCAATAAAGGTGCCCGTACGAAAAAAGTCTGGGAACTTATTCAAGACACCTCGTACATACACACATATACATATATACTCACGCATATACATACGTACACATACACGCATACATACACACACATATACACACAAGAACAAAAAAAGAAAGAGAATTAACACCGGAAATGGTAAACAGGCTATGGGACAGTCGACGGCCTTACAATTGAATCGGCCAGTTGAAATTCAACTACGAAATGAAAAGGCGATCGACCTCTCATCCGTTGCCTGTCATATCATCGCCATCTTGAAAATAAACACTAATAAAATAAATGAACGAATAAAGGTAGGTTTACTAATTTTTTTCCTCTTTTTACACCCTTGCTTTTTTTCACGTCTTTTTTTTGTCTTTCTTTTTCAAGTTTCGATCTTAGACAAGTTGTAAGGAATAAAAAAAAAAGAAGACATGTTCGATTTAGTTCCGTTCAATATTTGACCGGATCGGATCTGAATGGTGAGGAAGCTTGATAATTAGTCAGCGAAAAAAAATCCTTCGTTTGTTCGTCCTCTATTTCATTCGAAACGCGAGAGTCCAGCAAGTGACTCCTTCATCATTTTAGCTTGTCGATGCCAGTCGGGTTTTGCTTCTGACATATTTTTCAACGTCACACACACACACACACACACACACACACACACACACACACACACACACACACACACACACACACGCACACACGCTCTAAATAAATAAATGAATAAATAAATAAATAAGGAACCAAAGAATATAATTCCAAAGACTGGCTTTTCTTTTTGTAGAATTTTTAAAACATCTACACCAGGAACTTTGTCTATTAGTTGGTTTGTCCCCTTTAAATTGACTCCCCACAAGGGAAGAGTTAGACATATTGGTTTTAAGTGTAAAGTTATTTTTGCAATAGGCAAAATGTAGCTATTTCCCCACCCCAAATGACAGTATAAATCAAGTCAGAGAAGCTTTTCAGGTAAAAATTAATATAGTCAGGATCAGCAGAAGATAGTGATCCTATTGTGCAAATTTATTACTGAAGAATTGAAAGATATTCCGTTTAAAGAGTGGAACGATAAAATTGTTCCCTTAGAAAAGACATGATTCCATTTCCGTTTGATGAAAGCCGGTTTTCTATTTTTTGTTGGCCAGTTGTATACAAATCTCAAGAGCGATAGGAGCCTTATATCATGTTTGAAAGTGATACAATGTTCAACAAGCAACGGTACTGGATATGACCTAAAACTATATCCGATGGTGAGGCCCCACCTTGTGGAGTGTGGAGACACCCTTTAATTGCCATTGCTCCCAGGTCCACTCTGACCCGGAGTGGTAGTACCTGTTAGGGTCCCAACTATGGGTTAAATAGAATCCGACTAAAAAAATATGTATATACTCCATTAAAAATCGTTCCACAAAATAACTAGATTCGGCATTAAATAACCTGAAAAAGGTTGATATGCCCTAAAATAAAAACAACCAACCAATCAACAAACAAGATCGAAGATGTGCCGCTGTATAACTGATGCTCTCAACCAATCCAAATTATAACAACAGGACCATTGCCATTACTCTCAAAATGGTTTGCCACGAATAACAGGGACATGCTTAGGGTGATGAAAACAAATTTCTGGCCACGGTTATGGTGTGATTTCAAGTGAGGACTACATCATGCCACCTCACATCTTCGAAGTCGATTTGAAATCAACACCAAAATGTACCTAGATGTGCTGAAGTGTGTGGTGATCCCCTGAGTATGACAACAGGCCTACAAGTCCAAAGAGACCCAGGCCTGACTTCAGGAGTGAACTGGCGCCCCTCCTCCTCGACATGAACCCGCTGGACTAGTTCGTTTGGTCATAGGTCGATAAAGTCACCAACATGACTTTTAACAACACCAACACCAAAGCCAGCCTGATCGCTGCCATCTGCCGAGTATTCACCGAGTTCTCAATGGCGCTTGAAAAAAAGGCATGCGCACAGTTCTGGATCCGTATCGAAGTATCGAGACAGTGATTAAAGCTGAGAACGGCTACATTAAATAGATGTCAGCTCTACTACGTAACCCATAATACATGATTTTTTCAATAAAAACTTTTAAAATAAAGTTGTAATGTTGTTTTCTTTAGGTCGATAACTTTATCGTTACACACACACACACACACACACACACACACACACACACACACGTGTGTGTGTGTGTGTGTGTGTGTGTGTGTGTGTGTGTGTGTGTGTGTGTGTGTGTATAAATTTCTATATATCTATGGAATACTCTTACATATGTTTACTATGCATACACACCAACATGGAATTCATAAGCAGTTAATTTTCCTCAATTCTTGTGCTATTTATCAGTTACCCGATACAATTGTGTAGATATTAGCCTACACAATCGTATTTTGAGCGTTCGCGACACTGATGTCCGCAACCAGTCGTGACATAGTGGATAAAGTACTTGGTAACACTCTTCTGTACGTTGAAGGCTCAATTCTCACTGCGGGCAACATTAAAAATACAATTGGGAATTACTTAGGACTCTCCGCAGTCATGGCTGACAGAACGAGGGCATGCTACCCCTATAAATTGAATAAACAGTTCTTTTCGAACTTTCGTATAGACCCAATAGTCCGACAGAAAGATTCTCGATTTCGGTAATATACACCTGAAGATGTAAAAATAATACTCAAGTGTGAACAGTGCTCCGAAAACTTCAAATATTGCAATAAACTTTTTATTTGCAAAAACTGGACAAATATTTTTCTTAAAATGTAAAAAAATTGTACAAAAATGCAACTAGAGATGAATTTCTCTCTTTTAAATTTTTTTTTTCATCCTATTGAATATAACATATTATTTTAGTGCTGTTCATTTTCTGAAATAATTAACTGAATGTTAGCATATATATTCTAGGCAACTCCATGAGTAATATGGGTACTTAACTATTATGTAAATTTTAACAAGTGCAAATTTATACAGTTTGGAAATATATTAAGTATTGTACTTTCTAATTAACTGATCAGTACAAAGTCAGGTATGAGGTGCCTTCAATAAGTTTCTATAGATGTATGCACGCCTGTGGAATTGTCTTCCGTTTTCCTGCTTTCCGGCTGACTACAATATGGTTGTGTTCAAGTCTAAGGTAAATAAGTTCTTGATGAGCCGTTCCATATAAGTTATTAAATTTACCAAATTTTCATTACTAATGATTACTATATTGACCAACTTCTACTGTACACTCTTTAACCCTTATCCTTGAGTGGCCTCTTGGCCTTGATAATGTGGTGATGCCTTTGTAAAAATATATATATATATATATATATATATATATATATAGTCGAATTTCCTCCAAATATATATATATATATATATATATATATATATATATATATATATATATATATATATAAATTTGGAGGGAATTCGATCTAGAGTCTAAAGAGCAGAGTTTATTTTAATGTATTAGTAAATATATTCATACTATTAGAAGAAAACAGTGCTCGTTGTAATGTAGATATACAGGGTGTTTCAAAAGTCTTGGGAACATAACGATTTTTAATAACTCATAATGTTCCCAAGACTTTTGAAACACCCTGTATAATAAGCTCGATAGATATAGATATCCTAAACTATATTAATATTGAGTAAAATGATTCATAATTTTGAATTAAAACAAAATAAACAAAGTCAATAAATTGTACGATCGTTTCGGAAACGATGTTTTTAATAAAATAGTCTTGAACAATAATTTGATAAAAAGATTTTTTTTGTTTGTTTTCGTTTTGAAACTGATTTTAAATTCAAAATTATGAATCATTTTACTCAGTATATATATATATATATATATATATATATATATATATATATATATATATATATATATGTGTGTGTAAAGTGCCTTAAATAAGTTTCCAGATTCTTTTGTACAGGCATTTAAAATTTAAAATTGTTGTAGACTTCAAAATTTAGTATATAATTGCAACACATCTTATGAAATGACTGACTAACATTTATGATTTCAAATTCAAATAAATAGCTACAGAAGGAATTGGAATACACTCAACTAAAGGCAATCTGGACGTGAGAATACTTTAGAAGAACCATATGCAATAAAAATTCTGTTTTAAACTTGGAAAAAATGACACAGATTGCTTTTGGACCATCTTACATGAATCAAACATCAGTTTTGAAGTGGCATAAGAGATTCAAGGAAGGTGGGGAGTTTGTGAGGGATGATGAGAGGTGCAGTAAGAGTAAGGAAGTCAAAACGCCAGAGTTGATTAGCTAAATAAAGAAATTCATGGATAAAGTCCGTCGTGTATCTAAAGAGATAATACGTGCACATTCTGATGTCAGTGTGAGAACTATGCCATAATAATAAAATACTGTTTATATTGAAGGGGACAACTTCCGGTTTTAAATTCGAAACGTATTAATTAGAATTGAATATTATTATTGAAGGAGAATTTTGGAATTGAACGGAGTTATTAAAAGTTAAAAAGAATACATTTTTGTTAGTTAAGGCACGATTCCAGGAATGCAGTGAATTATCCATTGTAGTGAGAAATGCAAATTAGAATAACTTATACAACAAAAGAATGCAGTAAACACAAAGTTGTGTTGGTTAATTTGGGTCGAAGCAGGAATAATGGAACAATGAAAATTAAAGAATGTCCACAGAGAAAATCTGGTACTCGTGTTGCCAGGATATGTGTTGCAAGCATGTGCATGGAATTCACGTGTCTGGCCCACGTGCTGACGTCACAAATAAATATAGAATCAATATATACATTTAAGTTAGACTAAAAGTCAGTCAAGGCAGGCTGAGGTAGTCAGTCAGAGAATCCAAGAGAGTCCGGTAGAGTGGACCGGAGAGACTGACAGAAACTCCTTAGAAAGCAAAGGTGGTCAGGAAAAGACGACATTGGATTCCAATCACCAGAATAGAGTCGTGTATTTTTTATGTAAGCTTTTTGTCTTCGTTCGTTTTTCAACCGCAAGGTAATGTGTTTCGTTTTCTTCATCTCGTATAATGAACTTTTTATGCAAAACCCTTCCAAAGGTTGACTTTCAATAATATTCTCCTTTTCAATAATGCATCTACATCTCGCAGTGACACAGCGATTTAGTGACACGTAGTATATGCACTCTGCACGCACACATTCATTAGAAGAACCTTGATTATATACACTCGATCATGAACATTGAATATACTTATATAGATACCCCCAACGTAACACTTGCCCCCTTTGACTTTTAGTTATTCTCTAAGCTCAAGGAAAACCTTCGAGGCTGTCGTTATGAGAGAATTGGGGAAATGAAAGAGGCTGTGATGAGGGTCATTGATATGTTTACACAAGAGGACTTTCAAAAGTTGTTGGACCGGTACGAGTGCATTGCAGTCGGAGGAGATTACTTCAAAGTGAGTTAGTATTTCATGTGTGTACTATCAATACAAGTGCCCATACGAAAAAAGTCTGGAATCTTATTTTAAGCACCTCGTATATATTCCCTGTAACACAATTAAAGTAGTTAGCAATAGATTTTGACACGTCAGGGCGAAACCTATTTTTTTTAACCATCTTCGCCGCTATACAAATCTATAAACATGTGCACAGCTGCTTATTAGAAAATTTGCTCGCCTAAATGAACATTTGTAAGTTCGTCTTATCAGTTAATCGTGTGATGATTCACAACTTTGATGTCATGGCTTTGGCGATGAAGTTTCCCTACGGCTAAAAACTCTGTCGATACTGGTCAAATGGCTATGGAAAAAGACTTAATCCTGCAGATGAGACATGTGCGTGACTGTTGCCGCTATGGTTTCTCTATCCTGAAGGCATTAATTCTTAAGCTAACATGAGTCGAACGGGAAAATTCCGAATGTAGGGCACTGCATATCCAAAAGACTAACTAGCACTACCGAACAAATCCAATATGTGTATGAAATAGGAATACAAGTGTCGTTCCAAATAATACTTCCTATTTTTAAATTCTGTCGAAATAGATCAGAGGGATTTCACGTTGCATTGTTATGATGACTGAACTTATGCATTCATGACCTGGAAGTTTCATCTCTCTTTTGCAGATATTGATGGTCCAACACTCTAGGCAAGTAACCGCTATCATTGACGTGTGTCAGAAGCAACTATGTGTCATTGAATTTCTAGCAAAAAAGATGGTGATGACTATATAGAAAAAGAAATTCTGGAGCACAAAAGGTCGCTCGTTTTAATGGTACCACTTCCGTTTTCGTAGCTCTTCAACATTTTGAATTAAAAAAAAAAGAGAATGACCTTCGTATGACAAGTGCACTCCAGACACTTATACACAGCCATCAACAATCGCTGGCAAAAGTGCATTGAGAACGCTGGTGACTATGTAGAAAAATAAATTTGGAACTCAAAAGGTCGTTCGTTTTAATGTTATTATTTTATCTTCGTAGCTCTTCAACTTTTTTTAGTTAAAAAAATAGGAGGCTTTACTTTTGGAATCATCCTCGTATTGCTGTGTGTCAATAACGCGGTTAAAGCGGTACTTGTTTGAGCCCAGCATGCTTGTGTGAAGTTAAGTGCAAAGGGATGACAAAAAAAAAAAAGATTACCGGTGATATAGATCAAGCTCAGTGACTTCCATTTACAACACGTACACTTGTATGCAGCACGGGGTCACGAGGCAGGTCAGTGCGTTTTGAGTGCAATCCGGTTAACAGAGCTTGCCGCCACACACACACACACACACACACACACGCACATACACGCGCACACACACACACACACACACACACACACACACACACACACACACCTTAAAATAAAAATGGACGCACATGCGTTTGCTAGACAGCTTCAATTCGGCAGTTCCAGTTCAACAATCTACAGTCTAGAGTCTACAGTCTAGACCGAGATGATCAAAGATTTCTCGTGGGGGTGGAGAGATTTACCAATGTATGGCAGATAAATCGATAGAAAAATTCCCACTCTCCTTCTAAGGATGAGCAGAGAACAGAGGCGCGACTTCTAAAGCTAAGTAAAGTTCCAATTATCCAAAAAAAATGAGACTTGCATCGGTTGTTATGTTTTTGTTCCATCGGGGCACAAGTCATTCGAGGACATGGCAAGAGGTACGAAAGAAGTCATTCGAGGACATGGCAAGAGGTACGAAAGAAGAAATAAAAGATACGCTCTGCTTCATTTTATAAAAGGGCTGATGTACCGTAAATGTGAACATTGACTCAATATAAGACACCCCTTCTCTCCACGCAACAATATAATGCAAGACATTGCAATCGCTCAGTCACCCCCGCCTATTATAAATTGGATGCATTAAGAATCGAAAGCGAGGCTGAGAAGATGAATAGAAAAAGAATTTAAAAAAAATAAAATGGCGAAAGAGAAAAATTACCTGACGAAAAACGAAATTATATTTTCGCGCGCAAGACACAATAAAACACAAAATAGTAATAAAAATCGATAAAAACTAATTGATAAATGCGACGGCTTCTTTTTTGATAGAAATAAATGAATGGCGGATTAAAACAAATAAATATTAAAAATAAAAACATCCTAAACCATAGAAGTGAACAAAACATAAGCAGGAAAGAATGCAAACGAACAATTTGAATTTTTTCTCGTCAAGTTTAGAAATGATTATTACATTCACACCATAAAGAAGACGAGACATTCTTAAGAAGCGTCCATTCTATGCACATGTTTAGTGATTAAATTGTTATTTCACGTTGAAATGTGACAGACCAATAAAGCGACGGATGTATAGATATTCTTATAACTTGGACCCGTTTGAAAATACTATTTCATACTTAAGCGTGATGGACTAACAGAAATCATGTTCAAAGTGTGACAGATTAAATAAACTGTGATTTTATAATCAAGAGTGACGAAGAAAAAAAATGTTATTTTAACTAAAGTGTAACTGACCCCCCAAAATACTATTTCAAGTTTAAGCGTGACTGGCAAAAAAAATGCTATTTTAAACTAAAGTGTGACAGACATGATAAAATGCTACTTCAAACTTTAATGCGACAGACAAAAGAAAATATTATTTCAAACTTAAGTACAGACATAAAAAATGCTATTTCAAACTTTAATGTGACAGACAAAAATATTTCAAACTTAGTGTGACAGACATAACAAATGCTATTTCAAATTTTAATTTGACATACAAAAGAAAATATTATTTCAAACTTAAGCATGACTGACAAAGAAAATATTATTTCATACTTAAGCGTGCAAACATAACAAAATGCTATTTTAAACTCTAATGTGACGAACGAAAGAAAACCTTACGTGTGACAAACTTAACAAAATACTATTTCAAAGTTAAGCGTGCCAAACCAAATGAAAATGCTATTTCAAACTTAAGTGTCACAGACAAAGATACTTTTTTATACTTAAGCATGAGATAACAGCGAAAATAATATGTCAAATTTAACAAAAGCAAATACTATTTCAGATTTAAATGTGACAGACTGAAGAAAATAATATTTTCAAATTAAGTATGGCAGACTGACGAAAATGATATTTGATGACAGACCAAGGAAATCCTAATTCAAAATAAGCATGATAGACTAAACGATGGATTATTTAAACTATTGTTCTCATCTCGGATGCTATTCTCACAACGTTTCGGCCGTTGTAATCTCCAACCGTCATGTCTATCTTGTCGAACTCGGGAATCTCTTGGTTAAACTCTGGAATTTCAAATAGCGCCTTTTATTTAATACATGGAGTTTCCATCAGTCTTGACCGGCTAGAAGTCTTAAATAATTTATATTCATAATTCATATTTGTATTTTAATATCGCCCGCACTGAGGATTGAACTTTCGATCTCCAGAAGAATGTAACTGACAACTGTATATTACTTTAGAAATTTATCCATTACGTCACGATTTGAAAACATCCAAATTACAATGCTTGTATTCAGTCAGCGAGTTTCGTGATTTAAAATGCTTTTGTTTACGAGTAGGTCGTCACCACTTAACAAGGTTTACAGGCCACTCAAGGATAATGGTTTATGATTGGCAGGTGGCGAGTGAGACAACACCTTGATGATGGAAATTGGTCAGGATTTGATTATTTATAAAGACAGCTCAGAAATAACTTGTTTACATTGGACTTGAAGGTAATCATGTTACAGCCAGCCAGGGAGCAGATCCATGGTATTATGTTCCATGGGCAGGTAGTTCTAGGAAAGAAACTTTTGTTATGGAATTTTCGTTTAGTTTTAAATACAGATAGAGAATGAAGGAAATTGTTGACAGGGATCGCAGCTAGATGAGTACTTGTTATGGATGTTTTAGGGGCGGATATAGATTGAAGCTCAATCGAGCACTTGCCATGAAAATAATGATAGAGCAGAGGTAAACTTGCAATGTTTCTTCTGTGAGAAAGAGAGAAAATAGGGAAGTGAAAAGGTCCTCGACCACTAGATTTTGGAGACGGTTTTGTACCTTGTCAAGGCAGGAAAGGGTATTGATATATATAATGGTTGTAGCTAGACGACTGTTTCTTGTGAATGTTTTACAAGGGTAAGGAACCATGAATTATAACGCAGTTGAGCACCTGTTATGAAAAAGACAATAGAGCAGAGAAAGACTTGCATTGTTTCTTCTGTGAGAAAGAGGTAGTAACGGCGAGAAAAGAATGTCACCCACTGGATTTCGAAACCAGTTCTATATCCTGTCAAAGCAGGAAAGGGTTTTCTAAACAGCGTCTCCTCAGATGTAGGAGCAGTACTCCATCTTAGGATGTATTTAACTATTATACAGGTAAAGGTTTGCATCAGGAGTGAGATACCTTCTAGATCTGTAAAATGACCCAACCATCTTTCATCCAGCCATCTAGGCAACAGATTTGATGTACGTCATCCATTTTAGGTCAGGAGTGTAGGTCAGTCACAGAAGCTTGTCAAAGTAGAGTGCTTTGTCAAGACGAGAACCATTTATTTCAATTAGGTAAAGTTGAGATCAGAGCGTTCACGGTGAAAAGATAGAAGCTTGGTTTTGAATACATTAAAAGTATCCAGATTTTTTTTTCACTCCATCTCATGAGGAAATCAGAAATATCTTAGTCATTGCTGGCCTTTGAAGTGTTGCTATAGATGATAGTGTTGTCCATATAAATGTCAATAAATGATCATTGGAAGATCATTGATAAGGATCAGAAAGAGGTTGGGGTCAGAATCAATTTTTAAGGCACGCTAGTGTTAATACTATAAGCTTTGTACTCGTGTTCATCAACGACTATTTTTATAAACCTATCAGAGAAAAAGGATTTGATGGTTGAGCGAACATTTCTAGATATTCGATAGCTAGAAATTGTGAAGTAGACCTTTATATCATACCCTATCAATTGTCTTTGATATGTCAAGAACTATTGCCCTAGCAATGAAACACTCATTAGTGTCTGTTATATGACTGTGTGATATTACAGTCAGCACGTCAGCTATTGATCTAGCAGGAAGGAAACCATATGACTTGTAACTGAGTAGTTTGGGTTTTTTTCTGATGAGATTGAAAATTTTTCTATTCATCACGGATTCAAGCAACTTACTCGTGACGCACTAGAGACTGATTAGTCTGTGCTGAGATACAGAGAGCTAATCTATACTCCTGAAAATTTGGATTTTTGTGTATTGATATTTTTATTGAACCCCCTATTTTCTATTTAATTAAAAGGAAAACCCAGCTTTGTTATATATGGGTCGTGGAATTGCATTCATCTGCAAAAGATCTAGCTAATTTGCATATTCTTTTAAACATTCATTTTAATTAATTCCCTATTAGATTTTTTTTCAGTTTTCTTATGGGATGATCGTCTTAAGTTAACAATTACGTGTCATTATATTCATGCAGATATTCTACGTGATTTTTGCGTAATATTTACGTTAAAAGCTTATGGTAAACACAACCTCTCTCTCTCTCTCTCTCTCTCTCTCTCTATATATATATATATATATATATATATATATATATAACGTTTACAGGGAATATGAACTGGAATAGATACATTGAGAGCATTGCCAAGGCTGCTGCAAGGAAGGTTGGCTCCCTCTACCGTGCTAGAAAACTACTTACGCCTGCCAGTATCCTATACCTCTATAAGGCAACCATTCGCCCATGTATGGAGTACTGTTGTCACATTACTGGTGCATCTGCTGCTTGTCTCTCGCTCCTGGACAGGGTTCAAAAAAGAGTCGCCAACCTAATAGGTCCTGAACTGTCATCTAGGCTTCAACCTCTGTCCCATCGACGAGATGTTGCATCCCTCTGCCTGTTCTACAAATACTTTAATGGTGAATGCTCTGACGAACTGCAAACACTTGTACCTCCCCGGCGTAACTACCCCCGACAAACCCGACAAGCTACTAAGTCCCACCCCTTTACAGTAGAGATCCCTAGGTACAAGAAAGCCTTTTACTCCAATAGTTTCTTCCCCAGAACTGCGGGTCTTTGGAACTCCCTTCCGGGATTCTGCTTTCCCAACTGCAATGATATGCAGAAGTTCAAGTGTAATGTTAACAAACATCTTTCTACTCTTCTCCCCTCATAATGACCCCGCTAATTAATTCCCTAATAGTAGCCCCCTGCTTCAAAGTGGCACTGTGCCTTGTTTGGGGTGAATATTGAATAAAATATATATATATATATATATATATATATATATATATATATATATATGGTCTAATTTGTAGTATTCCGAATTATACTGGGTTTATATAATTAAGTAATCGTTGAACGATTACTTATATATATATATATATATATATATATATGTATGTATGTATATATATGCATATATATGCATATGTATATGTGTATATATATGTATACATATATATGTATACATATATATGTATATATATATATGTATATGTATATATATGTATACATATATATGTATGCATATATATGTATACATATATATGTATATATGTATGTATATGTATATATATGTTTATATATATGCATATACATATGTATATATATATACGTTTTATTTTTTATTACCGTATTTTTCTGTTTAGTTACATTATTGTTTCAGCTACGCGACCGTTTTTTGGCCATCCTGTAGCCTCCTCAGACTTTTACAGAAATGTTCGTTTATGGTGGAATGAAAGAGTGAATGATGTAAGGGGAGGGGTGTGAGAAAAGCGGAAAAGGAGGGAGGGAAAAGGGGGAAGGTAGGAGGGTGTGCTTGGCGGGTTGGTAGTGTTTTAGTTCAAGAACATTAAGTAGTTGTGGGGGGTCTGAGAAGTTCATCTCTGGTGTGGCTAGGG
Organism: Euprymna scolopes; assembly: GCF_053919585.1. Taxonomy (NCBI): domain Eukaryota; kingdom Metazoa; phylum Mollusca; class Cephalopoda; order Sepiida; family Sepiolidae; genus Euprymna; species Euprymna scolopes. The sequence continues at coordinate 5,762,072 of NC_136502.1, forward strand.
ACATAGGGATACGTGGAGGAGGAGGGAGATGTGTAAGGGTAAGAAGAGGGGATTACTTTAAATTTCGAGTTCTAAGGTTTAGGTTGTTGGCGTCTCGTTGATGAGATGATTTCTTGTTGAGTGTTCTCTTAGGTTGGGAGGCGGGGGGGGCTCTGATTCGGTTTATCTGATTTTTATTTGTTGTTAAGTGCTTTGTGAAGGTTAGCCTGGGGCCGTACGCGCGAGCACGCACACACACACACACACACACACACACACACACACACACACACACACACACACACACTTAAAGAAACGCGCACATGTATACATACGTCTCCACCTCGGCAGGAAAAATACGGTAATAAAAAATAAAACGCATATTTGCTCTACAACAGTATTGAGCACTTTCTCCAGGTTTTTTATTAATTACCATTTCTACTAAATGTATATATATATATATATATATATATATGTGTGTGTGTGTGTGTGTATATATATATATGTATGTATATCTATATATGTATATATATATATATATATATATATATATATATATATATATATATATATATATATGCTTAAAAACTCCTCTGTAAGTTTTTGGTCTACGGACATGAAACTTAATATATAGAATATTCAACCCCATGCGAAACTTTATATTTGGGTTTTAGCCTGGGAAAATCGGTGCAAAAGTGTGAAAATTAATAAAATGGAATTTGCCAGGTGAAGGTCAAACGACGGCATTACGAATATACATGCGTAACGTAATAGCTATTGGTTCATGTTTCAATTTCTAGCCTTGCAGCGAACATATTCATAAAAGGACAAAATAATTCATAAGCTAAACGTTTTGGTTTTGATTCTCAATGGTGGCGCACGAGTCATTTTTTAACTTTTTAAATCATTTCTATATAATTTTTTTTACATAGGAGTCACCAGTTATTAAGGCCCGGAGGCCACTCGAGGATAAGGGTTATTGAGTGTATAATAATCAATGGGATAATATCTTAGTCATCGTTAGTAATGGAAAGTTGGTATTGAGTCCAATATAATATAATCTATGTATCTATCTTACTCCTATAAATTCGGTCTTGCTTTTGTGTGCATTGATATTCATATTAAAAACTTTCTTTTCCATTTAGTTAAAAAGAAAATGCAATGTTCTCATATATGGGTTGTAGAATTGCATTCACTCGTAATATATCTAGCTAATTTGCATATTCTTTTAAACATTCATTTTAATTAATTCCCTATTAGTTTGTTTGGTTTTCTTATAGGATGATCATATTTAGTTAACTATAACGTGCAATTATATTCATGCAGATATTCTTTTTTCTTTTTTTACAAGGTGGTCACCACTTGTCAAGGCCCGGAAGTCACTCATGGATAAGGGTTATTGTAAGTACAGTGAGTTAGTGTGGATATTTTAGAGTGTCTACTTAAGGGGGCGGTTCATCAGGAATCTGTTTACGTTGGACTTGAAGACATCCAAGTTGTAGTCAGGAGGGAAGCAGGCAGACCGAACAGAGTTCCACAGGCATGCAGTTCTAAGAAAAAAGCTTTGTTCATGGAATCTACGTTTTGATTTAGGCATAGATATAGAGTGGAGAAAGTTTTTGACAGTGGATTCAGCTAGACGGTGTTTTTTGTAAAAGATTGGCGAGGGGCGGGACCATAGATCGAGGGGTGGGGCCATAGTTCAGACGAGCACCTGCCATGGAAATAACGATAAAACAAAGATAGGGTTGCAACGTCTCTTCTGTGTGAGAGAGGTTGCAGGGAAGAGAAAGGGGCATCCCCCACTAAGCCACGAAGTCTATTTTGTACTCTGTCAAGGCAGGATAGGCTGTTTTTAGCAGCTCCTGCCCAGATATGGCAGCAGTATTCCATCCTTGGACGTATTTGACTTTTATATAGATAGAGAATTGCATCAGTAGTGAGATATCTTCTGAAGCGGTAGAAGGATCCCACCATCTTTCCAGTGACCTTGGCAACAGACTTGATGTACGTGTTCCATTTCAGATCAGGAGTGAAGGTCAAACCCAGAAGCTTGTCAAAACATGGGGCTTCTAGACGAGAGCCATCAATTTCAATTGATGCCAGATGGGGATCAGAGCGTTGATGATGTAAGGATAGGAGTTTAGTTTTAGATGCATTAAAGGTAACCAGCCACGTCTTCCCCCACTGAACCACTCGTTCGAGATGAGAGGAGAGAGAATCAGCGAGAGCTTTGTCATTTACAGCCTTTGATGTGTTGCTGTAGATGGTCGTGTCATCAGCATCGATGTCAACGAATGATTTAAGTATGTGTTTAGGGAGATCATTGATGTAGAGCAGGAAGAGAGTTGGGCCCAAGATGGACCCTTGAGGGACTCCAGCATTAATACTGCAGGCCTCCGATTTTTTTCCATCAACCACCACTCTTATGAGCCTATCAGAGAGAAATGATTTAATGATAGAGAGAATATATCCAGTTATACCGTGGTTGGAGATCTTGTGAAGTAGGCCTTTATGCCATACCTTGTTGAAGGCCTTTGATATGTCAAGAGCAATTGCCCTGGAAAGGAAGCCTTTGTCAAGAGATTCACTAATCCTATGAGATATAACCATTAGCATATCTGCGGCACCTACATGATTTATACGTGCATAATATTTGCATAAAAAGTTTATAGTAAACCCAAAATTGTTTCCATATATGTTTATGTATACGTATATATTTTTGCTTACCAAATTTTGCCTACCAAAGTCCTCCTAGAGTTTTTGGTCTACAGACATGAAACTTCATATATAAGGTATTTGAATCCATGCAAAACTTTATATGTGGGGTTTAGACCGAAATAATCGGTGCAAAAGTGTGGAAATTAAAAAAAATGAAATTTGCCAGGTGAAGGTCGAACGACGGCATTACAAATGTGTGACGTAGTAGCTATTAGTTCATGTTTTAATTTTTAGCCTTGCAGTAAACATGTTTTCATAGCCAAGTCATTCACGGCAGAGGCAAAATAAATCGTGAGCTGAATGTTTTGGTTTCGATTCTCGGTGGTGGAGCATGAGTCCTTTTTTTTTCAATACTTTTTAAATCATTACTATATATTGCATCCAATCTATCTATCTATCTAACTATCTATCTATCTATCTATCCATAAAAGTGAAAATGTCTGTCTGTTTTTCTCTATTATAGAGAAAGGCATTACCTTACATATTCACACTTTTTAATATATACATATGCATATAACGTTGTGAACAGTACATAGAGCCCGAGCAAAGCCGGGCGGAACTGCTAGTCTATCTATATATCTATAAATTTGAACGTGTCTATGTCTCTGTCTGTGTCTCTGTGTGTCTGCCTGTCTGCGTACATTTCCCATACGCAATAACTCTGTCAATTTTAAGTTTGCAGAATTTGATATAGAGGGTACTGAGATTTGGGGAAATCGATGTGATTCGTTTTCGGCCAGAAATATCACTGTTAAGGGATCAAAGTTCAACGATTTGACCTTTTAGAACTCTACCAAACTCCGCCGACAATTTTGGGTCGAAACACTTGAAATTTTAGATATAGTTCTTTGGACATGGATCTAACTTAATAACTTGATTTGAGCCCAAAACAATAAAAGTTAAGGGGTCATAATAGGGGTCAAAGTTAAAAAAATTGACCGCATTTTTTTTTTTTGCTACAGATACACCTCTAAATACCCGGGCAACGCCGGGAACCCATGCTAGTCTATATATCTATAAAAGTGAACGTGTCTGTGCGTCTGTGTTTGTCTGTGTACATTTCTCTATGCAATAACTCTGTCAATTTTAAGTTTACAGACTCGAAATTTGATATACAGGGTACTGAGATTTGGGAAAATCGATGTGATCGGTTTTCGGTCAGACATTTCGCTGTTAAAAGTTCAAAGTTCAACGATTTGATCTTTGAGAACTCTATCAAACTCCTTCGACAATTTTGGGTCTACACACTTGAATTTTTAGATATAGGTTCCTTGGATATGGATCTAACTTAATAACTTTATTTGAGCCGAAAACAATAAATGTTAAGGGGTCATAATAGGGGTCAAAGTTATTAAAAAATTGACCTCTGCAGTCTCTACCAAATTACTCAGATAATTTCTGGTCTAAACATTTGAAATTTGACATAAAGGGTATTCAGAGATAGGGTAAGCTTTTTCATCAGTTTGGGTCGAAAATTTTTAGTTACCAATATATAAATGTATGTATGTATTCATGTTTGCATGTCTGCCTAAAACTTTCGACTGAGGCGACGGATTTTCTCAAGATTAGTATCGTTTTGAAGTTTGACTTTTCAGACGACAAATATCGAAAAATTGGCTAAAAACATTAATATCTTCAGCTTCAACTGGGCACTTTTCAACATGGGGGGGCGCTTTTTTCGCCGATATTTTTTAAAGTTATCCTCTCCTTTCGATTGTCTAGCCTTAATTTAAACATAAGTCACTTCCGGTTTGGCGATGGTCGTAACAGCATAGACGTCAGGTTTTTCCAGTTCTTTTCCTCCTTTGCGGTACGGGTTCGAGCCTGCCTTCCTACCACTTTTTTTTTTTTTTTGCTCAACATACACACCCAAACACCCGGGCAACGCCGGGCTGAAATATTAGTATAATAATAAATAGGAAATCTGCTTTAATAAGAATGTCATATTTTAGGGATTTTACGACCGGGCAATGGCGTGGTCTGCTATATTTCTGAATACTGAGCAGAGGGAAAAAGATTTCCAAGCATTTCTTGTTAAAACAACGGTTAAACAGCTGCATGAATGAGAGCTAGTTTCGCTTGCAACAGTATTCCAACTGAAGTGTTTCAGACTGACGGAAATACGGACAAAGCTAATCATAGAGATCCAATGACGCATATTAGACCGAGTCCAAGAAAAGTTGAAAGAGAGAAATGCTATCAGCAAATAAAGTGATGAAAGGAAGAGGAAATTCGGAGAAGGATAAGACTGTAGTATGATGATGTAAAAATAATAAAAATCTGTGTCTAGCAATTAAAGAAAACAAAACTTAAAACAAAACATTGCAAAACTATGTGAAAATTGACTGAACTGTACGAACTTTATAACAGACACAAAACAAACATTAAAAATTGCTTTCAAGAAAAAAAAAAAAATGAAACCAGACAAAATGTGAACGAAACGAAATCTATAACTCAAATATAAGATGTAAAAAAAAAAATGTAAAACAAAAACACAAACGCGGAAATGATTCCGCATCAAAGAAATAAGAAACTTTCTTAAGATGCGTCCATCTAATCCGTGCAGTTAAAATGGAATCAGTTATTTAAAACTACAATACGGCAATAAAATCATGTTTCAGACTTGAGCGTGACAGACCAATGAAAATGTTTTTAACTAAAACATGATTTACACATGAAAATTGATACGAGTATTTAAAATTTCAGATAGACTATAGAAAATGTTATTTCAAAATATTATTATGACAGACCAACAAATATATTATTTTAATCCTAAGCGTGACCTACCGGTAAAAATCTTTCAAACTTAGGCATAGCAGACTAACATAAGCATAAACCGACGAAAATGTAGTTTAAAACTAAAGCACGACAGACATAAAAATGTTATTGTAAAGCTTAACATAACAGACCAACAAAAATATCATTTCAAACTTTAGCATGGCAGACCAACAAAATGTTCTTTCAAACTTTAGCATAACAGACCAACAAAAATATAATTTCAAACTTAAGCATGACAGACCAATGAGAATGTTATTTCAAACTTTAGCACGACAGATCAAAAAAATGTTATTCTAAACTTTAACATCAGAACCAACAAAAATATCATTTCAAAATTTAGTATGATAGACCAACAAAATGTTATTTCAAACTTTAGCATGAAAGACCAAAAAAATATCATTTCAAGCTTTAGCATGAGAGACCAACAAAAATATCCTTTCAAATCTTAGCATGGCAGACCAATAAAATATCATGTCAAACTTTACAATGACAGATCAACAAAATGTTTTTTTCAAACTTTATCGTGATAGACCAACAAAAATATAATTTCAAAATTTAGTATGACAGACCAACAAAATGCTCTTAGAAATTTTAGCATGACAGACCAACAAAAATTTTATTCCAAACTTTAACATGAGAGACAAAAAAAATCATTTCAAACTTTACAATGACAGATCAACAAAATGTTATTTCAAACTTTAGCATGAAAGACCAAAAAAATATCATTTCAAACTTAAGCATGACAGACCAGTGAGAATGTTATTTCAAACTTTAGTATGACAGATCAAGAAAGTGTTATTCTACACTTAAACATCAGGACCAACAAAAATATCATTTCAAAATTTAGTATGATAGACCAAAAGAATGTTCTTAGAAATTTTAGCACGACAGACCAACAAAAATGTTATTCCAAACTTTAGCATGAGAGACCAAAAAAAAAAATATCATTTCAAATGACAGATCAACAAAATGTTTTTTCAAACTTTATCGTGACAGACCAACAAAATATCATTTCAAAATTTAGTATGACAGACCATAGCATAAGCATGACAGACCAACAAAAATGTTAGCATCAGAGACCAAAAAAAAAAAAAAAAAATCACTTTAAACTTTACAATGACAGATCAACAAAATGTTATTTCAAACTTTAGCATGAAAGACCAAAAAATATCATTTCAAACTTTAGCATGACAAACCAATGAAAATGCTAATATAAACTATAGCATAAAACAGACAAATCAGAAAGTTATTTCAAACTTAAGCATGATAGACAAAAATATTATTTCAAACATGAGCATGACAGGTCAAATAAAATATTATTTCAAACGTAATTCTGAGACATCAACGATGATATTTCAAACCTAAGTGTGACAGAACAACGAAATTCTATTTTGAATATAAATGTGTCGGAAGAACCAACATTTTATTTCAAACTTTATTTCAACATATCAGCGAAAATGTTGTTTGAATATAAGTATGACAGGACAAGGAACATGCAATTCCGGACTCGACCGTAATAGATCGGCAACAATTGTACTGAAACTTAGGGCACAACAGCCCAACCGATGAACAGAGACTTTTAGAGAGATAAGGCGTATATTAAACGTCCAAGTGTCCTATAAAATCCGGCGGTTTATTTTAACCGCTTTCGTTTGAAATTTAATTTGGAACTTGTTTTATTGCTTAGCGATAAAACTGCCAATTTAAACCGACTAAAAGCCTGAAAGTCAGACTGACCGCCAGACCGACAAAGCTTATTGTAGAGGCTTGTGGGCGCATCTAAAGCAAACGCAATAGAATAACGTCTAATACTAATATACAAAGAGGGAAACAATAGAATTACTTTTTAAATAAACTAGTTTCGCAGAATAAATAAATAAATAAATAAATAAATAAATAAAAACGTGATAACTGAAAACTGAATTTACGATGTGAAATAAGGAGGGAAAAAGGCAATAAAAAAGACAGAGGAAAGAAAACGAAAGCAGAAAAATTGACAACCCATCAAGTCACGCGTTAACGATTCTTAAATCGGCTCCGGCGTTCCATTAAAAAAAAAAAAAAAAAAAAAAATGGAAGCACATTGAAAATTAAATAAACGCAGTCGAATAATAACATCGTCTAACAATCAATTTACAAAACTGTGCATTTACAAACATGGTCGTAAGAAGAAGGGACGCCCGTGTAGGTTTCGATAATTAAATTCAGTAAAAATCTAAAACATGGTTTATTTTTCAAGAAAGCCATTTAGACGCCAATTTTACTGCCGTGCAAATATCGTTTATTGCAACAATAACCGTGTAAATATCATTTATTGCAACACTTAAGATTAACAAAAGAGCATTAAAAAACACAAAGGGAGATAACCGCAGTAATAATAGTGATAACGTACTGATTTACATTGTTGAGTGTTAATTATCTCGTCATCAGTCGTGAATATGTTTCTTTATACATAATTATTTCGCGTGTTGTAATGCATCTGAAATATAATACAAATATAGAGTTGTCTCCCTTGGACATTTGCAGTTCGCCCGTAAGTACTACGGAACAGCAGCACTGTCGGTTATAGTCAACTAACGTACTTCCTACCTTCTGGTGTATTTGCTACCGGAAGCGGTGGCAAGGCAAATCAGTTTCTTCGGCCCCCCCCTTCTGCATTGAATATTCATTCTCCTTTGACCAGGACACTTTTTATAAATTACATTTTCACCTCAAACAAAGCACATTGCCACTTTGATGTAGGGGGCTACTGTCAGGGACCTAAGTAACATGGATACTATGTAGGGAGTTGGGCAGCAAGATGTCAGTTCACGTTATACTTGAACTTTTGCATGTCAGTATTGTTGGGGAAGCAGGGACCCGGAAAAAAATTCCAAAGTCTAGCAGTTCTGGGGAAGAAACTACTAGAGTAAGAAGCTCTCTTACATCTAGGGATCTCTACTGTGTATGGGTGGGATTTGCTTGTCGGGTTTGTCGGGGGTATTTACGTGGAGGGGACAAGTGATTGCAGTTCGTCGGAGCATTCACCATTAGATTACTTATAGAACAGGCGGAGGGATGCAAGAATTCGTCGATGCCACAGAGGCTGAAGCCTAGATGACAGCTCAGGACTTATCAGGTTGGTGACTCTCTTTTGAACCTTGTCCAGGAGTGAGAGACTAGTCACAGATGCACCAGCCTAAATATGACTTTCGGCAGATTAATTTGTTGGCTCTTAAGCTACGCCTTGCCAATTATCACATTGTACTAAACATGTTCGAAGTTTAATAAGGTTTAATAGGTCTTTTATCATTGTTTTGGTGATACACAGTTCCGTGGCTCGCATGGCTCCATAAACTAAGTAGTTCGTCACTTAAAAATATCTTTAAACGTGTTTTCAATAACTCTTTTAAAAAAAAATAATACTAATTTCAATAATTCTTAAATAAATTCTTTAAATAGTCTTTTCAATAATTCTTTGTAAAAAAAAGTGCAAAGTGTTTTCAATAATTCTTTGTAAAAAAGAGTGCAAAGTGTTTTCAATAATTCTTAAATAAAAAACAAACTAATTTCCATAATTATTAATAAAAATTTCTAAACGTCTTCTCAATAATACTTTTAAAATTATATTGATTTCAATAATTCTTAATTTAAATTTTAAAGTGTTTTCAATAATTTTTAAAAAAATAAAAAGAGCGCAATAAGTATTTTCAATAATTCTTTAAAAAAAAAACTAATTTAAAGAATTATTAATTAAAATAATACCGAAAAAACATTTCAACGATTATTAAATAAAGAAAAGATGACCCGTAAAATGTAATAAAAAAAAAGTTCCGGTAGCGGACACACCGGAAATTAGGAAGTACGTTAACTGACTATTACCGCACTATATTATGTTTACTTATAGATGAAATAACAACTTGTTTTTTTTTAATAAATTCATATCATTTATTGCAGTGCCCTCCATTCAGTAAGTACATTTGATTGTTATTATCAACCCACTCGGAGTTTTCACACAGGCTGTAACCAGCGATTATTCATTGGCAATAATCTGTGGTCTTCCTTGGACTCTGAGTGATAACAAGTCTTCCCAGATTTCCACTGCTCTCCAACGCTCTTGATAATCAGTGTAAACAACTTCACGTTATTGCAACAGCCGTTTACCTTTGATCTATCCTGGCAACTGCAGTTGGTATTGCGTCGGGTTTCAATGGCAAAAAAACTTCCCCAAGATCCCAGTGCTCTCCGCATTTTTACCGTGTGAGTCTAGCTAGTGCTCTCCGTTCTTTATCCTTCCGGACCCTTCACGATTTTTATAATCACTTTCTCGGTTAGCTGTCGACTACATACTAACATGTCTATCAGTGTTCCAATCGCTGCGATCTCAGGCTAAAGTGTTCACTTGGTTTACGTTAATTTTTTTACACAGGAATCATCACTTATTAAGGCCCAGAGGCCACTTGAGGACAAAGGTTAATGAGTGTAAGGTGGTCAGTGTAACAACAGTTCAGTGATCTTTTGGGGGTGAGAATTGGGCAGAATTCAGCTATTTAAGAGGATGTGAGAGCAAAAACTTGTCCACATTGTATTTGAAGACAACCATGTTGTAGTCAGTTAGAAAGCAGCCCAGTGAAACAGAGATTCACAGGCAAGTCTAGGAAACAAGCTTTGTTCATGGAAGTTGCGTTTAGATTTAGATACTGATAGAGAGTAGGGGAATTGTTGGTAGTGGTTGTAGCTTGATGAGTGATTTTTGTGAAAGTTTAGCGGGAGGAGAGCACTAAATGAAACTCAGTCGAGCACTTGCTGTGAAAATAATGATAGAGCAGTGAGAAAGAGATTGAAAGGAGGAGAAAGGGGCATCGCCTACTAAGTTTCGACGCCGGTTTTAAACTCTATCAAGTCAGGATCGAACTCTGAGCAGCTCGTTTCCAGATGTGCCAACAGTACTCCATTTGAAGACGTATTTGACTTTTATATAATTAATTATATTGCACCATGTTTGTTCATTCATAAACGTTGTCACTCCATCTTTATTTTTATCTATAATTCTATGTCTTATATCCTCAACGCATCTTTTACATTAACCTACATTAGAATGTAGTGTACCCTGGCAAATCGTAGAAATTTCCAGGGTGGTATTTGGGGGCGCATTTAATTCACTGAGGGAGATGCATGATAACCTTAAGAATCGTGTAAATTACAACTGCATTTTAACAAGTAGTCTATCCACTACGTCACGAGTCATAGATAAAGGTAGAAACACACTGGTGCAAAAAGACACAGAAAAAGGAACCATCCCAGCAACTACAGGCCAATAACATGCTTACCTACAATGTGAAAAATACTAACAGTACAACTAAGGTGTGAATGAACTCACCTGGCGTGTAGGTGACAAGGCGATTCTCCACGTAATGGTGTACGGCAACTGTTGCAAGATGCCTTCGTGAACCTGCATATCAAGCACTTGTTTACCGCAGTGTAGGGGGCATCTCAATTGTGTGCGACACAAAGTTGTGCCTCGGGGATCATATAAACACTCCGTGGCTAGAACTGACTTAATCCTAATAAGAAAAAATGTATACTCGTATCCGATTTCTGTTAACGACGACGAGACCAGAATGCTTAATATGACCAAACAATTTCGAGATTTTACATGTGACGTCAAAGGATACGGATGGGATGCTCGTAAGTTTTTGCAACTCTGTAATACCAATGGAATCAGTTTATGATCAGTAATGAAGTACCTGATGGAGTTTGAATAGTATCCGCCTTCTGGTGTAATTTGGCAGTTGATACATTCAAGTTCGTATTGAACTGTAGGAAGGATATTTGCGTTATATTTGATTATTTTGTATGGTATGCGTTTAAAAATTAGAGCGAGCGGTTTTGTTTTTTGTAAAGGCGGTCCAACCTAATCGGATTCTGTGAATTACAGCTGTTCGCTATCATTCGACAAAAATGAAACGAAATCAAATGAAAGTAATAGAATTAACTCGCACTAATTATGGTAAATTTAATTGATTTGCATTTCTTTGAAATACTTTATATAAAATGTTGTCGCTTATATACAATAGCTTCTAAAAATCTAAGCCGGCACCAAAAAATTACGGGAAATGATCGATTAGAATTTAAGAAAAAAATAAAAGTTATTTTTATGAGAATGAAATTTTTATGATTGTTTGAATGTCATTGTTTGTTCGGTTATCATTATTAATATTAATTTTATTACTTTTACTTTTTTTCGTCTTCTTTTTTTGTTCCTCTTCTTCTTCTCATTATTGTTGTTGTTGTTTTTTATTATCATTATTATTATCAAACTTTGTAGCAGAGAAGAGATCTCCCTGCGAGATCGAGTGAGATTCAAGCTAATTTACATATAAAGCGACTCACACAAAGAGCAAAGCGCATAAAACCGGTGGACGTTTAAAAGGCAGACAACACATTCTATCTGAGTATCCACTGCAACAAACGGACCTCGCTAAAGTGGTGACCCCCCCCCCCTTCTTCGACGAGCACATTATCCGCGTAAACACACACACATAATTCGACCTAACATCAGTTTAAACATCCTACTGGAATTACAAAAGATTAACTGGCGCAAACAAAATTTTTTTTTTTTTTTTTTTTTTTTTGCTTCGGACGAACAGATTATCCGTTGTTGTAAGTTTTAACTTAAACTACATTGAATATTTTGCTTTAGTTTTGATAATGTTTTTCCTTCAATTAAAAAATTACTACAAAAAGTAGTACTACAGACGAACAAAAGAATTTGTGTGCTCTGTTGAAACTTTATTCAAAAGTTTGAAGAACGTCTGAAAATTTCCTTTTATTTTTATACACACACACTAAAAAAACGATTTTTCCCCTTAGTATTTTATTGTGATATTTTATATTTTGAAAAAAAAAAAAAAAAAAAAAAAAACTTTGTGCAAATTTCTCTTGGGCAGTAAGTCTATAAAGTTTTCGTTTGGTCCGTTCGTTTTCGTTTTTGTTTGTTTGTTTTTTTTTTCACTGCAAAAAAAAATAAATTATATCTCTATTGCCATTCGCAGAAGATGCGAAATTATGGTTTGCACAAGTGGGTGTTTTTAAATTCACGATGCCCCCCCCCCACATAATCAGCTCTGCATTTTGTGTTACACCATTTAGAAGGTCGGAGTTTACATCGGCCAAAACGTGACAATAATATTCAAAATGAGAACCCAAATAATACAATCAATCCTCATTTAAAAAATTCAGAAACATATTTCATATTTTTAAAATATCCGTTCGGCATTGTCATCTTCTAAGATAATTTTGTCCCAGGCAATACCAAATATCCTTACTAGCACTTTTTATCAAGAAGCCAACCATTATGATCACCTTGAAAATCAATAGCACTATCACTAAGTAGGTAGTTTGAAATGATACCAATTTGCTTCTGACAGATATGGTTTTGTCTTGTAAAAGTTTAGTCATAATTTAGAAGCAAAGTCACATTAAAATCTTTCCGGTTATGTTGATGATTTTTATTGGTTTATAACCGGAATGGACAGCCATTGTTCACCGATGGACTAGATTAAATTTTCTCGGCATGGCGAAAAGTAGGGTCTTTATTATTATGGCTTTACAAAGTTTTATGTATCGAAGTCTGTATTAAGCCATCCAGGGAGTTTTGAACATTTTTCAGTAATGGGAATAGAACGGGTTTATTTGCATTACAATTGACCCATTTAGAAGTGTTCTTATCTATCCAAGGGAGATAATTTAAAACATTGCTAAATTTGAATCTCAATTTAATTTCTTTTAAAGTGCTCGACTTGAACGGAGTTTATATATATATATATATATATATATATATATATATATTACTGGCATGGATACTCGGCGTTGCCTGGGTAATGTTCCGTTTTGAACATGCCTACTATACTAAGGATATTAATCATTTTCATCTTGGGCAACGTCGATACCCCCCACCCACAACAATTTCAAAAATAAAAGAACAGATAAAAACATGTAAATGTAATCGCCCCCAAAAAATTAGTATTAGATACGCTCTCCACAAGGTGAGATTCTAACAATAATAAAAATCATTTATTTATGAGCGTCCGAAATGGCTACCCTTAAAAATATGCGAAGGGAGTGTGGTATTATATCGGAGCACACTTACAGTTTCCTTTACACTATCTTCACCCTCTTTGCCGTCGATGGCCGTTCAACAGTCGACCGAAGTAAGATTCCTACGGAAATATCCGTATCTCGAAAGTTCTTCTGCCGGCAATGAACAGCCATAAAAAATAAAAATATTAAGTTTTCTTGGAACCCCCCCCCTTTAAATTTCATCACTTTACACTTCTCATAAACATATTTTTACGTATTTTCTTTTATTTATATATATATATATATATGTATTATACAAAATTTCTGAGGACCCCCCCTCCCACCCACGCAAAAAAAAACTTGACTGAACAAAGTCTTGAAAATAAAAACCCCAAAAACTAAGAATTTACGGTGGAAAAGTAGAACTTCTTTTCTTGAAGGAAAAAAACAAACTTTTTGTTAAATATTTTGCAAAAAATAAAAAATATTTTCAGTCCTTTAAAGGTAGATTTTTATTTTTTATTTTTGTATTTTTTTCCGGTTTGTTTGTTTTTAAAACGTCTGTTAGAGCGCTCGGCTTAAACCGATGATTGCCGGTTGCGCCCGATCTATTCTTGACGGGAATTCCCAAGAATCCGGGACAAATTATGCAAGAATATTGAATATTTAAAAATAAAGCAAAACCTCTTTCTGTCTACACGAAGTCATTTTTCCACGCTAGTAACGTCTTGCGATTACCAAATTTATTTGGGAAGAGTTTATCTTTCGAACTTCGGAACATATAAAAAAAAAACTCATCAGGGGAAATAACTCTACTCGTTTCATAAAAAATATATTTTTGTCGTCTAGGCGGTCGAATTTCAAGCCTGGCATGAGGTAGTCGCTAGTCTAGCTGTACTGATGAGCTGTGAGACAGCGAAACTGTACTGTATATATATATATATATATATATATATAAATTTTTTTTATATAAATTTTAAGGGGTTAGAACAGTAGTCTAAAGAGCAGTGTATCTTAATGTGATTGTAAAATTACTAATTTAATTAAAATACAAGAAAAGAACAGTGCTCGTTGTAATTAAGATATATAATAAGATCGATAGGCAAATATCCTAGAGCTACTTTAATATTTATTAATGTGGTTGATAATTTAAAATTCAAATTAGAATTAAAATTTAAAAATCTGTTTCATAAGAAGGAACAACAAAGTCAATACTTTGTACGATCGTTTCGGAAACGATGTTTTTATTATGATAGACATTAAGCCATAGACAATAATTTTGGCATATAGTTTTTTTTTTAAACAAATTCTCATCAGCAAAAGTATTAGGTGGGTGTTTTTTTATGTAAAAGACACCATAAATAAACCTAGCAATTTTTAAGTAAGGCAGCTCTATCTGGAAAAAATAAAATAAAAAGGAAAATATTTACTTGATAAGGAAAGTAATATTAGTTGAGAATAAAAAATAGAATAAAATTATAAATTTGAATTTGATTTAAATATAAGGTTATAATAATGTTTTTAATAAAAGTTAAGAATTACTTTTTAATTGTTCGCCTTTTTAAAACCGTAATTATCGTCGAAGCATTTATTTGGATGTTGATTGTAGCTTATAAATGTAGGAAATGTTGAATTTTCAAAAAGAACGCCAATGGAACACTTTTTAGCAGGTAGAATATGTTAGTAAACGCCTAATTTAAAATTAAGCAAATATTTAAAAAAGGGGGAGATAATCTTATTTTTCTAATTAAATAATCAAAGGAAGATATTTAGTGTTTATTCTATTTAGATTATAAAATATATTTTGAACTTATTAAAATGAGTATTTTTAACACTTTATTTATTTATTAAAATTAATAAATGTAGTATAGGTTAAGCTTAAATATATATTTAAATAATATACAATAATGGTAAATATATCAGATAAACTATTATTAATAATAATATTGATGATCAAAATTTTATTAATAAGGGTATCAAGTTAAACTTAAATTTCAAGATTGAATATTAATAAGTAACATTTTTAATGACCTATGCTGGTTTATATTTGTTAAATTTAAACCAACGTTTATGACTGCATGAGGATATAAGTTCCTCTCTTGAAATTAGGAGGGTGGTTTTATTTTTGATATCGTCATATTTTAAAATCTTTAGGGTCTCCTGTGTATAAAGTGCACAGAATCTATCTCCTGGTGTATATCCTTTATATGATCCTATTTGCCATTTCAAATTGAAGGAAATATTCTTATCTTTGAGTCGCCAAATATGTTTCGATAGAGTGGTTTGGTTCAACAGGGAGTGATTTTTAAAAGAATGCTTATGGGTTGAAATCCTATGCTTAATAAGTACAGATGTGGAACCAAATAGATTAAGTCTTGCTTAATGTATTTATTTTAAGGTAGATTAGGGATGGCATTGGTATGTGATGGGTTGGTCTGTATTTGATTAGTTGATTGGGTAAAGTTGGTGTAGTTATTTAATCGGGTGGTCGAGTTATGGTTGCTGTTAACCTCATTTAAATTTGGGGGTTGTGATACTGTGCAGCTATAAACTACATTTTTATTTTGCATGCACCTTGTATGGGGCATCTATTTTCCTTCTACAGTTACAGCCTGTTATATTTTCTGTATTTGTATTTTGTATAGTATTAATTTTTTATTGTTGAACTAATTATTTTTGAAGGTTTGGCATAGTTGAGTAAGACACTTTGATCCTGTTCTTATTAAAGATTTTACTGTATCTATGAAGGGCTTTAAAGTTATTTTTCTAATATTTTTAAAAATTCTCTGGCTTTGTTTGTCTCAAGATTTTTGGAATATGGAGGGTTGAACCATATGGTCTCCCTATGTCTGATTTTACTCTTACGGACTTTGGTTTGCTGATTATTTTGTTTGTATCTAATACTTGCGGTTTCATTTTGCTTTGTCTTGCTTTTTGGTCATTTTTTGTAACTCGCATACGGGATGACATGGCCATATTATAGGTTATTACGCTCTTAGTAGGTTTATTTTCAATGCAGTTTTTGGTTCTATTTTTAATTAGGAATTTTAATTTGTATCCTAAGTTTTTAAGGGCTTCATTGTAATATTTTTCATTTTTGTTGAATATAGATTTGTTAGAAAATAGCCTAAAAATTCTTAAAGAGATATTGGGAACTACTGATTTCAATATTGATTTAGGTTGGTTTGATTCGTTATAGACATATAGTACAGATTGGTTAGGTTTATGATAGGGTTCAAAGGTAGAGTTTTCAAGATTTAAGGTTATGTCTAAGAAATTAACCATTTTTTTTTATTAGGGTCGATTTTTATAGTAAGTCCATAATTTTAAAATAATTTATGTATGGATTTAATTGCTTTTTCGTAATTTTTATTTGTGCAGTTTGTTACGAAAAGTGCATCATCTCTGTATAGACCTCCTTCAAGTTTGAATTGTTCATGGAGTAGAGAATAAATTTCATTTAAAAGGAAAAGGCCGACCAGATCGGTGACCTGAGCTGAGTCCGTCGAGCCCATTAAAACGTTGAAATGGTCAGGGGTATTTTTTCTGGTCCAATACTTGTTATCAAAGGTTATTAAAGATTTTCTAGCTACGAGTATTACTTTAATTTCGTCCTGCGTTATATTAGTTAGTTTTCGTGCCATTAGTAGAGATTTATTTAGTAGAGTCGGCGATATTGATTGGTAATATGATTCAATGTCAAAAGACAGAAATTTACAATTTTTATTTTGAATGTTAGAAAACCATTCAATTCTATCCCATGTTTTTACTAACTAATCCTATATCTACTTTGAGGAGCAGATGAGTCTAATAGTAGGGGTTATATAAAAGCCTTGTTTGTGGTCTTTTAAAGTAAATCTCGGAGTACCTGGTACTGTTATTTCTGTGTATTTATCTATTTTAAGTTTAGTCAAAATATTTTTTGCATCCTTATTTATTCTATTTAGTGCTGACTTATTTATTGTTTTATAATTTTTATTAAGTTCCTTATATATTAGATTTTTATACTGTATATAGTCCATTTCTAGTTTTATCTGCTGGTACTATCAGTTTATTTTGGTGGCTTTTTGAAATAGATTTCGAAAATTTATTTTTTTAAGGGTTGGAGTGAAATAAATATATATTTTTTTAATTTAATATTTTTAATCAGGTTAATCAAATCATTTTCAAATTTCTCAGTGCCTTTGTTCTTTTTAGGGTTTTAATGTTTTTAGTCTGTAGTATTTGGCTGCTTTTCTCTGTTCATCTGCCCTGAGTTTTTTTCCCCCATTTCTTCAGGTTGGTGATATACTGGTTCAGTGGTTTCATTCTGCTGTTTATCAAAATGGTAGGCTTTCCATCTCAAGTTCTTTATAATATAATCTTAATATAATATGATATAATCTGTCAAAATTAGTGTCCATGTCTTAATGTCTATGACAATAAAAACATCGTTTCCGAAACGATCGTACAAATTATTGACGTATGAAACAGATTTTTAATTTTTAATTCTAATTTGAATTTTAAATGATCAATCACATTACTAAATATATATATATATATATATATATATATATGCACTCCCCACCACGCATTGTCTCATTCAACATATCTTTCTTTATTTCTCCCAAAGAGTTTGTCTTAAAATTTGTTTTATGTATTCCATTCTAGAATTTTACCCATTTTAGTCACTAATTCCGTTCCCTTAAGTCCATAATGCACCCCTCCTTTTATAAAGGCAATTTCCAGTTTCTTACCCTCCTAATTTTTCTACCATCCCTTTCTGACCTCCATATATCCTTCTCTTTATACAATCATAATTTACAGGTGCTTTTCCTCATTCTAAATATTCCCTTCTACCTCATGTCATCTGCATTTCTCGTTCTTGTCTTCTTTCCATTTTATTTATTTTTTATTCATTTATTATTATCCTCATATTTATCTCCACCTTTTTTATATTCATCATGTTTTACTTTAATCTTAATCTTAACATCTCCTTCCTAATGTACCATAAGCTAGATGTCACATTTACCTATATTTGTAACCTAGCTCCTTTCTCATCTTCTGATGAGAAGCATTAGGCTTCGAAATGTCTAAATATAAAGATCATTATAATGATAACGATGTTTGCTTCCTCATTGATCTGACTAATAGATCCATTTCTACTTATATTTACATTATCTTCTCTTATTTTCTTTATATGCTTATGCTCCACTCCCCATGTTGAGATTCTTATATCTTGATGAGTCTCCATTTAAAGAATCTTTTAATGTTCTTTAATCATCTATAAGTACATATACAAAGCTCAATGAAGATATATTATTGTATTCATAGCATACTGTAAAATGGTAACTGCAATGTAAATTTTACCGTATATATATATATATATATATACTAGCAGAGAGACCCGTGTTTATGTGGAGTTGAACCTGTATCAACTTTTATTATCTGAAATCAGTAAAATCAGCCATTGATTGCCTACTCTAGTCAGGGACCCACCGTAGTGCACCAGGAGGAAGCATTGCATGCCCCCCAGCAGTGACAGTCCCCAATATATTGTAGTCTACATTGTACTGTAGAGAATTTACTGTTTATTTTATGAAGTTATTTTTATATAATGGTTTGAATTAAAGTTTAAAATGCAAAAGCCAAGTATCATGGTTCGATTGTGCTCTAAGCAGAAGCAATCATTTTAAACGACTCTGTCTTAGCAAAAAAACCTACTGTTGATTTTTATATGCCGCGCCGTTCTGCTTGTTCGATGATAAAACTTCTCAAATGCATTTGTGATGTTAGCCTGTATATAGGTGTTAACTTACCGGACTGTGCCTTTGATCAGATTTTTCAGTTACCGATTTGTGATACTTATCTGAAGCATTCTGATACAATACTTATCTAAGAAGATGCCTAGGCAAATAAAGTACATTTGTATGAAATTTCCAAAAAATAGGCCCCGCTGTTTCGAAGTTCGTTAGGAACAAACGAACACACACACAAACACACACACACACACAAACACACAAACACACACACACACACACACACACACACACAGTGACTTTTATATATAAGTAGCGATATACGTTTCTGAAGAAAGTTGTTTGTAAATACTGCTTACAAACTGCCTATTTAAATATACATAAATGCATATGTAGATGTATGTGTGTATGAATACATACACAATTCGATATCAAATATTTATATATACAAAATGCATAAATATATTTTAGTAATGTCGTTATCTTTCCAGCTTCTCATCTTTATCCTTTTCAGCGAAAATGCACCCGTTAATCCTCCCTCTTCCGTCTCCATCACCCCCTACGGATTGAAGCGGTAAAACTATGTAATAATCCCTTCTCCTCGTGACGGCATAAACCGGTTTCGTTCCGTAAAGATTTCTCATTGCAGAATTGGCCGCGAATGAATAACCAAGTTGTCTTTTACGTGCATCTTTATTTCTCGCCCCCGCCTCCGCAATGTCTTGCTCGGCATTCTTATAACTTCAATAGAGAACAAGTGACAACACTTCTTACTTGTTCTATTCCCTATCTACTTACTCTCTCCCTCTCACTCTCTTACTCTCCGTTCTCATTCTTCCATCTCTCTTCGTCTCTCTCTTTCTCTCTTCTTCCAATTTTCCTCATCTTTCTCTTTCTCTCTCCTTCACTATCTTCACATCACTCTTTCCACTCTATCTATCTTCATCTCTCTTTTCTCTTCTTTCCATCTCTCCCCATCTCTCATTTTCCTACTCCTTCCATGTCTCTTTATCACTCTTGCAATCTCTCTCCAATCACTCCCCTTTTCCTCTCCTTTCATCTCTCCTCAAATCTCTTTTCCTCTCCTTCCGTCTCTCCCCATCACTCTTATCTTCATCTGTACCCCATCCTTCTCTTCCCCTTTTCTTCCATCTCCCAACATCCCTCACATTCCATTTTCGTCTATCTCTCCCCCATCTATCTCATTCCTACTCTCTCCCATTCTGTCCCCTATCAACTTTTTCTCTCCATCCCCCTCTCTCCTTTCCCATCTCCTTCTTCCTCTTCTCTCTATTTCTCTCACTGTTCCTCTTTCTGCATCCCTCCATCCCAATTTCATCCCCTCTCTCTCTTCATTTACCTCGATGATATTAAAGAACTAACGCACAAGATTCTCACACACACACATCTATTTCTTTTGTCTTCATCTTTTAACTCAAAAGATGTTCCATTTCAATGGAGATAAAAAAAAAGAACGCAACTATCTAGAAAAAAAAAAGAACTGATTATCCTTCCAACATCACAATAGTTTTCTTTTCTTCATCATCCATCAATTGATGGTGAAAGGGTCATTGTTTTGTTTTTTGTTTTTTCTTTCTAAATTTTTGAGATGAGGATTGTTAATTTGTATTATTTTTTCATTATTAATTACTTTCTTGGATGCCCGGCGTTGCCCGAGTGTTTGGAGGTGTTTTGAGCAAAAAAAATATAAAAAAAATAAAAAGTGGTAGCCGGCAGGCAGGCTCGAACCCATACCATGAAGGAGAAAAAGAACGTAAAAAAAAAAAAATGACATCTTTGCGTCCATCGCCAAATCAGAAGTTGCGAAGGTTTAAATTCAGACTAATCAATCGAAAAGATTATATGACTTTCAAAAATATCGGCGAAAAAAGCGACCCCTCCTTGGAGAAAAGTGCTGAGTTGAGGGTAAAGAAATTAATGTTGTTAGCCAATTTTCGATATTTGTCACCCAAAGGGAGGCGCTTCAAAACAATACCAATCTCGTGAAAATCCGTCGCCTCTGTCGAAAGTTTTAGGCAGACATACAAACATACATACATACATTTAAACAGACAGGTGAGATTTATATTATAGATTACTGTCCTCATCTTTTCACAACGTTAAGGTCGATGTAGCCTTTGATCTTCTTCAGGTGCATCTTCAGGAATTTTCTTGTCGAGCTGAAAAATATGTACGCAATTTCAAACAGATCCTATCCATCTATAGCCTTGAACCCTTCGAGGGGCATACGCCGTACACAACTTTGTAGATGTTTTTGTAGTGAGTTTTTTTTTTTTAGGATGAGAGTGCTGGCCCCACGCTCAACCTTCCTAGAAGGTACATACAGCACCTCACCTTCCCAAATTGTCACCCATCTAGTACTGGTTAGGCTCAACGTTGCTTAACTTCGGTGATCTGGTGAGAACCAGTGTGTCAATATGATTGTGTCGTACTCAATTTTGAACCTTTTATTTAATCCACATCATTGGATAAATTACTCGGGGGGGGGGGGAATTCAGTTGTAAGTTACGCTCTTCTATAAGATAAAAGATTCAATCCTTAGTGTGGGTGACACAAGAGTACAATTTTCTACTCAATCATGGTTGATGGAACGAGAGCATGACCCCCAGGAATCAAATAAAGGGTTCTGTTCGAAATTTCATCCAAATTCCGGAGTTCGCGAGTTAAATAAGATAAACCTGAGAAGGTTGGAGGTTGCATCGATCAAAACGTGAAAATAATTCTCAATAAGAGCAAGAGTCTGAAGAATCCCAATAATACGTCTTTATTTTTATGAATAAAAAAAACAGAATATTCATATTTGTTCAACAATTTTGAAAAACTTGATTAAGTATTTATTTTTGCATCGGCATTTAAATTTTCATAAAGATTTCAACATTTAGTGATTGTGGTGTCTGCTACTTACATCTTATTTTCTTTGAGAAAATGTTTGACTCAAATCAATATTTCATTTTTTATGCTTGATTCAATGTGAAAGTAAGAATTGTGAACTAAAAAAAAAAACTTTACATCTGAAGATCAGAGGTTGCATCGACCGAAATAAGAGTCAGGATAAGAACAGTGGTCAAAATAATTCAAATATGAATTGTGTATTTCTTAAAGTTTATTATATATGTAACATGTCAAACTTGCACATAGACATAGTGCTTCACTAACTGGAAGAGTTAGGCCTTATTGTCAAATATATATGATCATCTGTGAATTCATACCATTTTCAGAACCAGCTCATAAGTTGTTGGTGATTCCAACGGAAACTACTGCTACTTGTGAAATAGCAAGTTTTGTGGTCAACGTTTACTCCTCTAGGTTCGCCGTGTTTCGTTCATATCCATGCATATTAAAAGGATAACAATAGGAAGGATGTGACTTCTCACCACGCACGGACTGCCATTCACTATGGCGAGGAAGATTAAATCTGCAGAGTATAGAAAGATGGGAGGTGAGGTGGTCATGTGGTTAACGACATAGACTGATGACCTGGGTGTTCCAAGTTCGAATCCAGTTCATTCCACAAAAGTCACTTTTACTTAGAATGTTGGCACTTTCATGTAATGCCTTCAGTAAGATAGCGAAAATTCTGATAAGAAAATTATAGGGGAAATCAATGTCAACAAAAGAAGCTTCGAATTCATATGATCATGATGATGATGAGTATTGGGAGACTTGTGCATTATAAGAACATGTGTATGGATCATACCAAACTTGCATACAATTATGTATTCCACTACTTATGGAATTAATACCTTCTCATTATCAAATGCTGTGAATTCATGTTGCTTTCAGAACCAGACCATCAAATTTTTAACGAGTACAACAAAAACTACTGCTACCTGTGGAATAGCAGGATTTGTTGTAAAGGTTTACTTCTCTAGATCTGCCGTATACTATCTAAACTTATGTGTACGTGGCTTCGGACCACACACGCACGGTCATCCATTATGAAAATGCATCATCATCATTATCACGCAGTTCTTCATACTTGAAGATGACTAGTCAGGACCTTGGTGCCTCATCCTACCGTGTTGTAACATTCCAAGCTTAGTGTGGAAAGTTTCTGCACAAGTATTGCATGGGTAGTTACCAGGGTTTTGCCCTTGGTAAATTTTTGTTTAGACTTGGCCTTTATTTTTGCTTCTATTTTTGTGTTTTCTTTTTGAAGTCTACTGTGCTAGCAACTTCGGGCTGCTGCTCTTACCAATTTTTTGCGTTTAGGTGGCGTTTTATCACATCCTTGTAGCAGAGTTTCTGCCCACCGATTTTTCTGTACCCATTTTCCAATTCTCCATACAATAGGATTATGGTTAGACTAGAAACAAAATGCAAAGTTTCTAAAGCAGTAATATTACCATATTCAGCAGAAACTGTACAAGAACCACATAAAGATGTTGGAAGAAAAATGATGAGAATTAAATGGAATAATCTCATACCAAATGTTGAAGTATTCAACAAAGCCAATATGGACAGCACAACTCTATTATGCACAGTGCTGAGATGAATAGATAAAAAGCAAGAACACCCCTAGTGGCAAATTCGAAAAGATACTACCCGTCTGTAAACCTATTTTACCCAGCTGTATTCATTTCAGTAAAACAATTGCGAAAAATATAAACCTAGTTCTTATTCTCTTGATGCTTTTCACAAAAAATGACTTTAATTAGGATGAAAAATAATAATCGAAAAAATCGATCAAAAGTAAAAATTTAGTTTCTAAACAACACGTACTAATATGTTTCTGCTGTTGAGGTACCTCGACGATAGCAGTTGTTGGGATAACTATAGAGAGACGTCACTATCCATTGAGCATCAGAAAGTTGAACATCTATTTCTGTTCATATAGAAGACGACAATAATTAGTTGATATTGAAAAATTCCCCTTTTTAATACTTCATGCATTAACAAAAGCAACAAATCAAATTACTTGAATGAAATGTTCAAATTGTAAAGCCTCCTATTTTTAACTCCAAAAGTTGAAGAGCTACAAGACAGGAGTGGTACTATTAAAACGAGCGACCTTATTTGCTCCAAAATTAATTTTTTTACATAATCATTACCATTCTCACTGTACGTTTGCCAGTTTCTTTTGATGCCTCAGTCGTAAAAGTTCTGACTCTATTTTGTCACTCACATTTCTATTGCCAATCTGAAATCGATGAATCCATCTCCTAACTATGCTGACATCAATTGCATTAGCTTCGTAAACGTTCAACAGGCGCCGGTAAATATTAATCAGTTCAATTTTTTCTGCATGAAGGAATTCAATCATGCATATCTGTTTTTGACATGTGTTCATAACAGGGGTCACTTTCTTAGAGTCTAATATCGTCAATATCTGCAACAGAGATGACACTTTCAGGTGACAAATGCATAAGTTCAATCATCATACTGACACAATTTGCAATCACCTCTGATCCATTCGGGCGGAATAAAAATAAGAGGCATTACTTTTAATACACCACTATGTAACATAGTGTGGACGACTATGTGCAAATGCATGCAAAATGACGTCATTAGTAAAGAAGACTGTAAAGAGGAGAAAAAGGATGATCACGAGAGAGAGAGAGAGAGAGAGAGAGAGAGAGAGCCGTGAATAACGTTCAAGATCTTGTTAGAGGCGTGAACGAGGCATAAAAAAATGACCAAGTTCAGCATTTGTTCCGGCCCCTCCCATTTCGCCCCAAAAGTCCCCAGGGGACGTCAAATCCTGGTGAAAACAAACAAACGGTGCAGTTTTAGGCCTTAAAAGGTAAATTTGATTTCTGAACCATGCAAAAAAAAAAAAGATGATTAAATCCATCATTTGACCCCCCACCACCACCATTTAGCCCCAAAAGTCCCCAAGGCCTTAACATATTTAAATTTGAATTCAGCACCATACTGCTAAATAGACATACACAGAAAATTTTGAACAAATATGGTAAAATAGTCCGAAAATGGAGTGTTTTATTAGCCGAACAGTTATCGCAAAGTATAGACAAACACAATTATATAGAAATCAGTTAGTTACAACTTTTTAGAAAGTTTTATAAAAATCCAAGGCATCAATTTTTTTTAATAAGCACAAAAGTGTCAATTTTAGCCATTTTTACCCCGAAAGGCACCCCTAAGGGGGCAACCAGAGTTTTCCCGGAAAATCCGTTGTGTTACTTTTTTATTCATATCATGTTTAATGTTTGTGCAAAATTTCAAAAAATTCCAAGGCATAGTTATTGAGAAAAGTGCGGACAGACGAACGAATGAATGGACAGGGATGAAGTTACAGGTTCACCCTCCTTTTGTTGTGGGACCAATAAATGTTATAATTACAAAGAAACTTTCTTCTATTATTTGTGTACTTTGCGACTGAGGTTACCATGTGTTGGTTCCCGGACAACATTACACTCACATAATAGAGCCAGTACAAATTATGCATTAGAATAGAATGATGAAGAGATTGTCCCTATCTTTTCAACTCGTCCCGAACTGTGACTTCCTTCACATTGAACCAACCTTGTGCCAGACTCACCCATGTAGGAAGCCTAGTAAATCGAATCGCCCGTCCGAGCAATGAAAATTTTCCAATTGTTCACAGTAGACGGGCCAAGTTAAACAAAATTCGTCCGCTCGCCTGAGCGTGAAATTTGTTTTTTATTGGTGATGAAATCTTGAGGTATTGTCGGACGGCGGCGCAATTCAGCGAGATGATGCTGCACAAAGATAAATGATGATGGTATCCGGACATACACAGGAAAGAAAAGAGAGATGAAGATGGATAGGAGAACAATAAATAAATAAATGCAAGGAAAAATAAAAATAAAAAAAAACGAAACCAAAACGTATTCCCTATATCACTGAGAAGACATTTTAGGGAAAAGGTCAAACTTCACGGGTCAGTGAGGATATATTGGCAACAGAAAGCAAACTCATCAACTTATTGTGTTGATTATATTTTGCAAATAGATTGTCAGGAACTATGAAGAGGGGATGTATATTATATATATATATATATATATATATATATATATATATATATATATATAAGAACAAGTAGTTAATAAAACACTTTGAAAAAGAGTTAAAAACATATTTAATTTTAAAAAGGAAGCACGAAATAAGTGGATAGTCCTTAATCTGCGGAGTTTCGAAATACTTTCCTTCTCATCAGAGGGTAGGAATTAGCCTAATGCGGGATCGGATTTTGCTTACAAAAGTATTTAATGAAACTACAAGTAAGTCATAGATCTTACTTTGTAACAAATAGTGAAGCAAAGGGAATAGGGTGAAGAAAAAAGTGATTTCACGTGAATGGATGGTTTGGTGCAGGGTAAAATATCCAATAACGGTAAAATCCAAAACACATACACACACACACACACACACACACACACACACACACAAACATATATATAATATAAAGCTGAACGTCTGTGTGTGTGTCTGGTCACGAATAGGCTCCTATATGGTTGACTATTATAGAAAACTGATCACATAAAATGATAGAACATGGCATAATGATGATTCATTAAAAGTTGTGGGGTCTGCGTACGTGCCTGGTCCACAAAGTATGGAAATAAAAAATTAAAAAATTAAAAAACGTTTATAAGCATTTTTTTATATAGATGTACATAATAATACATTAATAAGTATGTTTTAACTTAAATAGGGATGGTATGATAAAATTGTGAGGTCTGCGTTCACACCTGGACTCCATAGAATGGAAATAGGCACAAACTTTAATAAAGACTTTTCATATCTATCTGCGTAAGTATACTTTGATAATTATGTTTCAGTTTGAAGAAATATGGTATAATAAAATTATGGGGTGTTCGTTCGCGCCTGACCTCCATAGAATGGAAATATGTGACAAAGTTTAACAAGGTTTTTTAATATAGATCCACAGAATATTGTTATAAGTGAATGGGTGCCTTGTAGAGGTACAAGATACTTTCAGGCATAAGTAACCTTCTAGCATGGTAGAGAGAGCCCACCTTCTTCGCAGCAGTCGCGACAATGCCCTAGATGTATCTGTTCCACGTCATCTTATCTATGAACATTACGCTGAGGAGTTTGAATGAAGTACTTTTGCTGAATAGCGGTGGGGGGCATTTTTAAGGAGATATGACGGGGTAATCATATTGAGACAATACATATAACGGATATAATGGTAGTTATGATGAGGGAGAGAGGGCATTTATACATATACAGTTCTGCTTGGGATCTGGAATGCTTGGGACTTCATATATAGATACTGACTGGAGATGTATACAAGTTCCTAACACAGAGGAGGGGAGATACATAATCTTGTAAGGGTTACACAATGTTCATTACAAAATGATTAACACATGAGCTTTTGAGTGTTGAAAGATGACATATGACAACAGTTTTACAAAAACACAATGATGATTCTTTATTCATTGGACCGGTCGAATGCCGATGACGTCAGGAATTCAAATTTGGGATCTACATAGTTTAATGTTCTTTCCTTTGCTTCTAAAGGACTCTGACTCCAACACAATCCAACTCAACTGCTCTCAACTCTTCAACTTCAGACTCTGCAACTCTCTGCCCTGATCTGACTAACTCTAGCTCCTATATTGAAAATCCCTTTTGCTATGACGTCAGAAGTGTGTTTCCCAACGTGACCAATTCACGTGGTTATGCATGTTTGTCCAAAACACGCTTCTGCAAACAAAGAATTCTCTCCTAACCTATTTTTAACCTAACATATTTTTTAACAGTATATTTTTAATTTGTATTGTTCATTATTTCTAACTGACAGTTTTAATATTCAGTTTTACAAAAGAATGAACAATCAATTCTTTTTACAATATAAACAATATCTAACTGTTTATAATAGAATTTAACAATAGTTTTTTAACATTCCGATTTCTAACATTCCAATTCTTAACCTTGCTTACAAGGTTCGAGTCTCGGCTTATCCTAATCTCATTTTCACTTATCTAATATTCTTATTTATATGGAAAGGGGACATCCCTTTTCCTGTAACACTTTCAGGTAATGTATCTTTATCCATAGCTATTGGTGGTTGAGAAGGTTTCTTGTAATTATTAAAGGTTTTAAAGGAAAAAAGCTTAGTCTTGGCAGCAATGACTGTTACCTTCCATTTTTGACCCCATTCCACTACAGATTTGAGCCATTGCCTTAGATATGTGTTCATTCATTTTCCCCTCATGCTGGTTATAGAGCATGGTGTCATTAGCAAATAAACACACCTCAGAGACAATTTTATCAGGGAGGTCATTTATTTTTTTTAATTACATTTTCACTCCAAACAAGGCACATTGCCACTTTGGTGTAGGGGGCTACTATCAGGGGCAAAAACTACTGGGGCACTATGTAGGGATTTGGGCAGCAAGATGTCTGTTCACTTCTGCACGTCAGTACAGTTGGGGAAGCAGGGACCTGGAATGGAATTCCAAAGTCTAGCGGTTCTGGGGAAGAAACTACTGGAGTAGAAATATCTTTTACATCTAGGGATCTCTACAGTGTGGGAGTGGGATTTTGCAGCCTGTCGGGTCTGTCGAGGGTGTTCATGTCGTGGGGGCACAAGTGTTTGCAGTTCGTCAGAGCATTCACCATTAAAATACTTGTAGAACAGGCAGAGGGATGCAACATTTCGTCGATGGGACAGAGGCTGAAGCTTAGATGCCAGTTCAGGGCCTATCAGATTTGCGACTTTCTTTTGAACCTTGTCAAGGAGCGAGAGACAAGTAGCCGATGCACCAGCCCAAATATGACAGCAATATTCCATACATGGGCGGATGGTTGCCTTATAGAGGTACAGGATACTTTCGGGTGTTAGTAGTTTTCTAGCACGGTAAAGAGAGCCCACCTTCCTCGCAGCAGCCCTGGTAATGCCCTCGATGTAATTGTTCCAGCTCATGTTTCCTGTGAACGTTAGGCCAAGGAGCTTGAAAGACGTACTCTCAGATAAAGAGTCGTTGGCCATTGCTATAGGTAGTAGAGAAGGTTTCTTGTAATTATTGAATGAAATTGGTTTAGTCTTGGCTGCATTGAACGTGACCATTCATTTTTGTCCCCATTCCACTACAGGTTGGAGGTCATCCTCTAGTGTTTCTGCCATTTCTTTAGATATGTGTTCATTTGTTTTCCTGTCGTGCCTGTTATAGAGTGTGGTGTCATCAGCATATATACTCATCTCAGAGGCAATTTTGTCAGGGAGGTCATTTATGAATATCAGGAACAGCAGAGGTCCAAGGATAAACCCCTGGGGCACTCCCGCATTTATATCATATTGTTTAGATGTACAACCATCGAGGACAACCTGGATTTTTCTCTTATCTAAGAAGGATTTAATTATGTTAAGTATTCTACCAGTGATACCGTATGATCTAATGTTCCCGAGGAGATCCTCATGCCATACCCTGTCAAAAGCCTTAGATATATCTAGAGCTATCGCTCTGCCCTCCCCCGCTTTGTCCAGTGAATGGTATTTATTAGGAATAATAAAGGTCCAAGAATAAACCCCTGAGGTACATCCTCATTTATATCATATCCTTTTGATATATGACCATCAGGGACAACCTGGATCCTTTTCTTATTTAAGAAAGATTTAATTATGTTAAATATTCGACCAGTGATATCATATGATCTGATTTTTATGAGAAGACCATCGTGCCATACTCTATCAAAAGCGTTAGATATATCTAGGGCTACTGCCCTACCCTCCGCTGCTTTGTCTAGCATATGGTATATACGTTCAGAGATTACAATTAGGATATCTGCAGCAGAATGGGCTTACCTAAATCTATATTGTTGGTCAGACAGAAGTTTAGAAGTTGTAAGGCGATGAATCAGAGCTTGGTTAATTATGGATTGAAATATTTTGACAAAATGACGCAGGAGGCTAATGGGGCAATACTTTAATGGGTCAGTTCTTTCGCCAGAATTCTTGTAGAAGCAGTTTTCCAGCAGTCAGGAAAGTATGATTTGTTAAGCCATTTGTTGAAAACTTTGGAGAGGATTGGAGCAACCTCAGCGTAGCATTTTTTAATAGTACAGTCGGGATGAGATCAGGTCCACATGCTTTTGAGGTGTCTAGGGTTTTTATGATATCATGCACTTGAGAAGGGGTCATTTTCGGATCATCTAGTGTGGTGTCTGTCCGCAAAGGAAAATCAGGGAGGGAGTGGTTTGTTGGGTCCAATGAAAAGTTTAAGGCAATCAGTTTCCTTACCAGTTGTGAATGATTGTGAATTATTTACTACACTTGTAGATTTTACAGAAATCACAAGTTCCTAATTTCTGCGCTTCAATGTGTTTTCTGGTAGTTTCAGTATATTCTCTTTTAGCTGTGGTTTTTTTCTTCTTACGATTACTTCTAGCTTCTATAAACTTTTGTCTGTTTGTACTGGACTTATGTTGGTTAAATCTGCGGTATGCATGCTGCCTTTGAGTAATGGCAGCTGCGCAAGTAGAAGTAAACCATTGGGGAGAGTGGAGTTTGCTCATAGAACTTCCGTATGGAAACATGTGTTTTAATTGCTGTTTTGAGCCACTCAGTGGTCTCATTTGCACTGTTCTACAGGAAAAGTCGGCTTTCTTATAGTACCATGTTATTTTGAACAATGGCTCTTCAGCTTTGGGTCGAGAGTTTAGGGTGATTTCTATTTCTATTCATTCATTACGCAATTATCTGGAATTGTGATCAAATATAAATCTAGTAGAGAGGCATGTTGATCTTACTGAGCTGGGAAACGTGTCGGAAACATAAATGTCTGTGATAGGGAATGAAATATTGAGAAGCTGTTATGCTACTAGCTGCATCTGTGTTAGTCTAGAATCCAAGCCAATTACTGTGGTGGACATTAAAATCATCAAACACATGTACTTGTGCATTAGTATCGTGGGAGAGTGCTGTGTCTATGTTGGCAGAGACTTGGTTGATTATGGTACAGTCCTGGGTGAGGAAGATCGGTAGAGAAAATATAAGTAACTAATGCTATATTGCAGGTTAAGTCTAAAGTACATAAAGGCTTGGTCGTCTGATTCTAGTTTAGATTCTCTAGTCAAGGGGAGGGTGTTTCGTACATAGACTCCAACTTCGTTCATATGTCTGTCTGGGCCCTTATGGCAGTGTGGGAGATAACCACGCATGTTTAAGTGGTTAGAGGGGATGGGGCAGTGTAGGTTAGTCTCACTTAGCGACAAAATATTCGTGATGTTTGCTAGGAGAAATGATTCAGCATCATCTAAATTAGTTCTAAGTCTGTGGATATTCATGAATAAAAGCCTCAAGGGAGGAGGCAAATTGGTTTTGTTTGAGTTTACACCTGGTTTGATCATAAATTTTGATTGAACTGCCATTTTATCTTATTTAAAAGTTTCAGTTTAATAGTGGGGGCTTCTGGTGATTGTGTATAATACCAAACTGCAACACAAGTAGGCCAATTTGCCAACTCTTCATCTGCATGATTGTGGCCTCAGGACAGCCCGCTGGAGATGGGTGCAGGATTCCTTTCCATGTACGAAATGGTACTACAACCATCCGAACTGATGATGGAGCAGCCGCTCTAAGCACTACCAAAGTGTTAGGGCTCCTGTACTATCAGTCGGAAACAGCAGCCACACAAACTGTCAAACCGGTACATTCAATTCATCAGACAAAAATCAGCCCAATTCAATTACATTGGCATATATGGTATTCAAGCACACTCAGAATGCCAAGTTTTAGGGGATGAGAATGATGCAGGATCCGAAAGTGGCGTTCATTGCCCTAGTCAGAAAACAGTCAATCATTAGGTGTTTCTGTCGAGTCCCTGTGATCGCACCTCTGCGCCTGGCTAATAGGCAAAGAAGTGGTATTAAAGCCGGGCGATAGGCAGAGCCTATCTACTCTTTAAGCAGTTTAGGTCTGCAAACCGGTAATTTGTTCAAGCCACTAACTCTAGGAAGCTCGTTCATCTGAACTGCAGTGTCTTCCCTCTCCTTTACTTAGTGCCAAGACATGTCAGGTCAGTAGCACAGGCTTTGCTTCAGAGTTTTCCTTCTCCTAGACAGATGACCTGTGCAGATCTAGAGTTCCATCAGCTCTGAGAGGGTTTGCCCCAGGCCTGGGTCATAAACCAGGTATTCCTGCGACTCCGCCTGGGTGGTTAATGGGTTAGTTAGTAGAGGTTATATCTTTACTGAAAAGTTACACTCGTCAAAATAATTGCAAAGGATATTATTATGTTTTCAATTGCTTCCCCTTTTCCCGTAACAATCATGCAATGGAAGATTTGCAACTTGTTGATTTGAGAGAGGAGTTAATATATGGTTAAAATATTGTTCATATGTTAGTTTAAGAATAGGATAAAATGTTAAAGTATGATTCAAAGTGATATGAAAAATTAAGATCTATGATTTGAAATACATTTCAGTACAGGTATAACTGAAATTAAAGTATTAGCTATGGCGAATTCGGACCATATTTTGGGGTAATTGCGCCAACTAGCTAAAAGTGCTCTTTTGGCAACCACGCATATAAAGAGCACTTTTTTTAGTTGGTGCAATTAACCCCAGATTTGGCGCAATTATCTCAAAGTATGGTATATATATAATTAGATATAAATAGAAATATGGACATATATGCAGTAGATACGAGCATATACAAATTGTAGATATTAAGTATACTACTTAAATAAAGTTCTTCTGGCTTCTAACGTTTAAAGATAAATCCTTTCATTAAAATTTGGAGACTATTTGCATAACAATGAGTATCGGCTCAATATCGGAATTAATTTGAATTAGAAGTGGTCTGAGCTAAGGTTAAAACACAATAGTACATATATCTATCTATCTATCTATCTATCTATATATATATATATATATATATATATATAGTTGTGAAGTTGATGGAACATACGTCTGTAAATTATATACATACGAGGGTCATTCCAAAAGTAAAGCCTCCTATATTTTTTAACCCTAAAAGTTGAAGAGCTACGAAGACTGGAGTGAAACCATTAAAATGAGCGACATTTTGTGTTCCTGAATTTACTCTCTATTTAATGACAACCACACTCAATTCAGTTTTACTAGTAATTCAATGGCGCATCTCTGCTTCTGACGCACGTCCATGACAGGGGTTGTTTTCTTAGAGTCTCACTTCGTCAATATCTGCAAGAGATATTAAACTTTCAGGTCATTAATACATAAATTCAGTCATCATATTTATTCAATCTGCAATCCCCTCCGATTCATTCGGGCGACGGGCGAAAAAAAATAGGAGGAATTACTTTTGGGAAGCCTCTAGTATATATGTTCGGAGATAAACAAATTTATGACGGATTCGTTCACATCCGTGCCAAGAATTCAACACCAATAACTGCTTAATGCACTATCGTTTCAGAGACGAAATGGACCTTTACTAATATCAACTCTCTTCAGCATCACAGGGTATAGACATGCGCGAGTCTTTTCTAGTCTCACACAAAAACATGCGTTCACATCTCAAGCTATATTACTTGTCATATACATACGCGCACACGTATGCACATGTAAGCACAGATGGACAACGTCACTTCCTTTCAAAGGAAATCCACACATGCGCAAAAGACCACCAGAAACAAGCATAAAAGCAAGAGACAAGCTGTTTCCAGCCTCTTTTCAGACCAGCTTCCTAGCTGGACGGTCTACGGACCGACAGCGTGCCTTTTCGGCATGCGCGCACGCACGTACCTCACGCCACTTGCTACTACGTGGGGCAAAAAGCTAACAAACAGTACGTACACTTTATACGCTTTCTATCTCCATAACCTGGATTGACTTTCTCACTCTATCTCCCCTTCGGCTTTGGTCCATCAACACAGACATGTGCGCGACTCTCTACTGAGCTTAACCCTCTCTTTCTATAGGCCGGCTTGCCACTTCGCGGTTCAAGACATTCATTTCTCAACAGAAAATACACGACATGTTTATTTTATTCCAGCATTTGAGTTATTTGTTTCCTTTATTCAATTCGTTTCATTATTTTTTCTTGTAGCGAGTTAGGGTATTTATATCCTGGTCCGCAACAGACAGCAAAGTTTGAAGTATAACAGCGCAGTAAAAATTACAATATAGTACCCCTTCAATTGAGAAGAAGTCAGAGGATAGGGGCATAACAATTTCACTCCTCTTAGAATAAATATGCATAAAAATGAAACCAAACATATACAAGCGGAATATTCTACTTACACGTAATATATTTACGCGTAAAATGTCTAATCTGTTCCAAGAAAACACTCATTAAATTTTATACGAGTAAAACCAGAATGAAATAAGAATATAAGCTTTAATATCTTTAGTTGCTATTTATTTTCCTTTGCTTTGACATCCAAATATAAAATTCTGTTTAATAAGAAATGACTGGAAGATATGACGTTATTTTAAATTATTTTAATCCGTAAGGTCATGACGTCAATCAAACCTATGCAGTGTGCGGAAGAAAAAGGTTTCGAAGTGAAATGGATTATTTACCTTTTTACAGGTAATTTGCGATTTCTAAGAAAAATAATAACAAACTCCCCCACCCCTTACAAAAATTTCAGAGGGTGTACGATAAAAAAAGTTAAAGTAGAAAATCATTGTTCAATCTGTTTACTTCAAATGTGGTAAAAATTGTGGTACTTGTACATTTTAATCAAGATATTAAAAAATGAAAATATCGAAAAAAAAGTTATATTGTACGTATCCGTTGTGGACTGAAGTTCTTAAAAAAATCACTTTAGTTGATCGAGTAGTGTTTTTTTTTCTTTTTTTTTTACAGCTGAAAAACATGTTTTTATGACAGCGTGCTGAAGGTAGCTACGTTTAGATTTTTAGAACACGCCACGGGGAGATAACTCAGTCTAAAGCACCGACCTCCTTCCCCATCTTAAATAATAGCTTTTTCTTCCTAGAAATCGAAACGTGGTTACTTTTTGAACGGTATTATAACAATTGTTTTTTCGCTGTAAAAAAGAAAATACTTTATCAAATTAAGTGAAATTTTTTTTTCGGAGAACTTCATTCCATAACGGATATGTACAATATAACTTTTTTCGATATTTTCATTTTTTTAATGTTGTGATTAACCTGTTCAAGTAGCAAAATTGTAATGCATACATTAATTTGGAGGTAGCGGGTTGGTATCTGAAGCAGATAAAAAATGTGTCAATGTTTCGATGCCGTAACGATTTTTCTAATTGTTTTTTTTTTTTTTTTTAGTAGTGATTTTATTTAAAACAAAATCTTCCACTGTTGGTAGTAACGTTAAAATAATAAATATCTATTGATTTTAAACTATCAGTTAAACTAAAATTAATAGATCACCCCCCACCCCCACAAGTATGTTTTTATGTTTGAGAAGACATCTGCAGTGCACATTCAACATGTGTGTGTGTGTGTGTTTTTTTTAACGGCAATCGGGAAAAAATTAACAACTCTATAGATAAATATTTAGAGATTTACGAAAAATCAGAATCGATAATTGTATCGGAATCGGGAAAAATATTGGAATCGTCCAATCACTAATTAATAATAAACAAAAACGTAGCACGAAACGAAAAACAAAACCTCTTTTAAAACAGTAGCAAAAAGTTAGACCGTAAGTTCTTTTGGCCGTCGCAGGTCGGACATCAGTTATCCTCATGCAAAAATCGCCAATGCTGCAGCGTCAGTAAATGTGGACAGGAGAGAGAGAGAGAGAGAGAGAGAGAGAGAGAGAGAGAGAGAGAGAGAGAGAGAGAGAGAGAGAGAGAGAGAGAATGTTTTTCTGCGATGCTTTCTGGGCTCTCTCTGCTAAACGACCCAAAGGAGCTAAAAAAGTTCCCTAGGGGATAGATGGAATCCATACGCCCTGCAAGTTGATTGGTCGCGGATGAAAAAAAAAAAAACTTAATTCAGAACTGCTTACACTTGTTCCTTTTTGATAATGGAAAGTTGGTATCTGTTTGAAGTCGCCTCCATACTATTATTATTTTTATCCTTAATTCAGCTCACTATACTATTTCAGTGTGATGTAATATTTTCCCATCCGCTCAGGCATTACATCCTGTTTGGAGTTAGGGTAGTGTAGAATGGAATATTGTTGCCACATATGGGCAGGAGCTGCTAGAAAAGACTTGTCCTGCCTTGATAGGGTTCAAAATAGACTTCGTGGCCTGGTGGGAGATGTCCTTTTCTCTTCGCTGCAATCTCTGTCTCACAGAAGAGATGTTGCAAGTTTGTCTCTGCTTTATCGTTATTTTCATGGAAAGTGTTCGACTGAGCTTCAATCTATGGTCCCCCCTCGCCAAACTTTCACAAGAAACACTAGACTAGCTGAAAACATTATCAATAATTTTCCCCACTCTTTATCTGTATCTAAACCTAAACATAGATTCCATGATCAA
Source organism: Euprymna scolopes (assembly GCF_053919585.1). Classification (NCBI taxonomy): domain Eukaryota; kingdom Metazoa; phylum Mollusca; class Cephalopoda; order Sepiida; family Sepiolidae; genus Euprymna; species Euprymna scolopes. The sequence goes on from NC_136502.1 coordinate 5,798,724, forward strand.
AACTTCTTTCTTCGAACTGCACGCCTGTGGAATTGTCTTCCGTTTTCCTGCTTTCCAGCTGTCTATAATATGGTTGTCTTCAAGTCCAACGTGAACAAATTTCTGATGAGCCGTTTCACTTAAGTTAACAAATTTACCGAACTTCCATTACTATTGATTACTATATTGTCCTTTTGACTACTATGTAAAAAAAAGATGTTCTAGTCAAAATATACGACCAGAGGAAACACTTGTAATGTAATGTATAAATATATTTTACAAAATAAAGTCGAAAACACAAAATGAATGAAGGCATAATATAAAAAAGCACCAAAAAAATCACAAACACGAGAAAATATGTGGAGGTTCGATATTTCGTCTTAGTAATTTATTTAGGCTTCCTCAGGAAAAATCGTGTTGCAGGCAAAAATAAAAGCGTTTGTATAAAATATGCAGGTAGTAAGAGAGTGGAACCGAAACAGACTGAGGAGAGCGTTAGTGCGAGAGGAGAAGAAAATCACGGTGAATAAACTGAAATGTGAAATATATAAATGGATAATCATTCACAGTCAGCTGTTTCGTTGTGTCACAAATCTTTCAGCGTTGCTAGATCTAGATGTAGAGACAAAGAATGGCAATCACAACTGAGAGCAAAAGGAAATTAATAAGAAAAACAGACAATAATAAAATGGCGTAAGAATGAAAGCAAGTCACAAGAAAATAAGGAAAGAATAAAAAAAATGTCAACTGATAAGCAAACTATCTTCCTCGGGCCAATGCGCTGCACCCTACATCCACGCGGAAACTGGGGGTGGGTGTGGATGGGGCGCGGTGAGTAGATTCAGTTTTCCCATTTGTGGATGGACCAGAGATCAGAGTGCCCCGGGGAGATGCAACGTGCACATGCATCCGCACTTAGAAATTGAAAGGTGAGGAGAAGGCCGTTGACATTTTTCGGCGGTCAATATTAACTCTACAAGACACTAGCTTTCTCTGGATGCTAGCATAAATGTCATCGGTCATTAAACATTTTTTATTTATTTATTTCGTGAGGGGATTGTTGAGATGCCAGGGAGAAACTGGGAAAATATTTAGATACTATTTTTTCTTGTCCATACATTTTAAAAGGGGGCTCCGTCTGTTTGTCAACTTGCAGGTGGGACAGAGTTCAACTTTAAACGGCATTTCCATCGATAAACGCGCTGATGAAATAAGCACGTCTTATTTCAATGCAGTCAAATACTTATATATAAAACTCTGTTTATCACACTTTACTTGTCACCTTTCAGTGTTAAACAGCATTGGCGGGGGTGGGGGTGGGGGGGGGCTGTTGCGCTTAAATTCGAAATGGCATGATACATATTTTTTGAACTGTCACAATTAAACTTAAAATAGAATTTTATTTATTTTTGCCTGTCACACTTAAATTTTAAATAGCATATAATTTTGGTCTGTCACACTTATGTTTAAAATAACATTTTATTTTTTGGTCTGTCACACTTAAATTTAAAATTGCATGTTTTTTAGTCTGTCACATGTTTAAAATAACATTATTTTAGTCTGTCACAACTTTAAAATAAACTTTTTTTTAGTCTGTCACATGTTTAAAATAACATTTTTGGGGGATCTGTCACACTTAAATTTAAAATTGCATTTTTTTAGTCTGTCACGTGTTTAAAATGATATTTTTTTAGTCTGTCACATGTTTAAAATAACATTTTTTTAGTCTGTCACATGTTTAAAATAACATTTTTTTTTAGTCTGTCACATGTTTAAAATAACATTTTTTTAGTCTGTCACATGTTTAAATAACATTTTATTTTCTGGTCTGTCACACTTAAATTTAAAATTGCATTTTTTAGTCTGTCACATGTTTAAAATGACATTTTTTAGTCTGTCACATGTTTAAAATGACATTTTTTTAGTCTGTCACATGTTAAAATAACATTTTTTTAGTCTGTCACATGTTTAAAATGACATTTTTTTAGTCCGTCACATGTTTAAAATAAAAATTTTTTAGTCTGTCACATGTTTAAAATAACATTTTATTGGGTCTGTCACACTTAAATTTAAAATTGCATTTTTTAGTCTGTCACACGTTTAAAATGACATTTTTTTAGTCTGTCACATGTTTAAAATGACATTTTTTTTTAGTCTGTCACATGTTTAAAATAACAGTTTTGGGGGTCTGTCACACTTAAATTTAAAATTGCATTTTTTTAGTCTATCACATGTTTAAAATAACATTATTTTAGTCTGTCACATGTTTAAAATGACATTTTTTAGTCTGTCATATGTTTAAAATAACATTTTTTAGTCTGTCACATGTTTAAAATAATATTTTTTAGTCTGTCACATGTTTAAATAACATTTTATTTTTTGGTCTGTCACACTTAAATTTAAAATTGCATTTTTTAGTCTGTCACATGTTTAAAATAACATTATTTTAGTCTGTCACATGTTTAAAATAACATTTTTTTTAGTCTGTCACATGTTTAAAATAACATTTTTTTTAGTCTGTCACAGATTTAAAATAACATTTCCGTTGTTTCGCCATACAACTGTTTTAAATAACGTTCTTCTTGGTTTGTCAAACTTAACTATTATGTAATATTTGGTTCGGACTATCACGCTTAAGTTCGAAATAGCATTTTCCTTATTCTGGCATGGGCATTCCGTATACACAACTTTCAATTAGAACGAGAACATTCCACTGGCCATATTTTCTGTTTAAGCATGTCGTCTGAAAACAAGATGCTTTAATATCGATCCTGCCACCTGGGAAAATGGCACCAGTCACACGACAGTCAACTGTCGACATATATACACGTATATGCAGGTGTCTCCGCTTCAACAGACGGGTGTTATTCTTTCGGCTCAGACTTATCTATCATTCACCTGACATACAGTATAATCACGTTCGACACAACGGCTCCTGTTTCATTACTGGAGGTAAGCGACAGAGACCGCGATCAATACCAAATGGGTGACAACATGGGTATACCAGGTACTGCATATCGAAGAAATGGCACACAATTCAATGCATAAAAAAAACTAAAAAAAAAACAAAAAAAAAACAACTAACTTTGTCGACTCACTTGACTGGGCTATACATGAACCGCTTATGAATTTACTATGGTTTAGAAACTTCCTCCTTTGAAGAAAGTAGGCTGAACCAATCTAGGGTTAATTTCGCCCTATGTACAAGTATAGCTCAGCTGTTTATTTTTATTGGATTTCAAGACGCCTATGTTGTAGCCGTGTGGAAGTAATCTCGTGGTAATTGGTTCCACAGATAATTTCTTGAAAAGAAAATTTGTACATGGATATTTTATTTTCTGTGAGGAATATCGAGAAAATTTTGCTGCGAATGTCTTATAAGGAATAATCTGGGATATATATATATATATATATATATATATATATATATATATATATATATATATGGAAATATGATTATTTCAATTATATTTCACTTTTCATATACTAATCCTTAATTTATGAAGCTCAATATAATTACAGAGCATATAACACCAAATTACAAAAGTCTATGTTATAAATATTCTGATGTTGACCATCTTACAATTTATTCCTTTAATTACGTTGACATTTACAATTCTTGAGAGTGATTGCTTCGTGCAAAATCATTCATTTAATTATTATATCAATCAATGTATCTATTTTGCCCTTAACTCATCGGAGGAAATATCAGTTATCAATTCATCAAAAGAAAATAAAATACATTTGGACATGATTACAAAACACGAGAATTGGAAGAGAAGTTGCAATTACCTTCTATTTTACCTTTTATCATGCAAGTTATATGTGAAGAAGCTTAAAGAAGTATTGAGGTCTTCTTTAAAAGTCAACCTATGATGCTCAACAGGTATGGTTGGAGCTTAAATATAACAATCATAATTATAGACAAGAACAAGCCATATATACTTAACTTTTATTATTTGTTTTATAATCTTTAACAATTGCCTTCTCTCTGTATCGTCACCATTCTCCCCCATATCACATTATCCCTCCATTTTTCATAACCCCCTTTTTTTCTTATAGCTCCTAATTTCTCGCAATTCCCGGGCCAGCTACAATTCACCTACATTAGTTTAACATCCCCAGATGCCCCGTTCCTCTTTCGTCCACCACTCCCCTATATACTAAATACATTAATATCTTTTTAATTATTCCTTTAGCTATATGTTGCATTGAAACCTTTGCACCCTAGCCCCTCTTCTGATGATAAGCATTAAGCTTCGAAATACCATAGGTATATAACACCTCCATTAATTGTTTTTCTTTTTACACCCACAAATAAATCTATGTATACAAAGATATGATTTTATCTTGTCTATAATTGCTATTATATATGTATATATATATATATATATATATATATATATATATATATATATATATAATAATAAATTCCACAGCCAAACAACGTCGCAGCCCACAAGAGCCATGACAGTCAAAGAACCGGAAGTCCAAGACTCGAGTTTCGCCCTCATTTGGGCCCATCAGTTAGACACATCCGAGTTGAGGGCGAAACTCGAGTCTTGGACTTCCGGTTCTTTGACTGTCATGGCTCCTGTGGGCTGCGACGTTGTTTGGCTGTGGAATTTATTATATACAATCTCTCACATTCTGAAAATCCTATCATAAGTTGCTCGCTTCGTTAGTATTGCTGGATGGCATCGTCCTTTCGAGTTAAAACTCCTACTTGTGAGACATCAGCTTGGGGTTATTAGCTGGTTGGATGACCGCGTCCCTTGGTGAGACGAAGTAGGTTCATTCACAGTCGGATTTCGGCGCGGTTTGCTTGATCTATGTTGGTTAATTGAAATTCTTGTGTGCAGGGCGTTCGCTCAGTTAGTAGAGTGCTTGCCTTGCATGCAAGAGGCTCGGGTTTCGAATCCTGAGTTCGGATGTGTCTAACTGATGGGCCCAAATGAGGGCGAAACTCGAGTCTTGGACTTCCGGTTCTTTGACTGTCATGGCTCTTGTGGGCTGCGACGTTGTTTGGCTGTGGAATTTATTATATACAATCTCTCACATTCTGAAAATCATATATATATATATATATATATATATATATATAAATTCGAGGTTGCTATTTTCCAAAGGTAGGTTAACCAGTGAAATATAACGAGGTTCATACGAGAGTGCTCAATACAGAAGTAGAGCATATTACATTTGTCTTTACATAAGCAGTAGTTTGTTGCTACACAGTCATGAGCATGTTTCGGTCTACCAGTATTTACCAACTAGAGACATCATCAGGAATAAAGGTTGTTGCCTGATGATGTCTCTAGTTGGTAAATACTGATAGACTGAAACATGCTCATGACTGTGTAGCAACAAACTACTGCTTATGTAAAGACAAATATATATATATATATATATATATATATATATATATATATATATATATATATAAAATAAAAATTACAATTAAATTTACGAAAATGATCCAAGATGGTAAAACTAAAGTATGTTATAAATATTAAAGAATTAATATTTATAAAGTTATGAAATGTAATAAGTCCCCAGACGTACCTCTTCATCGTACAGTATATCGATACACTAAGGCTGACTGGGATAGCTTTCGTACATTTATATCTGATCTACCTCTGCATTCCATGTTTAAAAAGGATGTGTCCTCTATAGTATTAGACCTAACTGAATGGTTAATTGTAGGTATTGACCATTTCATACCCTCTAAAAAGTTTCAGCAAAAACCTAACAGCCAGCCATGGTTCTCTCCAGAATGTGCTGCTGTCATTGCGCACAGAAATCACTTTTTCCACTGCTTCAAACGTAATAGATGTATGGAAACTAAAGCCGTTTTCAGGACTGCCAGCAACCATTGTAAGAAAGTAATAAGGAACGCAAGAGAGTTGTATGCTCAATCTGTTAAGTCCAAAGTAGCTGAGCAGCGGCTTGGTTCCCACCAGTTTTGGCAAATAGCAAACAGAATCCTGAACAGAAGCGTGTGCTCCATCCCAACTATTATCAATGGACCTGAGGTAATCTCGTCAGCATCAGACAAAGCCAAACTCTTTGTCAAGAACTTTGCAGCTAATTCTACCCTTTGCGACCAAGACCGCCAACCCCCAATATTTCCTCCTGTATCAGAAAATACGCTATGTGATATAGGCATATCTGTACGTGATGTTTCCAAGCTAATCAAAAACCTTGATTCGAGTAAAGCAACTGGCCCTGATGGTATTCCAATTATAGTACTCAAAAAACTTCAACCTGAATTAGCGCCCATACTTACAAAACTGTTTAAACGTTGTCTTAAGGAGAATAGTTTCCCATCTCCCTGGAAAATCTCATCAGTATGCCTTGTATTTAAGAATTCAGGTGATCGCTCATCCCCCTCTCAGTACAGGCCAATAAGTCTCCTGTGCGTCATGAGTAAGTTGCTAGAATCTGTGTTAAATACAGAAGTAATCAAACATCTCAACAAAAATAACCTTCTTAGTGACACTCAATATGGTTTCCGTTCTGCTAGATCTACAGCAGATGTCCTTACAGTTATATCGCATAGGATTAGCAAATCTCTCGACGGTGGCAATCTTTCTAGGGCAATTGCTCTTGACATATCTAAAGCCTTTGATAGGGTATGGCATAAAGGTTTACTTCATAAGATCGCTAGCTATGGTATAGCTGGAAAAGTCTTCTCAATTATTAAATCATTTCTTTCTGATAGGTTCATAAGAGTAGTAGTTGAGGGGCAAAAATCAGAAGCTCACAGTATTAATGCCGGTGTCCCTCAGGGATCCATCCTGGGCCCAACTCTTTTCCTGATCTACATTAATGATCTTCCAAATCATATCCTTACATCATTTGTAGACATTTATGCTGACGACACTACCATTTATGGTACCACATCTAAGACAGTAAACTACCAAGTTCTCTCCAATTCTCTCTCCTCTGATCTTGAGCACGTAGTACAATGGGGAAAGGAGTGGCTGGTTACTTTTAATGCATCTAAAACCAAGCTTCTCTCTTTACATCATCAACATTCTAATTCACATTTGTCATCAATTGAAATGAATGGCTCTCGTCTTCAGGAGGCCTCAAGTTTTGACAAGCTTCTGGGCTTGACCATTACTCCTGATCTTAAATGGAACACGTATATCAAATCTGTTGTCAAGGCCGCTGGAAAAATGGTGGGATCTTTCTATCGATCCAGTAGATATCTCACTGCTGATGCTATTCTCTACCTATATAAGAGCCAGGTACGTCCAAGGATGGAATACTGTTGCCACATCTGGGCAGGAGCTGCTAGAAAGGACTTGTCCTGCCTTGATAGAGTTCAAAATAGACTTCGTAGCCTCGTAGGAGATGTCCTTTTCTCCTCCTTGCAACCTCTATCTCACAGAAGAGATGTTGCGAGTTTGTCTCTGATGTATCGTTATTTTCATGGAAAGTGTTCAACTGAGCTTCAATCTATGGTCCCCCCTCGCCAAACTTTCACAAGAAACACTCGTCTAGCTGTAAACACTATCAATAATTTCCCCCACTCTTTATCTGTGCCTAAACCTAAACGTAGATTCCATGAACAAAGCTTCTTTCTTAGAACTGCACGCCTGTGGAATTGTCTTCCGTTTTCCTGCTTTCCGGCTGACTACAATATGGTTGTGTTCAAGTCTAAAGTAAATAAGTTCTTGATGAGCCGTTCCATATAAGTTATTAAATTTACCAAATTTTCATTACTAATGATTACTATATTGACCAATTTCTACTGTACACTCTTTAACCCTTATCCTTGAGTGGCCTCTGGGCCTTGATAATGTGGTGATGCCTTTGTAAAAAAAAAAAAAAAAAAAAAAAAATATCTCAACCAGGTATAAAAGCTGGAGAAAACCAAATAGGAAATAGAGTTTATAATAAGAGCAAATAGTTAATAAAACATGTTAAAAACACTTTTAAAAAGAGTTAAAAACATATTTAATCTGAAAAGGAAACACTTAATAAGTGGATAATAATCCACTTATTAAGTGTTTCCTTTTCAGATTAAATATGTTTTTAACTCCTTTTCAAAGTGTTTTTAACATGTTTTATTAACTATTTGCTCTTACATATATAGTTTTATTGTTGATTTTTTAAACGATATTAAGTTATCGTCTCCATCTTAGTTTTTCTTAGAAAGTCGCCGTATCTATTTATTATTTTTTAAAAACAGTAATCTACGTACACGCATGCTTCGGGGTCCTACCCTTTTTCAGCGTAGCTTGACTGTTGTTAGGACTCGAACCCCGGACCTTATGTATTTTAGTCCAGCGTCTTAATCTAATCCATCATGCTATGATGCCATAGACAATTTACTGCTTAGTTTTTATCTTTTATCTATTTACGTAGTTTTGTTGTTCATTTTTTAAACGATATTAGGGTTATCGTCTCCGTCTTGGAGAACCGGTGTTTTCTTAGAAAGTCGCTCTCTTCTTATTTGGACGTATTTATTTATGCATTATTTTTTTTTTTTTAATAAATATGTCCAAATAAAAAGAGGGTGACTTTCTAAGAAAACGTGCATATGCAAATTAGGAAGTGTGCGCGAGAAGAGGAAGGAAAGAAAAAGAAGAAAAATGCAACACATGCTCGTGGGAGAAACAAAGTCGGCGGTGATGAGCATGGACGTGTCAAGACGCAAGCGAGAAATGGCCGGCATAAAAAATGCCGAAATGGCCGGCATAAAAAATGCCGAGAAATGGCTGGCATAAAAAATGCCGAGAAATGGCTGGCATAAAGTTGACGTCATAAAGAATGGACGTGCAAATGCGAGTCCCAGCATGCGGTCGGAAGAAGGAAAAACGCGTACCAGGTTAAAAATGAATAGGTAGCTGCGAGAGACTTTATATGTGATGTTGAAACAGGAGAATAATGTGTAATAGAAACTGATGTTAATAAGAGAAACATGCTGAACCGGATTTTTATTTTCCTGTTTTCTTTGTTTGTCCATTTGCGATGTAACGGCCCCGTTACAATACGTTAAGAACATCACCAACATGACCTCCCACAATACCAAAGCCAGCATGATCACCGCCATCCGCCGAGTATTCGCCGAGTATTCGCCGAGTATTCGCCGAGCTCTCGTTAGCGCTGGTGGAAAAGGCATGCTCTCAGTTCCGGACCTACATCAAGGTGGTGATTGAGGCTGAAGGCGGCTACATTATCGAGTTACCTTGATTGATTTTCTAAATAAAAGTATTAACATAAAGCTGTAGCGGTGTTTTTCTTATGGCGACACTTTTATCGTTCCACCTTGTATACTTAAGACGATCATAAGAAAACTCGTGAAACTATAATAAAACTAGCAAGGAAATCCGACGTTGTTCGAGATTAACGAATGTTCCACATTCCCAATACTTATATTATCATCGATATCTGTGAAATCGATCATTTTTCAATCAACTCGATTGAATGCATGATGCTGTTTCTCAGAAACGATATCGAAATACTTCCCTATGCGGCCATCGTTAATAAACGACCATCAATTAATCAAGCTCTCTCTCTCCCGCGGCTGCGGTAGCAAATCAAGTGGTCGCTTTTAATCAGAACAAACAATCGACTGTATTACTTTTTTGGTATTGGAATGTGCGGAGGGGGAGGGGATGTATTGAACGGAAAAACGGAATAGAAGAATATTGCATTACATTCGATTTGGAATGGTTTTAGGGCCAATAGAATTCCGATCATGAAGTTTTGGACACAGTCAGGTTAAAGTTCTTGTGTTAATGGAAACGAAATAAAAATGTCTGATTCATAAGTGTGTATTGACCGCATTCACCAAGATTACCTTAAAGCTATATATATATATATATATATATATATATATATATATATATATATATATATATATATATATATATATATATATATATAAAGGATGAATTTTTCAAGAGTATAGATACGCATTTGTACTACTTTTTAAGATCGCCTTACCTGACATATCTAGTAAATGAACGCCTCACCCTAACATATTGGCTGGGATAAGACAAAATCCACCGTGCAGCCGTGGCATATTTAAACGGTGTGTTCATATACTATATGTTAAAATATATCGTTTATAATTATGTGCAAGGCGCAGAGGATTGCGGACAGTAAATTTGGTCGGAATCAAATCTATTTCTTGCCTTACGCTATTTGCGGGGAGGTGGAGAGGAGGATAAAAACTGACCGCGGAGAGGTCATCACAAAAGCCACTGTCCATCCAAGCGGTCGGTGACCCTCCTGTCAAAACCGATGCGTGTCTTGCTAATGGAAAAATAAAAATCGCTTCTCGGTGGGGAATGCCAAGTGTCATTTTGCCGATGCGTTTCGCGGCGCAATTGCATTTGCAAATAATAACGCTAGACAAATGATGGTCACCATTGGATGCTGTTTTTCGTTGTCCGTTTTTTTTTGTTTTGTGGGGAGGGAGGCTTATTTTTCGGCATTTCTCATGCTACCCCCCCCTCTATATATTAAGTGGATCTTAAGTTATTCCTTTGTTTTCCAATCTGATTTTGTTTCCTGTGTACCTGTCCATGACTGGTGAGAGACGACAATATACTCATGACATACGCCGTGTATCTATCTCATATATCTATAAAAATGTTATGTGTGAGTGTAAAAATGTTAATGTGTGAGTGTAAAGTCACTTCCCAACCTATATACTCAACGAATTTTTAATCTAGACTTGAAATTTTATATATAGGTTATTCAGACACGTAGAAAACTTTTTAATCAGTCTTTATCCGAAAAAAAAAAGAACTGCTACCGGGTCAAAATTGAAAAATTAGTACATAGGATTGTTATCTATTTGTTAAATCTTTCACGAATGCGCATGCGTGAATTGTTCATATGACAGATTACTTATGTTAAAATTAAGTACGTTTGAAAATACTTTTAAAGATCGTGTGAAGCTGACCTAGTGAATATCGTACTTGACTTACTATCTTTAGGCTTTGGTTTCGATCTCAGTTCGAGTATTTTTTTTTTATTTACAAGAAATGTACTGTTTAGAAAATAAACAAAGTACATGCACATGTCAAAGTTTCTGTCTGAATTCAAATATAATATTTATACATATATTACGACCTGGCAACGCCGGGAGGCCTGCTAGCATATTATATACTCTTTGATACTATATATATATATATGTATACTTTTAGTATATCTATATATGTATATATATATATACACACACACACATATATATATATACTTTTATATATATATATAGTAGAAATGGTAATTAATAAAAACCTGAAGAAAATGCTCAATACTGTTGTAGAGCAAATATGCGTTTCCGAAACAAAAATGTAACTCAACAGAAAAATACGGTAATAAAAATAAAACGTATATATATATATATATATATATATATATATATATATATATATATATGTGTGTATATATATGTATATGTGTATATGCATATGTATATGTATGTATGTATATGTATATGTATATATGCATATGTATATATGCATATGTATATATATGTATATATATATGCATATATATATATATACATATATATATATATATAATAAAGATGTTTTTTTAATTGCCAGATCTATTTAAGCTCAATAAAAATGGATCGCACTTTCAGAGCATATATATAATTTATAAGCAATTCAAACACAATAAGTATATGTAAATAATATTGATATCACTTTATTTGATATATGGTGCGTTTCACACGTGTTTCGTTGAATGGTGTAGGTAAACAAAACAACTTATCAGAGACCTATATAAATCCATAAGAGAATTTTGTTTTATAAAAGGATCAAAGGTGGAAGGGGAAACGGAATTATTTTAAAGTTATATAAAATTTCAGAAAACAAAAATGAAATTAAGCATCACATTTAAAATTTACAGACAAAATAGTTTACAGTGACAATGATGTTTTACTAAAAAAGAACGTGTTAGTTTGTTTTCTTAAATTTGTTAGCAAGGATTAAAATGAAAACAAAAAACAACAAAAAAGGGCCAGCATACCGATAAAATGGCAGACTTGTTTTCCGCAACCACTTTGTTTGACAAAATAGTTACAGCAGAGGACATTTCTGAAACACTGAGGATTCCTGTCAGTACAAAACACACAATCGTGAATAATGAGGCTTGAATTTGATAAGGTCAGTTGTTATGGGATTCCGTTGATGACCCAAAGGCCGCTATGAGTCATCATCAGCCGCGTCTTGCGCTTGGTGCGGATTGTGAAGCCATGTAACTTATTCTTCCTTATTCCTTACGACTCAGGGCAAGTCGATTGATGGACACCCAACTGTTGAGAGATGTCCAATCAAAAACGTTTTCTCTCCAACTTCTCCTTGGCTTTCTTCTGCCTGTTTTACCTTTTAACATACCTTCAAAGCACAAATGTTGACAGACCAATGGTTGATCGTTTGACATGGCTCAAAAGTTTTACTTTTGATTTTATCAAATAGAGGAGGTGTCGAAGTAGTTTGATAGAGGGTGGTTGATCGTTTGACATGGCCAAAACGTTTAAGAGTTTTACTTTTGATTTGAGTAAATGGCCTAAACCTTCAAATATTTACAAACTGAAGAAATACAAAGGGATAGGTAGTCACCACTTATATTAAGACGCCATACGATGGCGGGTGAATAGAGTTTACTAGTAGATATTTACACATTAGAAATTTAAGTCAGGTAGATATATGAATATATATGTCAGAAATAAGTTTTGAACTAACAGGTTACTAAGTGCAGATGGGAGGTGTTGACAAGCACTGGCTACGAAAGGTCACTTCAAAAGTGTAAAGAGTGCAAACATCTGTAGTTCTGGTGGCCGATTCGTGGCACAACATGTTAACGAGAGTTGAGAGATCACATGTTTTGAAGTAAGATTTGAAAAGAGTGCAATTTGGTTCTTGGAAGCGAGAGAAGACAATGCATGTTTTAAAGATGTGGCACATCGAATTGCATTAGCAAGGAATATTTGGCGTAGCGTTCTGATCACCACGGTGTCTTGAAGTCTGAGATAAAACACAACTATATCGAAAACACAAGAACACTTATGGGTTTTCATTTTTGATTATACAGGAAAAAGATTCCCTTACAGGGAAGAACGAAGAGACAACCGGCGACAGAGCGAGTCTGTCCAGTAAGAGATGGTTCTTGAGATATGAGTTTGAATATCTATGAAAGGGTTGATATCACGTTCTCCGTCAACACACACACACACACACACACACACACACACACACACACACACACACACACACACACACACATATTTCTGTAGAAATATTTTTTCTTATATACCAATCCTTATTTAAGAAGCTCAATGTAATTACCGAGTCAATATATATATATATATATATATATATATATATATATATATATATATATATATATATATATATAGTAAGTTATAAAAATATATATGGCAGTTAAGCTATGCAGAATATTCCGCGTTTCATCCACGCTCGGATTCGTCAGGCTTATGCCTTAGTATTTGCGGTATGTATATATGATGATTGCAACGTCTTGTCAGACGAGTGCCACTCCCTCAGACACTTAAAGTCCATGAGCCCAAAAATGACTTTTTTTTTTTTTTTTAGTCCTACTGGTGAATTCACACGCTCAAGCAGGCATGATACTGAAGACGGTCATTGAGATCAATTATTACATGTTTCCAGCATTTCAAGCCTACACACGCCACAACTTTTCTATCGCCACAGGACCATTTTTATAGACAAATCGCTGAGGGAGTATCTATACACAGATGATGTTACAGTGTCTTAGTAAATATATATATATATTTATTTTTAAAATCACAACTTTATTAAATATAAGAATCGACAGAAAATTGATTTTATAATAATATAGAACAATATGCATGAATTAAAATATCATATTTAAGCGTATTTTACTATTGGGTTACGCCGGCGTCTCTGCTTACTGAGATAAATACTTTTGCAGTTTTAATAAAAGAGCTACAATAATCTTTTGGTCAAGATCAAAGTGTAGTATCTGTTCTTCAGATGCTGCACCTCTGTTTCTTGTTCTCTTTCGGTGGAGGAGAAATCCTTCACGACTGAGACAATTTTTATTTTTGTACCTTTTCTCCACGTTAAAAAACGACCCTGGTGTCTAACTCTTTCCCGTGGGGAGGCATAGTAAATAGGTACAATAATATCAGGGCGTCTCCATTTATGCTGAACGTCCACAGAATGCCAACATCAATATATTACATATGAAAGAATCCGCTGTGGAATTTCCACAGATTCCGCTACTAATAACAATGATAATAATACATGTAACAGTTAATTTTCAAAAGTGCCCCTGAAAATAATAATAATAATAATAATAATAATAATAATAATAATAATAATAATAATAATAATAATTAAATTCCGTGTTTTAGAAAAATATATGCGCGAATATGAATTCACAGATATCAAAGTATATTTAATTTGTGCAAAGAAATATTCTTTCGAAACGTGTTATGTACTTGGTATGAGGTGCTAGGTAATATTTGCTTCGACAACGACGACGTGTAATTAAAAATGTGCGCGAAACGAGCGTCGAGGAGAAGGGGGAGAGCAGCTGGGTGCAAAGAGAATGTGCACGGATGCTGGGTGGGGGAATGATAAAGCGCGGGAGGAAATTCGGTGCGAAAACGGAACAACGACGGATAAAGTAAATGTAAAACGTGAAATTATAGAATTCGAACCAGCAAACAAAAGAAGAAAAAACAATGGAGAAAGGAAAGTTAAGAGAAACAATATTTCTATGTGTTCTCAATTGTCTACTTCTTTAGTGTCTGGGCAACGCCGATAACCTTGCAAGGCATGGTAATAAAATTGTTATTGCAAATAAATATTCAATAGGAAACAATAATCTGTTGTCTTGTTGGAATGTTTAATTAGGAATTTTAACTCAACATAATCGGCGCTTCTACACTATCAGAATGGAATTTCGTAAACCGTAAAACTGAATTTCACATGAAAACAATATTACCTAGGTATTCCTCGTATTTTTAAGATGATTATATCCAAAAATTACGAAGACCCATAAGGTAGAAATTTATTCATTAAAGAAAATAAAAATAGAATTTGATGAAAACGATCGTATGACAGAGGAGAGTTCAAAAGGGAGGTAGTTTTCCGCTTCGATTTAAACAAGATGGCGGCAATTTTTAATCTGCTAACACAATTAAAGTTTTCTTTTTTTTTTTTTTGATAATTCAGTAATATTCAAGTGATTTCGACAGCATAATTTGAAAGCTAACATTGTAAGTTATTAGAATTGACCAAAAAATCAGTATAAACCATTGTTTATTTTATCCGAAAACTCCATTTATCGACTACAAAATTTCGTCCTACTAGTGTAGATACGACCTTCACCTTCACCGAGGTGCGCGACTTGACACACACAAAAAAACAGCCTCTTAATTACCTGCTAACGCACGCGTCACTGTAACGTCCAATGACTACAACAACAACCTTCTCACTCGACCTGCGTTTTATACCACTATCTCAATCCCTTCTCTTGCGCATGCGCCTGTAGATTCCAGACAACCTCGAGACTTCCGCTTATAAAAACCCAAGTTTTGTTGTCGCGCATGCCTATACAAGGCACAAACACGTGGGCGTTTGTTTTGTTGGTAAGTACTACAGTAGATGCGTAAACAAAATAGGTTATGTGAATGACACGTGATTTGATCTGCTTTGCTGCCGAATATACACGTAGTCAGTCAGAGTGAGTTGGAGCTAACCAGTTTGAGAGAACGGACGGGGAAGTCCACGGAAGCATTCCAGTGGACACGCCAAAAAGATGTAAAGATACAGCGCCCCGACTCCGAGAAAAGGGATCATCCATAAAAAAACGACTATATAAGAATATAACTGGTTCTTATTGGTTTCCTTTGGAGAGAAGTGTCTTCGATTACAAAACGTCACAACAAAACAACTGCTGCGAAAAAGAACCGTACAAGAAGGTATGACTACCTTGTCTAATGTGCCAAACAAACAAATATGTTTATAGTCTCGTTGCTAAAACCCATATCCGAAATCTATTGTCCGGTTTGTGAACTATGTAAGTCGATATGTATATACACTCGCTTCCTTAAGTATGGAAATTACACGTAATTTAGATGAACAATTTATATATACACAAGTATATATATACTAGCAGTTCAGCCCAGCTTTGCTCGGGCCCTATGTACTGTTCGTAACTTCATGTGCCTATATATATATATATATATATATATATATATATATATATATATATCGTCCAAACTTGTTTTCCACACGCACGCACGTATATACACAACTACGTATATACACCCCACGCACGCACGCAAGCACACATACGCATTAACCACACATACGTACACACATACGAGCGTGAGGTCACTTCCTTTTTTTCTCCAAACGCATGCGCAGAAAACCAAGGTCCCACGCGCAGCCCCTTTTTCTTCCTCTTTCATCGGGTGGTTTTTGAGCTGACCAGTCGCACCAGATTTCGCCTCCCGACTACCAGTGGCCACTCCTCGTCAAAACATGTGCGCGGACGGTTAGCGACCTGCATACGTTCGCCCTTTCTTTCTCCCCCGTTAAAGCAGCAGTCGCTTTATGTGTGCCTTTTCATTTCCTCCTCACGTTTGGATTTTTCATCTTTTGAAATGAACATTAGCTTTTTATTTTTCTACGAAAAATAAACGTGTTCAAATTTATTCAACAAGCGTTTTCATTCCTTCATTTTCTGTTTGTTTCATTGTATATTTTTGCAGCGGTTTGGTGTATTATTATATACTAACCCGTTACAATATATATATATATATATATATATATATATATATATATATATATATATTATAAAGTTTGACTCATGTCCAGGTAACCTACATCTCAAATTTTAAGTGTTTAGACCCAAAATTGGCGGAGGAGTTTGGTAGAGTCTGCAAGGGTCAACCCTTTCAATTTTGACCTCTTGGCAGCCAAATTTTCGTCCAAAAACCGACCAAAAATATTGCTGCATATCTGTATACACTTTATGTATAAATTTCAAATGTTTAGACCCAAACTTGGCTGAGTAGTTTGCTAGACACCGCAGAGGTCAAATCTTTCGAACTTTGACCCCTTTGCAGCTCAAATTTTCGACCCAAACCGATTAAAAAGCTTGCCTTGTATCTTAATACACTTTATGTAAAATTCCAAATGTTTAGACTAAAAAATGGCTAAGTAATTTGGTAGAGACCGCAGAGGTCAATTTTTTAAACTTTGACCCGAATTTTACTCCTTAACATTTATTTTTTTGCGCTCAAATCGAATTAAAAAGTTAGGTCCATGTTTAAGTAATCTACATTTAAAATGTCAAGTATTTAGACTAAAATTGGCAGAGGGGTTTGGTAGAGTTTTCAATGGTCAAATCGTTGAACTTTAACCCCTTGACAGCCAAATTTCTGGCTGAAAACCGATTACAAAGATTTTCCCAAATCATAATTACCCCCTATGTCAAGTTTAGAGTCTCTAGACTGAAAATTGACAGAGTATTTGGTAGGGAAACACACACACACACACACACACACACACACACACATTTTCACTTTCATAGGTATATAGATAGATATGTTACGTTGTCGTATCATAGAATGAGCGTTTGTTGTATATTGGTTGAAATTGGAATGGAGATGATATATTAAAACGTGTCTATTTATAAAAGATTGAGTGTTTAATTATCTTACCAGAGTTAATGTCGTTTTGTGTGATCGTCTAGTGGTCTTTCTATTACATATGTTCATATACTGTTAAGTGTGAATATGTGTGTGACATGTTATTTGAACATACCTTCTGCCATTTCGTCGATCCATCTGGAAATTCTCGTCTGGGAGGGAGACTTGATACCTGTTTTTGGGAACGAAGATTTATTTCACTCCAAGACAAGAAATTGGTTCTATAGTTTATTTCACTTTCCCAGATGTTTTGCAGAAGGTGGAAAGTGAATTTGGCCTGCGTTGTTTTTTTCTTCTAGGTCTTATTTCTACCACGTCAGCGTTCGTTCCCCACCCCCAGTAAAGGGGAGGAGACAACGGCGAAGCCGTCCGCTCTCTTCCAAGTCGCAACCAAATCTCCACGATTCAGCTAACCTGATCACGTGACTCACACGCAATACAATCAGCTGATCTTGTTGACTTCCGGTCAACGTGTCTACACTATAATTCACACATCTCCCCCTCTCCCTCTCTCTCTCTCTCTCTCTCTCTCTCTCTCTCTCTCTCTCTCTCTCTCTATCCATTCGCTAACAGATATACGTTTTTTAATTATCTTTACAACACATACGTTTATTAAACACTAGAGAGACACGAACTCATGCGTAAAAGAAAATAGGAACAGTATAACTACTAAACAATGCACGAACTCACATACATACAAGACTCACACAGACCTCGGCTATACAACATTCTCCGTCGACAAATGAGGGAAAAAGTATGTTTGCCTGTGTTCACACAATTACTCATATAAAATCGTCGAATGGCTTGCATTAAAGTTTTAAAAGCAAAAGTCAAGTATCATGGTTCAATTGTGCTCCAAACAAAAACATTAATTTTGAACGGTCCCCTGTCATAATAAAGATCTTACTGTTAATTTTATATACCTGGCCTTTCTGCTTTCGCTCTGATAATGACTTGAATTTAAGTTTAAAATAAAAAAGTCAAGTATCATGCTTCAGTTGTGCTCTAACCAGAAGAATTCATTTCACATGCACCCTTATCATATCATAGAACCTACTGTTGATTTTATATGACTTGCCTTACTGCTTGTGTGGTGATAATGGCTTGAATTAAAGTTTAAAATGAAAAAGTCAAGTATCATGACTCAATTGTGCTTTGAACAGAAACATCCATTTCGGATGCACTCCTGTCATATCTCATTACCTACTGTTGATTTTATATGCTGGATTTTTCTGCTTGTGTGGTAATAAAACTTTATGATGTTAGGCTGTATAAGGTGTTAATTTAGGTCAAAATCGCCTGTTCCTTCTTTCATTGAATTTTTCGATTATGGATTATTGATACTTATCGATGACATTCTGATAAAAAAAAACTATCTAAGAATACTGCCAGATGCATAAATTACATTTGTGTGAAATTTCATAAAAACTGGCAAGCCGTTTTGGAGTCCATAGGGAACGAACTTACACACACACACACACACACAGGCAAAGTCCATTTTATATAATAGTAGATTATTATTATTATTATTATTATTATTATTATTATTAATAATAATATTAATATTATTATTATTATTACATAGAAATCACCACTTCTCAATGTCCGAAGGTCACCCGAGGATAAGAATTTATGAATGGCAGGTGGTCTGTGAGACAACAGCGTGATGATGTGTAGTGTTGGACATTGAATAGTATTTGATTATTTAGGGTCAACAAGAAATTGTTTACATTAGACTTGAAAACAACCATGTTGTACTCCGTTGAAAAGCAGCTTCGCGGCATAGAGTTCTACGGGTGGGTAGTTCTAGGAAAGAAACTTTGTTCATGGAATTTGTGTTTAGTTTTAGGGACAGATATAGAGTAGGAGAAATTATAGACAGCGGTTGTAGATAGACATGTGTTTGCTATAGGTGTTTTGAACGACAGGTGAACCATAGATCGAAGCTCAGTCGAGAATTGGTTATGAAAAGACTGTTAGAGAAGAAATACACTTGCAACATTTCTTCTGTAGGAAAAAGGACATAATTTACTAGATTCCGAAATCGGTTTTGAACTGTGTCAAGGCAGGAGAGGGTGCTGTGAGCAGCTCTTCCATAGACGTATTTGGCTTTTATAGAAGTAGAGAATTGCGCCGAGAGTGATATACCTGTAATACGTATTGCGTGCGTGTGAGAAAATCAGCGACTGCGGGATAGCTGACTAGCAAATATATTAGCAGCAACAGCAGCAGCCTAGCACATATGCAAATTAAGCAAGTGTGCACGCATTGGCGTCACAAGAAGGAGGACAAAAAAGGCAGAAAAAAAGACAGCACGTCGTCGAGCAAAGAGAGGAAGGAAAGTGTGGGTTGAGGAAGATGGTCGTGTGACTACGAGGGTGAGGATCGGCGTGGAGTGACAGGAAGAAAGACTGTTTATACGACAGAGCGTTGTAAAACACATGCTTATACGAGAAAGCTTTTACAAGATAATGAAATGCTAACGCATTTGGAAGAACCACGAATAAATTCATTTTATTTGCACTTCTGAAAATGCCAAGTCGGATTTTTATTTCTTCTTTTTTTTTATTGCAACGAAATATCAGACAACGTACGGGTCCGAGTGGTTGAAATGTAACGACACGGTTAAAGTGTAACGCGACGTTACATACCTTCTGGACCGGTAGAATAATTATTCGCTAATTTTTTATAATTTGACGTATAAATGCGGTCGACTTTAATATTATGTGAATAGATTCTTGTACCCGAGATTACTTTATTAAATACTTGCTGGACGCCAGGCGTTGCCCGGTCGTACAATACGCTCAAACATGATATTTTAATTATTGCAGATTGCATATGTATTATTATTGAATCAATCCTCTATTGATTATTATATATTACGAGGAATAATTTGCCCGGTGGTCTATTTCATAAAAATGAATAAATAAATAATAATGATAATGTCGTTCATCAAATTCCGGCTGTGTTCGTTTACAATATCACGTCAGCTGATATTTGGCTTGACGATAAATGCCCTAGAAAAGTCACTTCTGAATTATGTTTAATTTTAAAAGATACAAATGAAGAAATGATTTACAATGGTTTTAAATAGTACCTCTTCATTTATCATAAAATGGAAATAAAATGGTAAGGTAGACCCGGAGTTGAACAAGGGATCATTCGAGCTGTTGTCGAATGCTCTACCACTAAGTTATATCTCCAGATGTCAATAATTCTACTTTTTTTAAGAAGAAATGATTTGCTGAGATTTTATTATTTTCCTTGGCCGGTGTAATGTAAAATATTCCCTTGTAAAATTATTCTTTTTTATCTGTAAGAGAAGAAAGACTATGTTAAGGACCTGATTTTTTTTTTCGATTTCCGATACTTATCGGATAAATTTCTGTAAAAAAAAAAACAAACATATATAAGAACACTGCCAGACGTATAATTTAGCTTTGTGTGAAATTTGCAAAAGATAGTCTCAGCCGTTTTGGAATCTATGAGGTAGGAACTCACACACACACACACACACACACACACACACACACACACACACACACACACACACAAAGTGATAATTATAATAGTAGAGATAGAGATGGAGAAAGAGATTAGCAGAGCAACCGACGTTGGACGGGATAAATATAGAAAAGATAAAACGTGTATTACACTTTCATATTAAATCTACCCGGCTCTCTTCATTTTACCATATTTTCCATACCCGTCTCTCTCTCTCTCTCTCTCTCTCTCTCTCTCTCGCTCTCTCTCTCTCTCTCTCTCTCTCTCTCACACACACACACACACACACACACACACACACACACACACACACACCATATTTTATCCTTTGCCAACCCCATTCCCCCCTCTCTCTCTTTTTCTCTCGATTTTATGTATTGGAAACAATAATAATATTTACACCTCATTTTTATACTATAAATGGCTGTTAAAAACAACCCGCTCTTCGCGAAACCTGAACCAGTTTACAACCACATAATGAATATGTTATTTTTAAATTTAAGACATTGTTCAGCCTGGGCTACGCCAGTCAAGATTATACCAACTTTGTGGTATTTTCAAAAACCTTTAGCTAGACACACACGGGGAAATGTTCTTTATATACTTACTAGCAGGCTGCCCGGTGTTGTCCGGTAGCAAAACACGCATAAATATATTATAATCGATGCAGAATTCTTATTTATTATAAACGTAAAAACCGTCGATATTAAATGTAACAATTATCCTGTACCTCTACAAGGCCACCATTCGCCCATGTATGGATATTGCTGTCACATTTGGGCTGGTGCATCTGCTACTAGTCTCTCGCTCGTAGACAAGGTTCAAAAGAGAGTCGCCAATCTGATAGGCCCTGAACTGGTATCTAAGCTTCAGCCGCTGTCCCATCGACGAAATGTTGCATCCCTCTGTCTGTTCTACAAGTATTTTAATGGTGAAGGCTCTGACAAACTGCAGACACTTGTGCCCCCACGACGTAGACACCCTCGACAAACCTGACAGGCAGCTAAATCCTACACCCACGCAGTAGAGATCCCTAGATGTAAAAGATCTTTCTACTCCAGTAGTTTCTTCCCCAGAATCGCTAGACTCTAGAATTCCATTCCAGGTCCCTGCTTCTACAACTGTACTGACATACAGAAGTTCAAGTGTAACGTGAACCGACATCTTGCTGCCCAAATCCCAACATAGTGCCCCAGTAATTGCTGCCTCTGATAGTAGCCCCCTACACCAAAGTGGCAATGTGCCTTGTTTGGGGTGAAAATGTAATAAAAAAAAGAAAGAAAAGAAAAGAAAAAAAGCTGAGACATGTGTATGCGAGTATTATGTTTTTTTTTTTTCTGAACAGTTCACTTTTTGTAAGTAAAAAAAAAAACTCGAGCTAAGATCGAAACCAAAATCTAAAAGCAGGGAGTCAAGTACGAAAACCATTAGACCAGTTTGACATGATTGACATGATCATTAAAAAGTCTTTTCAAACAAACTTATACATAACATAAGGAGGTATTCATGTTTCATGACCGTGCATGCGCATTCGTGAAACAGTTGAAAACAGATAAAAATCTGATGAACCCATATACCAATTTTTAAATTTTTACTCCTTAACAGCCCTTTTTCTGGATAAAAATGGATTAAAACGTTTTCCACATGTCTGAATATCCTATATACCAAATTTCAAGTTTTTAGATAAAAAATTTGTTGAGTATATAGGTTAAGAAGTGTCCTCACATACACATTTTCACTTTTATCAATATATAGATAAGGTAACCAAAAAAGTTCCGTCCGTTTCTAAAGAAAAAAAGAAAACGCCTCACAATATGAGCAACCTATATTTAGTCTTCGACGTAATCGCCATCGGCGTTCAGCACATTCTGCTACCTCTCTCCGGCCGTTCAATCATCTTGCGGTAGATGCCAGGAGGTTTGGACGCAACAAAGTCCGTAAGGGCTTTGCGCAAATCTACTTTTATTGGTTGAAGTTGAGAGAAGTTGGTACGAATTGTGACGTCGGTGAGAAGGAATACAGCCATTTTTTGTTTCATTTACAAATTCGGGACGGGCATATTATATTCCTATTTACAATGCCTCCCCACGGGACAGAGTTAGACACCAGGGTCGTTTTTTTAACGTGGAGAAAAGGAACAAAAATAAAAATTGTCTCAGTCGTGAAGGATTTCTCCTCCACTGACAGAGAACAAGAAATTGAAGTGCAGCATCTGAAGAACAGATGGTGTTTATTTGCTCCCCCACTGAGCAAATTAGGCACAAGGCCGTTTTTAATGTGAGGTAAAAACCAGCTACCCTAAAAGGGGTCACTCTGGTTACCAAAAATAATAATTGTCCCAGTATAGAGGGTTTCCCCTCCATTGACTGGTACAAATTATCTTAAGTGCAGTATCTGCCGGAACAGATGGTATTTATTTGCTCCCCCACTGAGCAAATTAGGCACAAGGCCGTTTTTAATGTGAGGTAAAAACCAGCTCCCCTAAAAGTAGGCAAAAAGGGGGCACTCTGGTTACCAAAAATAATAATTGTCCCAGTATAGAGGGTTTCCCCTCCATTGACTGGTACAAATTATCTTAAGTGCAGCATCTGCCGGAACAGATACTACACTGTGATCTTGTCCCGAAGGCCAAGCATTAAAAATATATAAATAAATTCACGTTCGTCTAAATGTCAAGAATACTAATAAAATTGATAGCAATTCTCATTTAAGCGCAACTTTAGAAACATTTTTTTGGTGCTTGTTAAGATAGAGTGGACACATCGATTTTTTAAATATGTCGTTTAAAGCAAACACAATATTATGTACTTAATTATTACGTAGAAAATAGTAATATATCCAAAAATTACGAAAATTCACCGAGTAGATTAACTGCTAATATGTTTTTGGTAAAAAAAAAATGTCTATTGCTAATCTAAAATTTGCGTCTATGTACCGAGTTGTGTCTTCACTGTCTACTTTATAACATCTAAGAAAAATGCAATTTTACCATGTCTTCCGTAAAAATTACTTTTAACTATAAATAACTTTCTACTCGAAGAATTTTCGTAATTTTTGGATACAGGGTGACCCCCCCCCAAAAAAAAAAAAAAAACAGCGGACATTCAATTGTTTTTCTGAGCATTTAACAGTCAACGGAAAAAAAAGGCTAAAGACCCTAGTGTTTTGATGTGATGTTTCGGACAAAACACTAAGAAACGGGGCCTAATTAGAGTTGGGGCCCGTTTTTTTGGGTAACCCTGTATTATCGTTTTCTACATGGCAATTATAAGTAATATTGTTTTTGATTAAAACGATATATTTTTAAAATCGACTTGCGTGACTCTATTTTACCAAGCACCCTTTTATTTTTCAAAAGGAAGCATGTAATAATTGATCTGCCATCATTATATGTATATATGTATGTATAGGTGTATGTATGTTCATGTACAGGTGTATGTATATGTGTGTATATGTGTATATGTATGTATATGTGTATATGCATGTATAGGTGTATGTATGTTCATGCACAGGTGTATATATATGTGTGTATATCTATGTGTATATGTATGTATATGTGTATATGTATGTATATATATATGTGTGTATGTATATACGCATATATATTGTTTGTATATATGTGTATATATGCATGTGTGTGTATGTACATATATGCATGTGTGTGTATGCGTGTATGTATATGCATGCATGTATATGTGTATGTATGTATGTGCATGTCTGTGTATGAGTGCATATTCATGTATGTGTATGTATATGTAGGTAAGTATATGTATATATATATATATATATGCACATGTGTACATATGTGTATATGTATGTATATGTGTGTATGTATTTGTATATGTGCGTGTATTTATATGTATGTACATGTGTATGTATGCCTGTGTATGTAAATGTACGTATATGTATTATGCATTGTATATGTATATATGTGTGTGTGTTTACATATATGTATGTGTGTATGTGTATATATGTATATTTGCATTTATATGTATGTATGTATGTATGCCATTGACCGTCTTGTGTATGTTTATGTATGTATATGTATGTGTATTATGTATTATGTATCTATGTATGCATATATGTGTGTTATATGTACGTGTGTATGTATGTGTATATATGTATGTATGCGTGCATGTATATATATGTATGTATACTAATGACCGTCTTCAGTGTCATGTCTGAGCGTGTGAATTTTGCCGGCAGAACTAAAGTCATTTTCGGCTCATGGACTTTCAGTGCCTGAGGGAGTGGCACTCGTCGGACAGGACGTTGCAATCATCATGTGTCTCGGTATGTGTGTGTGTGTGTGTGTGTGTGTGTGTGTGTGTGTGTGTGTATGTGTGATGCACACACTACTGAAGCATATGTATGACTGTGGTCACTGCGTATAGCTGTTTGTACAGGCTGTGACAGAAATAACAGGTGTCTTTTTTATCATGAAATATAAGATTTTATTGAATATTAGATCATGTTTTCGTTATTTTATTTATAATTTTTGCACATTTCATAAAGTCAAGTGTGGAATATATCTTTTCTGTGATGTCCATTTTCAGTGATGCAGGTATGAATGCGTGGATGGAAGTTTGCATCCACTTTCTGCAATTACAATACGAATCTCTTCTTCAATATTACGAGGCCTTTTTGATAAATACGTTCTTTAACATATCCCCACTAGAAAAAAATCATATTTGGACAAATCAGGATCGGGGAGCTCATGGATGTTCAACAAATCTGGAAATAAGCCGCTCACCAAAAATTGGTCGGAGAACTCCCATTGAATTCCTGGTGGTATGTACTGTCACTCCATCCTGCTGAAGCCACGCACGTCTGATTGGAATTCGATTTCGTCAACTCAGACAGAAAGAAATTATTGATCATCTGGATGTAATGTTCTGGATTTACAGTAACAGAATTTCCAGCATTATTTTTTAAAAAGTAAGCTACAATCAGTCCAGTTTCTCCTATAGCACAACATACTGGAACTTATTGGTTACGCAGTGGCTTTTCATGGAGTTCTTTAGGACTTTCTTCAGCTTAATAGCGATAGTTCTGTTCATTAGTTTTTTCTATCCAGACGAAAAAGTTTCATCGCTCATTAGAAAAAATGAGTTCGTAATTTGTTTCGGAAATCTCTTCCATCTGTCGTGCAAAGTGAAGTCGCTTCTCATAATCCTTTTTGTGTGATGGCTGATCTGTACAGACGGAAGTTGATTTCATGTAAGATACGCCTTGTAGAGCGAACACTAATTCAAAGAGCAGAAGAATGCTTCCTCGCAGATCGCTTTGGACTCCTGAGTATAGCTTCTCGGATGCGCTCCACATTGTGTGGGGTTCTTACTATTCTGGGTGCTCCAGGAGGCTTTTTTTTCTGAAGCGTGCCTTTTATGCAAAGAGAATGAACCCAGTTTAGAATTGCATCTCTCTTGGAAACTTCCTGATGTCGAGTTAGGTTAAAATGCTGACGAAATTCTCTCTTAGCAGTTATAACTGACTCGTTACTTTTCACGTACGTCTTGTATGAAAAGTCCTTATGTTTAATTTTCCACATTTTGAACTCGAAAACAAACAAAATAAGTCATTATCAAATTATCAAATGGCATATCTTTGAAAAAAAAAAAAAACGGTACTTCTTTGAGATGTTTCTTATAATATAGGGCAGCGTAATAACAATTTCAAATACACCTGTTATTTCTGCCCCACTCTATATTGATGATATCTATAACCATGAAACAGCGAAAGAAATATGGGTTATTTGTTTCGAGCAAAGAATTGGATTCCATAGAAAAATAGAAAAGCGAGAAATAGACAACATGATCCGCTCATACAGAGGTCTCCAAACTACAGCCATAAGTCAGATGCGGCTCACCAATGTCATTAATCTGGCACACGAAGCCATTATGGAAACCATAAAAATATTCAGGATTTTTTTGTTTTAATGGAAACAGGTGTGTGAATATAATGTGGATGTTTTAATTTTTATTCAGAAAATGATTACAAGAATGAGTTTTAAGGGAACCAGTTCCAATAAGAAATCAAAGCTAATGAGTAAAAAGTATAGAACACGTCAGAGTCATTTTTTTTTTTTTCCCCACCTAGGTCTAAAACGTCAGCAATATGCCCCACATCTATTCGAGAACTTTGGAGACCTTTGCGCTGATACATGACGTTTCACATAATGCTTATATCAAAAACTCGTTTAGTTAAGAATAGCGAGGGGCACCCGGCTTCGCTCGGTCGCAAAATACGCTTAAATATGATATTTTAATTCGATCAGATTTCGTATATATTATTATAGAGTCGTGAGCTCAAAAGTAAAAATAGAAGTATGTGGGTGCCATCAGCTAGAATCGAAACCGAAAGCAAAACTGTAGCATTGAAAGCTGGTGACGTTATTACAAAGCAACATGACACGTACATGAACTGACTAAAATAAACTAAGATGAATGTACAAAATCTATAACGATTTTTTTCAATTTTAACCCCTTTTTGACCCCCTTAGAAACTATTTTGACTGGCTAAAGACCCATAAAAGAATGGTACATCCCAAAAGAACGGTTCATAACAAATCCAGTCATTTGAGGCTCCTAGCGCCGCTCTGCGTCTTTTAGTTCGGAGGGGATAGAGTTTGAAAATATGAAGACAGACAGACAGACAGACAGACGTGAGTTTTATAAATGAGATTTTTATAGTTTTATTACAGACTCCAGAGGTTGCCCTAAAATTATTAAATTTAAGCGGGAAAACAATGCTTAAAACAAAGAATCCGATTGGTCATAAATTACAAGAATCGTTCTGAAAGTAAAGTCTCTTATTGTTTAACTTAAAAAGTTGAAGAGCTACGAAGAAGCGAGTGGTGCCATAAAATGAGCGATCATTTGTGTTTCTGAATTTATGTTTCTACATAGTTACCACCATTCTTAATGTACTTTTTGCAGGAATTCAATGATGCATCTCTGCTTCTAACGCAGGTCCATGGCAGGGGTTTGCTTTCTTAGTGGTTAAGGCCATCAATATATGCAACAGATAGATAAAATTTTCAAATCATGAATGCATAAGTTCAGTCATCATAACAATGAAATTTGCAAGCCGCTGATTTATTCATGCGAAATAAATACGAAATAAAAAAATAGAAGGCATTACTTTTAGATGGTCCCTCGTACAAAAATATCAGTTCTTGTTACACCAAATTTTTCTCACAATATTTTGTTGTGGAGTAGTCATTGCTTTTCGATATGCTAGTTTAAAATTTATTTTATGGAATGTTAACTTAGTCCATCTGTATAGTAATTGTATTAAATTAATCCAAAGTCTCGTTTTCCCATTTTCTCATAGGAATACATCATTTTTTTAATTACTTTTTTTTATATATTTCTTTGGCTCTTCTGTGTCTCTATGGTTTCTATTGCTCGAAAAACGTTTGGAAAGAAACCGACATCTTCAAAGAAATTAGAAATTATTCCAGCGTCCAATCCTCTTTATTTCAGTTTTTACCGATTTCATTGCATTATTGTCTAATCCAATTGAAAAATTCATTTGTATTTCTATGAAGTACAATAAGATGGACACAGAATTGCCGAGTTTGCAAAACAGATTATAGTCAAGATTGTCAGCTCTTTTCGATTTCCGGTTTGTACTGTCAATGTGGCTGGCTAAGTTACTGTCAAGCGGACAAGAAAGCCATTCTTAACATATAGAAGAGGAGATTTAACGTTACCTGATAGAAAGAAAATCATTAATCAGAAGAGACCTTGTAACTGTCGTCCCGTCTACGGATAAGAAACCGGAAGTAAAAAAGAACAGAAAATATTGACTATAATCGCAAAAATATAATGAAATATGGTAGCTACAGGGAAGGAAAAAAATTTGTAGACAATATTTTATTATTATTATTATTATTATTATTATTATTATTATTATTATCATTATCATCATTATTATTACTATTATTATTACTATCATTATTATTAACATTATTTTCATTATCATCATTAATATTATTATTACTATTATTACTATTACAATTATTATTATTATCATTATCATTATTATTATCATTATCATTATAATAACTATTAATAATATTATTATTGCTATTACTATTATTATTATTATTATTATTATTATTATTATTATTATTATTATTATTATTGGCAGCTACATCAGACAGTTTTTGCCTGAAGCAAAAAAATTAATAAGAAATTGAAAATGGATCCAAACCAAAATATGTAAACTTTTCTGTGTGCATAAAAAAATTGTCTATACATATATAGTATGTTTATTTATACAAAAGTTATTGTATCTGTAGTGTATCTACACAGAGACTACTTCATCAGAACAAAGACATTTCTTAAAATCCAATTCAAGAACGATCTTTCATGTTTGTATAAATAAAAATACTATAAACACGCTCTATTTATTAAACACAAAAGTTTCAGTGGTTATACATCTAGGAAACTAAAAATGTACAACACACACACACACACACACACACACACACACACACACACACACACACACACACACACACATATATATATATATATATGGCGATTAAGCTACACTGAATATTTCGCGTTTCATCCCCTCTAGGATTCTTCAGGCTTATGCGCGAATTATGTGGTTGTCTGTCGTTTATTATATACGCACCTTCTATTGAGATTTTAGTTAACCAATCAGCTTTCTAGTATCCACCACACCCTTCCTATCAGCCAATGAACATGCACTTACAGGACAAAGGCCCATTTGACCTCTGGTTGACCTGATTCTTTTTGTGTGTTCTATTTAGTCTTGATATCTAGTGCCTTGACCTGTTTTAAATCCAAGTAAGTTTTTTTAATGTTAGTATATATATATATATATATATATATATATATATATATATATATATATATCTTATCTATAATATAAAGCTGTGTGTGTGTGTGTGTGTGTGTGTGGTCACGAATAGGCTCCTATATGGTTGACTATTTTAAATAACTGATTACATATAATGATAGAAGATGTATCGAGACACAGGAATGGGTATGTTTGATCTAGCAGAACGGTGGTTCATTAAAATTGTGGGGTCAGCGTTCGCGCCTGGTCCACAAAGTATGGAAATAAAAAATAAAAAAATAAAAAACGTTTACAAGTGTTTTTGATATAGATGTACATAAGAATACTTTGATAAGTATGTTTTAACTTAAATAGGGATGGTATAATAAAATTGTGGGGTCTGCGTTCGCGCCTGGCCTCCATAGAATGGAAATAGGCACAAACTTTAATAAAAACCTTTTCATATCTATCTGCGTAAGTATACTCTGATAATTATGTTTCAGTTTGAAGAAATATTGCATAATAAAATTATGGGGTGTTCGTTCGCACCTGACCTCCATAGAATGGAAATATGTCAGAAAGTTTAACAAGGTTTTTTTATATATATCCACAGAATATTGTGATAAGTGTTTCAGTGTGAACAGGTATGGTATAATAAATTATGGGGTTTATCAATTTTATTTTTACTTTCATCATATTTTGCTTTGGTTTTGATACCCCCAAATTCGAAGCTATCTCTTTACAACCCTTCCTTTTCATAACCTATCATACTTTCATAAATCAGTCCATTTTCTGTAGGCTGTTTTTGAAACCAGTCAGCAACGGGTACTTTTGCTAGTATATATATATATATATATATATATATATATATATATATATATATATGTGTGTGTGTGTGTATGTGTGTGTGTGTGCGTGTATGATAGTTTATGTATATGCATGTTTATTTATTTTATTTATTTGTTTATTTTCTATTGTTTTTGTTAGTTTTAAAATTATTTTGTATCTCTATCCTAGAGTAAATTGTATCCTGTGAACACAGTTGTTCGCTATTTCTCTCCTACAGTTTAATAGATGTTGGGGTTCTTTAAAGTACAGGATAGCAAATTTTTCATGAAGGCATAATCTACATGGGTTGTCTAGGTCTCTACAGATGTTTGCTTGTCTTACTATTTTCCATTGGACTACTGACGAGCGGCCGCTTTCCTTGAGTTCCCAGTATTTATTTGCTAGCTTTATTTTATACGGTGTTTTTCTATTATTGAATGTACTTTTGTTATCATAATATCGAGTTTTTAAATCTAAGGAAGTAATACCTACGTAAGATTTCTTGTTATTCGTGTTTTCTTTCGCAAATATTGTGGCCTGGTAAACTATGCTTTTAGTTAGACATTTATTTTGAAGTGGAGAAAGGGTGCTGTATCTACATATATATATTGTTCGTTATTAGTATTTTTATTTTTATTTCTAGTATGGTTGTTGTTGTCCGGACTTGGTTTATTATTATTATTATTATTATTATTATTATTATTATTATTATTATTATTATTATTATTATTATTATTTCTGCTAGTTATATATGTATCTTTTGTGTGAGTTTAATTTTTGTCATGGTGTCTATTTTTTATTGTTTATTTTGTTGTTGTTTACATTGTTTTTATTTAATATTCTGTTATTATGTTCTTTAATTATCATCTTTAAATTTTCGCAGCAGCTGTAGGATAACTTTAGGGTATTTTTATTGAAAATTTTGTGTAAGGGGTTGGTTGCGGGAAAGTGCTTTTCGATAAAATCTAGAAATTTCTTGCCAAGTTTTGTTTTTACCATTTCATTGTATGGAGCTGTATACCAGATTATATTTCTTTTTCTTCTATTTTTCATTTTATTATAGTTATTAGTGTTTTGTTGCTTATATTTTTGTATCCATTATTTTTTAGGGCTGTTTCATAGATATTGGTTGACCTGTTAAATGCATTTTCATCGCCCAAGTTATAGCTGAGTCTACTTCCGATCGAGTTAGGAATCTGTTTTATAATTGATGGTGGGTGATTGGACTTAGGGTTTACGTATATTGGAGTAGCATTATCTTTTAAGTAGGGTTCATATGTGTTTTTTTCTAAATTTAACGTGACGTCCAGGAAGTTTGTTATTTCTATGCTAGCTAATACATCTACTTTTAGGCCTAATTTTTTCATTTCTTTGTGTATGATTTTCTTAAAGTGTCGTGGACTACATCTAGTCTTTGTTTAATAATTTTTCTTTTGCTATTAGTATATGGTAATATATATATATATATATATATATATATATATATATATATATATATGGATATATACATATATATGGATATATACATATATACATGGATTATAAAAACAAACGATAACAAAATATCGTTTTATATAATATTATATAGGCTTAATAAAGGGAAATGGCTCATTGAAATTAAAAATTTGATGATCGACCTTTAACTGTTTTTAAACAAATTGCCATCAGGGAAATTTTATATTAAAACTTAGTAAGATTTATACAAAAATAATTCAATCTCAATAAATGAAATTATAATTTATGTAAATTAAATAATAAATGGTAATAAAAATTGATTATAAAATTGAATATAAAATTTAGATTAAATCATCAATTGATATAATCGGAAATAAAAAAATATATATCTTGTAATTAGTTTCGTATAAAATCAAATAGACATATGTTATATATATATTAATATTATCTAAGGATGCATATATAGATCAACTATAAATAATAAATTAATAAAATACCAAATAGAATAGTTTTTAGTAGTATATGTCAGAATTAATACAATTTATTAATACAGAAATTAAAATTTTACTGACTTTACTACAAAATTCAAAATGGCGTAATAAAAGATGAAAGAAAAAACCATTGCAACTTTCCTTCCAATTTTCGGATTTTGTAATTATACCCAAATACATTTTATCTTCTTTTAATGGATTGATAATTGCTATTTCCTCTGCGTAGTTAAGGACAGAACAGATTCATTGATTTATCTAATAATTAAGTGAATAATTTTGTGCTACGAAACAGTTGCTGTCAAGAATTGTGAATGTCAACGGACTTAAAAAATAAATGTTAAGATGGTCAACACCTTGAAACTTTAAATATAGGTTTTCGTCATTTGTTTGTTGTATGATTTATCATTATATTGAGCTTCATAACTTAAGGTATAAATAAAAGGTGAAATATAATAATAAATGTTTTTTAATGATTTTAAAATAATAAAATAATTAAAGTCTATTTTTACCTTTGAGAAAATATATGCCCATTTTACTGGATTTTACAGTGAAAAATAACAACTCAATAGTAAAATATTTAGAGATTTGTAAGAACTGAAATCGGAATCGGTAACTGTATTGGAATCGGGAATTTACTACAAAATAGGTAATTGTATTGAAATCAGAAAAAAATAACATATATGTGTGTGTGTGTGTGTGTGTGTGTGTGTGCGTGTGTGTGTGCACGTGCGCGCGCGCGTGAACCGTCGGCGATCCATTTCTAAGGGACCCCTTTTTCACATGAGAATCAATCCTCGGTCACGGGCCAAATGTGATCCGGTAAAGTGACATTCAATTTGTCCATTTTAATAAAACAATGAAATTTATAAATCTAATCTTTCTCTTAGGAAGGTTGGTTGCCGTCGCCCAAGCACATAAACGGTACTTAGAGAATAACCAAACCATATCTGCTCGGCATTTTCCAGCGTTTCGGGAATCTCAATCTTTCCTCAGTGGGGAGCCCAATCGTCCCACTGAGACGGTCACGGTCACGTCACACACAGACACAATATATATATATATATATATATATATATATATATATATATATATATATATATATATATATATATATATATATACAAACTATTTAAAAATACAAACCAATTAACTTTTCTACCATAAAAGTAATTTTTATTGACTATGGTATCATTTATTTCTTGTATATTTATATTAATTTTGTAAGGAAACATCATTTTGTTGGTCACTCTTGGCTCCGAATTGAAACAAAGTGAAAATTATCTTTACTTTCATCATATTTTGCTTAGGGTAAAATTTTTGAATATCAAAGCCTATCTCTTTACAACCCCCTCCTTTTCATAAACTATCATATTTTCATCAATCACAGTCCATTTTCTGTAGGCTGTTTTTGGACCCAGTCAACGACGGGTACTTCTGCTAGTATATATATATATATATATATATATATATATATATATATATATATATATATATATATATATATGTGTGTGTGTGTGTGTGTGTGTGTGTTGCCTACATAACCCCCGAAGTTAAGCAACGATGCAGTTGGCCAGTACCAGATGGGTAACCATTTTGGGAATGCTAGGCGTCGTATGTGTCGAAAAAAACTCCTGCATCTAATATTTCGGTTAGGCCACCATAGGTGAATAAACAAGTTGGAAGAAATTATCGTATTTTTAGCTGAAAGAAATTATCGTATTTTTAGCAAAATGCGCAGTTATTTATCGATTTTTTAAAAACTTTTTTGTGTATTAATTCTTCAAAGTGTTTCCTATTTAATAAAATATTAAAAATGTTGGCTCCCTAAAAGAAAATTATTCATATATTTTTCAAAGACTCAAAAGTCGTGTTTTTCGCAAAAATAATGAAAATGTATTATTATTTATTTATTTATTTATTTTTTGCTAATCTGAAAGACAATAATTATTAACACATATAATGAATGTCGCACTTTAAAACACAAAAGATGAAAAATAAAACACATTCAAAATTCGGATTTTCAACCTTAAAATCTGATACGTGCGTATTTTTTTTTATCTACAATCCTAATCCTTCCTACAATACAATATATTTTGCTCCCTTCCGGCTAATCATTTTAAGCATATTTGTACCCACAAATAAAGAAGGGGAGTTGTAGGCAATATATATATATATATATATATATATATATATATATATATATATATATATATATATATATATATATATAAACTTTAGCACGAATTCTTTTACAATATTGAGTCGTGCTCACTCATTATTTCAATTAAAAGATCTTGGAGCCCGTTCACGTTTGGTTAAGAAGGCCTTCCCTCTGCAAGCAGAAGGAATGCCTCTTAGGTTTGAGCGTGATTAATCTCTATGATCTTCGAGTAATATAATGTTATTGCATTCCCTCCCCCCACACACATAACGCAACGTTATCTGTACATAATCTTGATTCCCATTCTTGTCTTTCCTCCTTTTTTTCACTCAAATCCCTCGGTACAGCTTTGATAAGCGAGGGCGAAACCGGTCAGCTGATTCCCCCATTGTCTTTTTCCCTTTTTTATTCTCTTTACCCCGTTAATTTTATTTTAAACGTTGATTTTATTTAAACACTTTAATCATGAATTTTAGTCTTCCCTTCATGATTGCATTATATAAATTTTGTACCCATCAAAGAATCATTATATATATATATATATATATATATATATATATATATATATATATATATATATATATATATATATATATCGATTATGAAAAAAATTATACCATTATAAAGTTCATTCTTCACTTAATAATCGGTGTAAATTTCGTATTTGAATAATTACTTGATTTTTGGTAGAATTTTTAAGGAGAGACTTCGTCAAAAATAGTTGCCCCTTCCTTTCATTTTGGCCGTGCCTATCTAAAGTGAAACATTCATTTAGAACGCGCGTATCAAAGAACATACTGTTGATTTTTTTATGATTGGCCTTACTGCGTGTGCGGTGATAATGGTTTGAATTTTAGTTTAAAATGAAATTCAAGTATTATAGTGTAATTGTACTTTAAACAGAAAAATCCATTTTAAACACGCCCCGTCATATAAAATAACCTACTGTTGAGTTTATATGTCGAGTCTTTCTGCTTGTGTGGTAATAAAACTTCCCAAATGCACTTGTGATGTTAGGCTGTGTAAGGCGTTAACTTTAATCAAAATCGCATGTTCCTTCTTTCGTAGGATTATTTCGATTATCGATTATCGATACTTATCGAAGACATTCTGATACAACCCCTATTTAAGAACACTGCCAAGCACATAAAGTATTTTCGTGCGAAATTTGATAAAAATCGGCCGAGTTGTTTTTGAGTCCATAAGAAATGAACTCAAAGTTCCTTTTATATAATAGTAGGTAGACAGATAGATAGATAGATAGATAGATAGATAGATAGATAGATAGATAGATAGATAGATAGATAGATTTATGATACTTGTCCGACGTATTCTAAGAATTCAATTGCTATTATGTTTCGAGGTCGGTGTGTCTGCACGTTACGTAATATCATTGTGAACTTTGGCGAAGCATATTTTTGTCCTATCGTTTTTGAACGAGCGTGTTCTCTAGAGTTAGAATATTTCAAAAGCTAGAAGAGTATTACTTTTGTTGTTGTTGAAATGATGAAATTGCAAGAAATAAAAAAAAGTTTTTAAAAAAAGAAAAATTACAAAAATGTTTGTGTTGGAAACAATTCATTAAACGAGAAGTTGTCATTTGCAAATAAATTGACGTTTCCCAACAGACGGAGATGGTAGGTGGGGGAAAGAAGAGGGGGAGGTGAAAATTGAATTATATTTCACAACAACCTCCCACTACCACCTCCCACCTAATTATTTCTTAGGTGTGTTTCTCTCACGACACCATTTAATTACCTTGCTTCCTTTCTTGAGAATAGTGTGAACGTGTGAGCTTTAGCTTGCATGTGAGTGTATGTGTGCGTCAAAGAAAAAGTGTGTGTACGTGTGCGTGAAAAACAATGACAGCGCACGCGTGTGCGTGTATGTGTGTGTGTGTTTCTCGTTTTTTACTTCAAACCAAATTTCAAAAATCACTTTCCTACAAGAAAGCTGTATTAAGTTAATGATGCCGATGACGACGACGATGATGATGATGACCAGTGGAAATTCCACGGAATGAAAAATATATTTAAAGCTGATATTTTTCTTCATAGTGCAAAAAAAAAAAAAAAATAAAAATTAAAATAAGTTTTTGGTACAGAAAAAAAAAACAATAACACGCAGTAAATATGAGTTTCTTAACATTTCTATGAAAATAGTGCCCATTATATTTAAATATAGAACTGACCCAAATGAGATAATTTAATAAATACTAATAAATACTCAGAAAGTAATATTGTGCTACATAGTTCAATACAAATAATAAAATCAAATTGTAAGAGAAATCTTTAATTTACATCTGAAGTCCAGTACCTCTAGGCAGACAGCATTCATTTTCACTAGAAACGATCTACCACCAAAAAAAAAAAAAAGGAAAAAAAAAATTGGAGAAATTCGAATCAAACAGAGGAAGCTAAAATGATACACCAGATAACAATAATGGCTGAAGTCTCAAAAAAATCCTAGAATGCAGAAATCATCCAACATAGAATGCAAACACTAACTGAAATACTGCAAAAGAGAATACCACCGCAGGAAACCAAGGAAAGCGACGCAGCAAAATGTAAACTAAATGCTCTTTCTTTGAAAACGCTAGTGTCTTAGTGATTACCGTATACTTATAAATCCTTATCCTCGAGAGGTCTCGGGCCTTTATAAGTGGCGACTCACTTGTAAAAACATGCTATATGTAAGTATAATATTTAATAACTCCAATAATATAACTGTTGCCAAGGTCGCTGGAAAGATGGTGGGATCCTTCTACCGCTCCAGAAGATATCTCACTACTGATGCAATTCTCTATCTATATAAAAGCCAAGTACGTCCAAGGATGGAATACTGTTGCCATATCTGGGCAGGAGCTGCTAAAAACAGTCTATCATGCCTTGACAGAGTACAAAATAGACTTCGTGGCTTAGTGGGGGATGCCCTTTTCTCTACCCTGCAACCTCTCTCCCACAGAAGAGACGTTGCGAGCCTATCCTTGTTTTATCGT
Organism: Euprymna scolopes; assembly: GCF_053919585.1. Classification (NCBI taxonomy): domain Eukaryota; kingdom Metazoa; phylum Mollusca; class Cephalopoda; order Sepiida; family Sepiolidae; genus Euprymna; species Euprymna scolopes. The sequence goes on from NC_136502.1 coordinate 5,836,664, forward strand.
TATTTCCATGGCAGGTGCTCGTCTTAACTCCAATCTCTGGTCCTCCTCGCCAATCTTTCACGAAAAACACCCATATAGCTGAATCCACTGTGAAAAATTTCCCCCACTCTATATCTGTTCCTAAATCAAAACGCGGATTCCATGAACAAAGCTTCTTTCTTAGAACTGCACGCCTGTGGAACTCTGTTCCGTCTGCCTGCTTCCCTCCGGACTACAACTTGGATATCTTCAAGTCCAATATTAACAAATTCCTAATGAACCGCCCCCTTAATTAAACACTTCATCAAATCTCCACACTAACGTAATGTACTTGCAATAACCCTTATCTCTGAGTTGCTTCCGGGCCTTGATAAGTGGTGATCACTGCGTAAAAAGAAACATAAATAAAAATAATGACAATAAAATGTAAAAATACAAAAATATAATAAAATGAAATATAAAAATGCAATATCTAATATAAAATAAAATATAAAATAAAAAACTAAAAACATTATATTAAAATAGAAAAACGAACACCAATAATATTAAAATAGAACAAATAATAACTATATATTAAAATAGAAAAAACTTTTAACAATATAATATTAAAATACAAAAACTTATAACAATCAGTTTTAAAAATAGAAAACAAGTGACAATATATTTTAAAAACAGAAAAACTAATAACTATATAATATAAAATAGAAAACTAATAACAAGAAAATATAAAAATACAAAAACTAATGACAATGCAATACAAGAAAAGAAATATTAAAAAATTTAACAATGTTAAAACACAAAAACTAATAACAATATAATATTAAACTACAAAAACTAATAACAATAAAATATATGTATTCAAAAACTAATAACAATAAAATATTAAAATAAAAAAAACTAATAACAATATAATATTGAAATATAAAACAAATATAAAAAATATGAAATACAAAAACTAATAACTATAATATAAAATAGAAAACTAATAACAATAAAATATAAAAATAAAAAACTAATAAAAATATAATATAAAAATACGAAAACTAATAACAAAAAAATATATAAATATAAAATTTATTATAATAAAATATAAAAATACAAATACTAATTAAAATATAATATAAAAATACAAAAACTAATAACAAAAAATAATAAAAAATACAAAAACTAATAAACAAAAATATAATATTAAAATTCAAAAACTAATAACAAAAAAATAAAAAAATATACAAAAACTAATAAAAAATATATTAAAATAAAAAAACTAATAACAAAAAAATAAGAAAATATACAAAAACTAATAAGAAAATAATAAAAATACAAAAACTAATAACAAAAAAAATAATAAAAATACAAAAACTAATAACAAAAAAATAATAAAAAATACAAAAACAAATAAAAATATATTAAAATACAAAAACTAATAACAAAAAATAATAACAAATACAAAAACTAATAACAAAAAATAATAAAAAATACAAAAACTAATAACAAAAAAATAATAAAAAATACAAAAACTAATAAAAAATATATTAAAATACAAAAACTAATAACAAAAAAATAATAAAAAATTCAAAAACTAATAACAAAAAAATAATAAAAAATACAAAAACTAATAACAAAAAAATAATAAAAAATTCAAAAACTAATAAAAGATATATTAAAATACAAAAACTAATAACAAAAAAATAATAAAAAATACAAAAACTAATAAAAAATATATTAAAATACAAAAACTAATAACAAAAAAATAATAAAAATTCAAAAACTAATAACAAAAAAATAATAAAAAATTCAAAAACTAATAAAAAATATATTAAAATACAAAAACTAATAACAAAAAAATAATAAAAATTCAAAAACTAATAACAAAAAAATAATAAAAAATTCAAAAACTAATAAAAATATATTAAAATACAAAAACTAATAACAAAAAAATAATAAAAAATACAAAAACTAATAAAAAATATATTAAAATACAAAAACTAATAACAAAAAAATAATAAAAATTCAAAAACTAATAACAAAAAAATAATAAAAAATTCAAAAACTAATAAAAAATATATTAAAATACAAAAACTAATAACAAAAAAATAATAAAAATTCAAAAACTAATAACAAAAAAATAATAAAAATACAAAAACTAATAAAAAATATATTAAAATACAAAAACTAATAAGAAAAAAATAATAAAAATTCAAAAACTAATAACAAAAAAATAATAAAAAATACAAAAACTAATAACAAAAAATAATAAAAATTCAAAAACTAATAACAAAAAAATAATAAAAATACAAAAACTAATAAAAAACTAATACAAATACAAAAACTAATAACAAAAAATAATAAAAAATACAAAAACTAATAAAAATATATTAAAATACAAAAACTAATAACAAAAAAAAATAATAAAATATACAAAAACTAATAAAAAAATAATAAAAATACAAAAACTAATAACAAAAAAATAATAAAATATACAAAAACTAATAAAAAAATAATAAAAATACAAAAACTAATAACAAAAAATAATTAAAAATACAAAAACTAATAACAAAAAAATAATAAAATATACAAAAACTAATAAAAAAATAATAAAAATACAAAAACTAATAACAAAAAAATAATAAAAATACAAAAACTAATAACAAAAATAATTAAAAATACAAAAACTAATAACAAAAAAATAATAAAAAATACAAAAACTAATAACAAAAAAATAATAAAAAATACAAAAACTAATAACAAAAAAAAACAAACTAATAACAAAAATCATTAACATCGACATAACTTGGTTGTCGCACGATCGTTTCAAATATTATTTATTTTGACACAGGAATGATATTGTAAATCGAAAGACACGCACTCACTTTATGTCACATTTCCCCACTCCCACCTTCCACATTTCAACAAGATGGTTACCAAATTCTCTCCCCTCTGTTTTTCACAAGTTCGACAATGACATCCAAAAAAAAGCCTGGAGACATTGGAAAGAACCCCCCCCCCCCACACACACACACACACACAGATAGACAGAAACGCCTCGATTGGTTGCACCGAATGTTCTTCCTTTTTTCCCTTACAGTGATTCTTGCGGCTAATTCTTACAAGAAACGAAAGTTACCCTCTCTTCCGACGTCAGCTTCCCTCCAGCCAACACAGACACATCCACCCAGAATCGGGAGTAAGTGAGCGCGTGTGTCCATTCCTATTGCTTCAGGCAACAGCAGCGCGGGAAGTCGTGCTATCATACAATGAAGCAGATCTTGTAAATAACATTGCAGAAACCAAAGACTCAACAACCAAAGGCAACAACAACAACAACAACGAAAATAACGGACGTTCAAAACAAGCAGAGGAAATGTGATAATTTGTTTATTCACAGAAAATGGATGAAAGAATTAGCGAAACACTTAAAAGTTTACAACTTGGTTATCTCCCTTTAGCAATCTGTACATTTATAGTGATAACAGCAACGCTCTCTATAAAACCTAATAAGCATGAAACAGGTAATCTTTTTTTCTTTCTTCTATTCTTATCTTCCTTTGCTATTCACACACACACGCACACATACACATTCACACACACACACACACACACACACACACACACACACGCACATAACACTATCTCTTCTTTCTCCCCCTCTCTCTCTCTAACTGTGTCTCACAACCACCTTAAAGAGAGTAAAAACTGGACCATCTCGTAACTTTCCTTTCCTAACTTTGTTGTTCTTACATTCCATGAGCGATGTTTCTGACAAAGGGGGAAGAATTGCTTATTTCTGGGTTGGAATCTATCCATTTATTACGAAAGATGGATATACTCTATCCATCTATTGTGTTTGACTAGATTTTTAATTTTTTAATTTTTTTACCTTGAAGTTGTATTTCATAGCTCCTTACATCAAGTGGCTTCATGCGTTGTCTTGAGCGATTTCAATAAAACCTTTCCTTTTCTCTTTCAGATTGTCTCATCAACGTCTCTCTCCCTCTCTCTTTCTCTCTCTCTTTTTCTCTCTCTCTCTCATATATATATATATATATATATATACGTGTGTGTGTGTGTGTGTATGTGTAATAAATCAGTATTCCTGTGTTTAGTACAGTATACGCCATGTATGACGTCATAGCAGATGATATAAATTATATACGTCATATATGACGTCATCTGTTATTACGTCGTATATGATGATGTCAGATATGCCGCTATAGCAAAAAGAGACAGTTCAAAAAGGTGGTGGACCCAAAAATAAAACAAAATTTCAGGGCAACACTGGGTATATTTTCTAATATATATATATATATATATATATATATATATATATAGGCATCCACATACAGTACTGTTTCGCTGTATCCCTGCTCATCAATGTGACTAGATAGGAAACTACCTCAAGTGAGGGTCAAAAACTGACCGCCCAAACGACAGTCAAGTCTTCTCACCATCACCCTATACGGCTGCTGTGCGGGTAATGAATTAACGATGTTTTGACATTGTCCAAATGCCTAAGCTCGATTTGTTTACACAAAGTGTATCGCTTTATACGCTAACTAGCGAGGGGTACCCGGCGTTGCCCGGGTGTTTTTCGGGGTATGTGAAAAAACCCCGAAAATGTGAAAAAAAGGTGCCCGTGAAAAAAAAAAAAACGAAGCCTTCACGACGCGCAGTTGGAAAATAGTAAAGTGTTTAAAAAAAAAAAACAGGTGCGCGTTTTTGATTGACGTGATGGCGATAGGTATTCAGCAGTTAGCATTTTGTGCGAGACAGTTTTGAATGAGGTGAATAAATCGGTTTGTTTGTTTTTAAAAACCTGCTCCCTGTTTATTAGGAGGAGCAAAATGAAAGCTACAGTCTGATATGACGAAGTCGACATTGAACAAACGTTACTTAGCTCTCTTGAGAAAACTGGCTTTCGGTCTGTTGTATTTATTTGCTTCTCCACTGAGAAAATTAGGCACAAGGCCGTTTTTTAATGTGGAGAGAGAGGGAGGGGGGAGAGAAAGGGGGGACCAGCTCCCGAGAGGTGGGAAATGGGAGCTGAATAGTAACTGTTGGTATGAAGGGTTTCCCCTACATTGACCAAGGTCAGATATGTGGGGTTACCCCCACATATGGTCTTTGCTAGACATAGCTTGCCTGGAGGGGGGCGTGATTAGAGTCGAGTTTCGTTTTTTTTTATACCGAAAACCGAATGTAACGCGTGCCGATGCGGGAAATGTCGAATAATTAACGTTTGAATTTCAATAAAATTAAATAGACAGGCGAGCTCCGTGTGTAACTCTGAGATATTACAATTTATAGATGATATAAAAAGTTTTAAGAAGTTGTGAACCGAGCAAGCGCTTCTCTGAAAGAAACCTTTTGTGGACATCGAAGGAAAAGCGTACATACATACATACATACATACATACATACATACTTACATACATACATACATACATACATACATACATACATACATTTTCGCTTTTATATATATATATATATATATATATATATATATATATATATATATATATATAGATGGCAGTGTTTATATCACTTCCCAATATGCTAAACCCAAGATAGGGAGCATTATTTTCCGAGCGTAAACTGAAAGTGGGTGGTCTTCATAAAAATTATGTGAAATCGTTTCCCTACCTCGGTAGCAAAGTTAATCATAGTTGATCCCTTTATAATGAACATGTGCCTTTGGAAGCCTTGGCCACCGCTTGTGTGATGAAAAGGGGTTTCTGACTGGACACAAACATTCTTGTTTATCGGGATGTTTTTCTCTCTATTCTTTACGACTCTGAGTCATGTACAGACATCAAATTCATCAGTTAGATGTATTTCATAAAAGCTGTCTGCGCTTGATTTGTGGCCTTACTCTCCGCAACAAGGTATCAAATACAGAATTATTCACAAATGCAAAATATCTGGCATCGAACCATTCCTCATCCAGTCACAATTGCGGTGGAATGGTCACGTCTTGAGGATGCCTGATAACAGAATACCAAAAATTTTGATTTACAGTCAGCTGACAGATGGGAAAAAGAAATGTTGGGCGGCCTTGACTTAGGTACAAGAACAAGTTGCAAAGTAATCTGTCTGCAGTAAACATGCTATATGGAAGTCTTGGAAAAGAAGCGAGTGACCGTAAAGAATGGAGGTCGCAGTGTTTTGATGGAAGCTGAAAACTTAAATATGATAGCCTGAGTAAGTTGAGAGAAAATAGAGAAAGAGCAAAACGATTGGCAATTGACTACAATATCATTGTCTTCAAGTCCAATGTAAACAAATTCCTACTACTAATGATTACTACGATATTGTCCCATTGATTATCGTACACTCATTAATCCCTATCTTTGATTTTGATAAGAGGTGACTCTTTTGTAAAAAAGGGTTGACATGCGATATATGTTATGGGTCATGGTTAGGGTTATAGTTGTCTTGTTGGTTGATGAACTTTAACTTTACAAGCTTGAAATAAAACTTTCGATGCGAAAGAAATAAAAAAGGAAAATCTTGTATCATGGATTTTCCGGAACAGCATTCTTATCTTGGATGATATTATCGCAATGTTTCAGTCTATTTAACCTTCGACCTTCTTTAGGTGCGCCTTGTCGAAGCCGAGAATTGTTCTGTCAAATTCAAAAATCTGTACAAAATTTGGATTGAGACACTTTATTTAATCCATGGGGGTAGCTTGCTCTCGTTCTGTCAACCAGGACCAGGTAGATGTCTTGAATATTTCATAATTATAGCTGTAATAGCGTTCCCACCGTGGAGTAAACCGCCATGTTGCAAACAAGTTGTATTATATTACGGCCGGGCAACTTCGGATATTCTGAGTAGAGAGATGAGTAAGCGACATCTGAACTGATGACAATGTAATGGAAATAACAAAGTGTTTTGATAACAGAAGAATTTTTTGAAATAGGACTTCAGTCTGTAGTGGAATGGGGACAAAAATGGATGGTAACGTTGAACGCTGCCAAGACAAAACTCGTTTCTTTTAATAATTATATGAAACTTTACCAGCCACCAATAGCTATGGCTAGAGATATTTTACCTGAGAGCACTTCGTTTTACCTGAGAGCACTTGGCTTAACGTTCACAGGAACATGAGTTGGAATAGATACATCGAGATTATTACTGCTGCAAAGAAAGTGGGCTCTCTCTATCGTGCTAGAAAGTTACTTACGCTTGAAAGTATCCTGTACCTCTACAAAGTCACCATTCGCCCGTGTATGAAGTACTGCTGTCACATTTGGGCTGGTGCATCTGCTACTAGTCTCTCGCTCCTGCACAGGATCCAAAAGAGAGTCGCCAACCTAATAGGTCTCGAACTGTCATCTAAACTTCAGTCCCTGTGCCACCGACGAAATGTTGCATCCGTCTGCCTGTTTTACACGTATTTTAATGGTGGATGCTCTGACGAACAATAAGCCCTTGTGCCCCCTCGACAAAAGTACCCCTGAAAACCCGACAAGCAGCGAAGTCCCACCTCTACGCAGTTGAGATCCCTAGATGTAAGAAAGCCTTTTACTCTAATAACTTCTTCCCCAGAACTGCAGGACTTTTGAATTCTCTTCCGGTTTCCTGCTTCCTCAACTGTACTGCCATGCAGAAGTGCAAGTATAATGTGAACAAAGACATTGCTGTTAAACTCCCTACATATTACCCCTGCAACTTAGGTCCCTGATAGTAGCCCACTACATCAAAGTGGCAACGTGCCTTGTTTGGGGTGAAAATGTAATAAATAAAATAAGGAGTGGAATTTAATGTAGAAATAATTAAGCCGGAAATATTTAAAACAATAAAATGTTTAGAAGGATGTTTAATAATATAGGATTCGAATGTTTAGTTTTGATAAAGAAATATACGTGACAAGAAACCAAGCAAGGATCTTTGATTACATAGATACATTGCGTAACAAGTTTGGAGACACCTTAGAAAGTTAGTTAGTAGAGAGTCTGTAAGGGGCGGTTGAGAGAGACGGTGGGCAATCGGGACAAATCCCCGGCAGAGGCAAGATCAATAATTAAGATGTAGACAGGACTGCATCAGCGTTCAAACTTTCCAAGATGGGAACAACATTTTGAAATAAAGGTTGCCGAAAATATCAAGGTCTGTGTTCGTGGTAGAATTTCCATCCAATAAGATCAAAGATCAGTCAAGTGTGTTCCCTAATTCGCCGAATGTTGTAACCCTATAGAACAGTATTCGTCTCTTTTGTGAATGTATGTCTTCCTTTGTCTGGCAAGAGACAAAGATGTTTATTCGTCCCTTATTTGTTGTTAGATGTGAACGTATACCAGATAAGTTGTTTTGTGACATTTTGAAAACTAGGCGATCATACGGGTGTATGAAGAACAGACGTACATTCAATAAAACACTCGTTATATACACGTGTATATATGTGCAAAATATATACACACTCACACGGAAATACGATAGTTGCACATGAAGAAAGTCGGAGGTTACATCGGTCGAAACGTTGTGAGAATACAATTTAAAATGAGAACAGCTATCCAAACAATTCAAAAATACAAATGATCAATGGAAAAAATGTAAAGTAAAAGTAAACGTAGTTCACGACATGAACTGACGACTTAAGTGTCCCAAGTTCGAATCCGTTTCTTTCCACGAAGTCACTTTCGCTTAGGATGTTGGCAACCTTCATATGGCCCCCTGCTGTAAGTAACCGATGTCGTTCTAGAAAGAATTCTTACGAAGAAAATATCAGGAAACCGATGCCAACAATAGAGTTTTGGGATTTATACGATACTAGTGAAGGGGGGGGGCATTCCGGCGTTGTCCGGTCGTAAAATACGGTTAAATAAAAGAACAGAAACGGGACCTGGGTGCCATCAACTAGTAGCGAAACCGAAAGTAAAATTTTCTAAGCAAAAATAAAAAATGCCTCGTGCTGGGTGCGAACTTGCATAACTTAGGTTTAGTAACCGAACACGTTACTCACCGGACCACGACGACACAAATGTAGCGCTTAGCTTTTTAAAATCAAACAACGAATCGACCGTTCGCGCATTCCCGATTTACAAACAACGTCGAAACCAAGTGTTTTACCTGACCCCCCCCCACTTCAAACAAAACGATTTTACATGAAATAATTGACGATTTTTCTCTAATTATTTGTTTTCCTTATACGTCCGAGAAATCGCCTTTCCTAACGGTTCCACATCCGTGCCGGTTCGATGCGGATGACAAAAGTTTTTAGCGGACATACAAACACACAAACAAATACACAAATAACTGTGATTTATATAATAAACGATAAAGATTATGATCTCAAGAATTCTGTAAGATAATACGATAAATGTTAACTGATTTATGCGCAAATATTGGAATGTTTATTGTTGAATCGACATACAGAGTGATTCACCTTCAGCAAAAAAAAAAAAAAAAAAAAAAAAAAATTCACAGTCTTCTCTGCGATCTAATCATATATTGTACAAATAAACTTCCGTCTGTGCCTGACTTGTTCACCAAGTTACAATTATGAATGTTCAAGACTCTTTGTTCTATTGACATTCAATGCTGTGGGGGTAACTTTAGTGATCATCTCATCAGATATGATCTTACATGAGCTATACTAATCAGATCTTTACACCCTTCCCCCAAATTTTATCCCTAAGGATATTCCAAAGATAACCTCTATCAAAACAGTCCCCAGAGAATTCTTGAATTGAAAGCAACCACCACAGCTAAAATCATAACAATACAAAGAAAAATGTGTCACGGATGGTCTTATGAAACAAAGACTGCTTAACATTCATAAGTGAAACTTGGTGGAAAAGACGGGATGAACTGACGTTTATTTATATTATTTCGACAATTTTAGTTGCGGAATTTTCATTTCAAATGGTGTATTTTCAAAAAAGTTCTCGTTATAATATTTTTACTTTATATACCATTTTTAAAGTGCGTTTTTCGCTCTACCTAATCGTTTAAATTACAATTGTTTTTTAAAAAAATCTTCTTTTCAGAACGTTAAATACAAGATGGAAAAAAAGCTAATTTGCACAATTTTCTTATTTTAATTCAAGTTAGGCCGAAAAACTGCTGAAACAGCTCACGATATCAACAAAGCGTTTAGCTCAGGAACCACTACTGAATGCACAGCACAATGGTGGTTTAAGAGATTTTGTGGCGGCGATGAGAGTCTTGAAGATGATGAGCGTAGTGGTCGGCCATCGGATGTCGACAACGATCAATTAAGAGCCTAAGTCGAAGCTAATCCACGCACAGCTGTTCGAGAACTTGCGTCTGAATTAGACGTAATGCATACGACGATTTCCAACCACGAGAAAGATTGGAAAGACTAAAAACGTTACGAATTGAACGACAGCTAAAAGAAACGCCGTTATAAAGTGTCATTTTTCCTTCTTTTACGCAACAAGAACGACCTGTTTTTTGACCGACTTTGACTTGCGATGAAAAGAGAGTTCTTTATGACAAACGGCTCAATGGTTAGACGCCGACAAAGCACCACGACACTCTCCGAAACCAGAGTTGCACGAAAACAATGTCATGTTGACTGCTTGGTGGATTGTGATCGGTCTCATGCATTACAGCTTTTTGAATGCAAGCAAAACTATTACTGCGGGGAAACACTGTCAATAAATGGATGCAATGCGTCAGAAACTTCGATAATAACACTCAGCATTAATTAACAGTTCTCCTCCACAACAATGCCCAAAGGCACGTTGCTAAACCGACCTTGTAGAGGTTGAACGAATTGGACTACGAAACTCTGTCTCATCCGCCATACGCTCTATATCTCTCACCAACCGACTACCACTTTTCAAGCATCTCACCAACTTTCTGCATGAAAAATACTTCAAAAACCTAAGCGATATAAAAAAAAAAATGCCTTCAGCGACTTTCTCTCCACCAGAACGCAAGATTTTTACGATACTGGCATAAATGTACTTGTTTTGTGTTGGCAAATGTGTGTTGATTCTGATGGTGCTTATTTCAATCAATAATGCTTTTTTTAGCCGATATATGTTCACCTGAATTTGAAAGTTCAAAACCACAAGAACTTTCTTGTCAACTTGATGCCAAGTCTGGTCATATTGTAAAAAGGATTGTGAATTCTGTTAACAATTTCATGGGTGGCTTTTTCCCACGACTTTCGTAATATATTATTTTATTTTTAATTATTATATTAAGATGGCCAAAGAATTCAAAGTCATGTAACCTGGTGACGTCATTGAAATTAACTCTGGTCACAAATCTAAAAAACAACAACCGGAAGTAGATAACGTCTAATGACAAAACCGAAAGAAGATAGATAACTAGAGAACCAACAAATGAAAACAAAAAAGGCAAAAAAAATTCAAATCTATATATATAGAAGCGAAAATGTGTGTGTGTTTGTGTGTTTCGCAAAAACTTTCGACACGGGTCACGGATTTTCACGAGATTCATATCATTTTAAAGTTCCACATTTCGGCCGACAAATATCGAAAAATTGGCCATAAACATTAATTCCTTCACCCTAAAATCATCACTTTTCTACAGGGAGGGGTCAGAAAAAACCGTCCTCTCATGACAAGTTCGCTTCTACGCATGCGCAAATGACGTCGGAACATGATTTAGTTTGAATTAAAAAAAAAAAAAACGACACAATTTCGTCGACGTCGTCTTAGCTAATTTGCTTAGAGGGCGGCGTCATTATCTAAAGGTTTTGGGTTCGAATCGTGGTGTGATGCGTCTTTTTTTCGATTTTTTAAATTTTAATATTGAAACAGGGTTATTTAAGCCAGTGTTTTTTTTTGTTTTTATTTTTCACATTTTTTAAAGAAATTTTAACGTTTTTTTTGTTTTTATTTTTCACATTTTTTAAAGAAATTTTAACGTTTTTTTCTGTTTTATTTTTCCATCACATTTGCATTTTCTTTTTTTGTTTTTTCGATTTTTACATTTAACATCGTTCGTTTGCCTTACGTTAGTTTTTTTGGGTTGTTTTCTCGATTTTTTCAAGTTTTAACATTTTAATATTTAAAAATATTTACTTCGCTTATTCTTATGTTTTGAGCACACACTCCTGTAAACACCCGTGCAACGCCGGGTACCCCCCGCTACTATATAATAAATCAATGTTACTAAAAGCAAGATAAATTGCTCTTCTACCTACCTGGATAAGTGTTGTGTGTTTTAACAAAATCTAAAACTTTTATTCGTAAAAGAACTTGTGTCGAGCTATGAAGATAAACATGCAACTAAAATGGCTGATAAAACGAGCGTCAAAAATGAATTCAAAATTCGAAAAATAAACAAAATTCTGATAGAAATCCAACCAATAAGTGTCACTATGACACTTCCTATCAGTATATTGTTTTTTTTTTTTTTTTCGAATTTTGAATCAATTTGGGCGCTCCGAAGAAAGAGTGTCGTCAAGTGAATATAACAAAGTAAGATTGTTAGAAGTTTAATTATTATTACAATTTGAAATTTCATAACGATATTAAAAAACAAAAGTATCATCATATATATAAATTATTTACTACATAAATCGTAAAAATGAGTTTCTTCTTCTTCTTCTTCTTATTATTATTATTATTATTGTATGCTTGCATAATTTGACCCGAATTCTCGTGGATTCCTATCAAGCATGGATCGGGCGCGACCGGCAATCATCGGTGTCAGCCGAGCGTTGTTCAAATGTTGAAACGCTAACTCGACTTTTTATTTTATTTATTTAATTTTTTTGTTTTTTCTGTTATGTTTTTAGTAATTTTTAAGGTGATATTAAGGGGGCGGAGTGACTTTTTATTTTCTGATTATTACTTTTTTTTAAATTGAATTTTTGGGAGTTTGATTAGCCAATGAAAAAGCGCTATCTAAATGGAAGCAGACGACATTTGAATTGAAAGCAAGCGACTAAACCAACAACAACTAAAAAAGAAAAGCTGACAAATATATTTTCAAACTCGCCAAACAGAAAAATGACAAGCAAGAAAATAAATCCATACATGTTAGAAAAAGAAATGAAAACATCGATGCAGACAATCTCATATCGTCACGAGAAGAAATTGCTGTCCCCCAAAATGAGATGCAACAATTATAAACACAAATGTTTATTTAAAAAAGATCGTGTGTAAAAGATGGTTTCTTCTAGAGATGTACAAATGGGCAGTGCCACCAAAAGAACTTGACTGAACAACAAGTCTTGAAAAAAAAACACAAGAAAAAAATACGGTTAGAAAAAAAAATAAACAAACAAGAAAAAACTTGCACTTACATCTAACAATTATACGGTTAAAAAATCTTTTCTTGGAAAAAAAAAAACTTTCTGTGGGTAAATATTTTGCAAAAAAAAAAAAAATTAAATACTAAAATAAAATAAATTAAATTAAAAAAATTAAATACTAAAATAAAATTTCATTTTTCAAGGTAGTTTTTTTTTTTTTAATTATTTGCATTTGTATTTTTCCGGGTTTTTTTTTTGTTTGTTTGATTTTTTTGCGTTAGTCTGCGTCTGTTACGACGCTCGGCTGACGACGATGATTGCCGGTCTCACCCGATCCATGGTTGATTGGAATTCACGAGAATTCGGGACAAATAATGCATCATCATCATTTAATAATAATAATAATAATAATAATAATAATAATAATAATAATAATAATAATAATAATATTATTATTATTATTATTATTATTATTATTAAAGTTTTTCTTTAATTATATGTTTGTTAATGTCAAAAAAGCGGCACGAAACAGTTAAAAAATGTTTTTAAGCTCGCAAAGAAAATGGCAATATTAGTAAAAAAAAACAGAGAAAGAAAAATCCACACTATAATTAAATTCTATAACAAATTTTTGCAATGTTTTAATATTGTTTGACATATTTCTGCACTAATAACTTTCTTTATATAAACATTATTTGTTTGAATTTAATTTTTTTTTTAAATTATCGTTCGTTTTTCCGTTAAACTAATTTATCGTTTGTTATCGTTTTAAAAATTATTGTTGGTTTTGATTTAAAAATATTGTTCGTTTTGATTTAAAAAAAAACATTGTTGTTCGTTTTGATTTTTAAAAAATATTTATTTTTGTTTGCTTTGATTTTAGAAATATTAATCGTTTAATTTTAAGTTGATTGTTTAATGATTGTTTAATGATTGTTTAATGATTTTTTAATGATTAAATCATATTTCATGTTTTGCAACATTTGATTGTCTTCTGCTTCAAACGTATTTTACATGCGTATTTTTTTATTTTGAATACAGTTCAGTTTTACTATAAATCGAATTGTGTTTCTTTCTTTTTTTTAATGTAATTTATTGGTAAATAATGAACGTATTTTAGTCTTTAAAATCCATGAAACCACGAAATGTTTAATTACTTCTGACACGTAAGCACACAACTTTTTGAATTCTTATTTATAATCAATACTAAATGAGTTTCAGTACAAATCATCGTGTTCTTTATTTTTCTCTTTTTAATGCAATTTTAAAATTTTCTTATGCTTTTTATAAAATGTTTGGATTCATTATCGACAGTCTGACTGTTCGACAAATCTTGCTTCCTAGGACCTCAGATATGACGTCATTGTTCAGCCAACGAGCCGCAATAACATATATTACGAAGGCCACGAGTTTTACTATCCATGTATGAAAATGATATTCGATATTTTTTCATTCTTTTTCACGATAAACAAGGCGTATTGCCACTGGGAACATAAGGGACTACTATTTCGGATTATGTCCAACAGGGGACTATGGGGGAATTGAGCAGTGAGATGTTTGTTCTCATTACATTTAAACTAATGCAAGTTAGTTCTGTCAGAGAATTCCAATGCCTACTAGTCTGAAGCAAGAAACTATGAGACTACAAGGCTTTCCAGAATCTAGACTTCAATAATTAATGAGTTGAATTTTGCTGCTTGGCACGTTAGTCGAACTGTGTACGTAGATCAGGCACAAGTCCTATATGAATTCAACCAGAATACATTTCATTAAAATACTTGTAAAACAACATACATAATAGATTGCAAGAAGTTGCTCGGCATCCTTTTTCTGAGAAAGAGTTTTCACTTCGAAGCTTTGTAACTTTCTATTGAAATAAGGAAAGATAACTCTGGAGATTTCACATTAAAGCCATTGGAAAGAGTAAGATTTAATAACGATTGCGTTCGTCAGTATTGATCGCTCCTAATTGTTCAATTCTGTCACATAACCAATCAGCCAATCGAAACTGTGCACTGTTGAAGATTAGCGTGTGTCCAAAACAGAATAATCAGCCGATTCATTAGGCAAGAGGAGGGCCTAGATAAAACTACTTCTGATGAGCCAATACGCCAAGACACCTGCTGTTGGTGAAATTAGTTGGGTTTTTTCATAGCATCTTGATACGTAGATATGTATTAGGTTGTCCAGGAAGTCAGTGGGGGTCTTTAGAAGTTCAAGTTTCAACGCGTTAAGATATATCAAATGAATGAAAGATGTAATGAATTTACACTTCCGGTTGCAAGGCGTAGTAGATAAAATACTTGGTAAAATTCGGCTGCAAGTTACACTCTTCTGGAAGTTGAAGGTTCAATCCCCGGTGCGGGCAACACTTAAAATTCAATTGCGAATTACTTGGGACTTCTACTCGGTCATGGCTGACGGAACGAAAGCATGTTGCTTCCGTGGATTAAGTAAAGGGGCTTGTTAGAAATTCCGTGCAGATTTCCGAGTTCGACAGAAGATTCCCGAGTTTAACGAAAAGATTCTTGAGTTGGACAAGATACACTTGAAGAAGGTCGGTGGTTACATTGAACGAAATGTTGTGAAAATAACACTCAAGATGAGAACACCAGTCTGAAGAATTCAAATAATACATATGTCAAATATAGACGGATATAATATGGTTACGTTTCCGGTTAGAGCGTACTTCAAACTAACTCTGTTCATTTTCTCTTTCAAAATGCATGATTGTAAGACCTACTGATACATTTTTATTTCCCCGCAGCCAAACCAACAACAATGCTATCTGTTTTCATCATCATTTTGTATGAATCTGAAGCATGATGAGGATGTTTTAGCTGACGGAACGCAATTGGTCCGCTTTAGTTTGATATGCTTTGATTTACGTATGAATGAGGCTTCGCCCATAAATAGCCGATATGTATATATATATTAAATAGCATATATATATATATATATATATATATATATATATATATATATATATATATATATATATATATATATTACTAGCATTACAGTGAATGCATAAGACTGGAATGTGTTGACTGCTACAAGATAATGTCAAATTTTTTGTTGGAGCAAAATATATGATATACACATCCACACAAATCACACACGTACAGACACACTCAAATACACACCCACATACATACACACACATACACACACACACATATATATATACATATATATATATATATATATATATATATATATATATATATATATATATATATATATATATACTAGCAAAAGTACCCGTCGTTGACTGGGTTCAAAAACAGCCTACAGAAAATGGACTCTGATTTATGAAAGTGATAGGTTATGAAAAGGAAGGGTTTTAAAGAGATAGCTTCGAATTTGGGGGCATCAAAAACAAAGCAAAATATGATGAAAGTAAAAATAAAATAGATAAACCCCATAATTTATTATACCAAACTTGTTCACAGTGAAACACTTATCACAATATTCTGTGGATCTATATTAAAAAAACCTTGTTAAACCTTCTGACATATTTCCATTCTATGGAGGTCAGGCGCGAACGAATACCCCATAATTTTATTATACCATATTTCTTCAAACTGAAACATAATTATCAAAGTATACTTACGCAGATAGATATGACAAGTCTTTATTAAAGTTTGTGTCTATTTCCATTCTATGGAGGCCAGGCGCGAACGCAAACCCCACAATTTTATTATACCATCCCTATTTAAGTTAAAACTAACTTATCAAAGTATTCTTATGTACATCTATATCAAAAACACTTGTAAACGTTTTTTTTTTTTAATCTTTAATTTTTTTATTTCTCATACTTTGTGGACCAGGCACGAATGCAGACCCCACAATTTTAATGAACCACCGTTCTGCAGGATCAAACATACACATTCCTGTGTCTCGATACATCTTCTATCATTATATGTAATCAGTTTTTTAAAATAGTCAATCATATAGGAGCCTATTCGTGACCAGACACACACACACACACACACACACACACACACATACACAGTATTCATTCAGCTTTATATATATATATATATATATATATATATATATATATATATATATATATATATATACGCACATACCCCCACACACATATATGTATATAGACTCTTCACTGTTCATATGCTGTTTACATTAATAATCTATTTTAAAAACCTTTGATTTTTTTTATTTTTATCCAAATCCTGACTTATTAATCCACGTTATATCTCACATTGCAAACATATCCATACACATATACCTCCCATATGTGTGTGGATAGTCGTATGTGTGTATGTATGTGTGTATATTTGTGTGCGTATGTGTGTATATATATTTGTGTGTGTATGTGTGTGTGTGTGATGACGCGGATAATCTACTTTCTCTTCTCATATGCACCATCAACCACCACAATCACCTCCATGTTTCACTCTCCTAATAATCTGATCCCGGCTAAGAAAAAAAAATCCTAAAATCTGAGCATCTAATCTTGCCAATCTGCGGATGACATGCACTAAATATAAATCCGGTTCTCACGTGGTTATCGTTTTCTTGTCACGACATCCAATGATGACATTTCTGAAGCGCTCATCTTCGTCACAATTGTCATTCGCTCTTTCTCTGACAGGTTTTGCTATCAAAAATAAACGAGTCCCAATGTTTAATTCGCTACACAAATGATAGTTTGGATGGATATATTTAACCTTTACCGTGCTAGAAAATTCTCACATCTAAAAGTATCTTCAGAAAACCACAATTCCCATGCATGGAATCGTGTTGCCACATCTGGATCCATCACATACGTGCCACATCTGGATCCATCACAAAAAGTACCAGAAGTGCTATGTGTTCATTGGAGCACATTTCATTCAAGTACTAGTAAAACAGTCACAGGGATGAAATATTGTGGCGATGGGACAGAGGTTGGAGAATGACCAATAGTGCGGGACCTAAAAGCTGAGACTCGTTTTTGGACCCTCAATAGTGCGCGACCTAATCTGAGAGTACTCTTAGATAGGGCCCAAAAACGAGTCTCAGCTTTTAGGTCCCGCACTATTAGTCAATCTCCAACCTCTGCCCCATCACCACAATATTTCATCCCTGTCACTGTTTTACTAGTACTTGAATGAAATGTGCTCCGATGAGCACATAGCACTTCTGACAACTCGATATATTTACTTCCAACTAAACTGACCAACGTAAAACCTTCTCCTCTCATAGTTTTGCCCCTCTTTCATTTGATAGTTTCTTCCCCTCTTTGTTCGCTTTCATCTTTTTTTCTAACCTTGCCGTTGTTTATCACATTAGCAGCTGCCAAGCGGATCGCAATTATATTTTTATAATTCAACATAATAAAATCCTTCTTAGATAAGAGAATAATCCAGGTTGTCCGCGACGGTCGTGCATCTAAACAATATGATATAAATGCGGGAGTGCCTCAGAGCCTATCCTTAGACCTTTATTATTCCTAATATTCATAAATGACTTGCCTAATAACTGTCTCTGAGATGGGTATATATGTTGATAACACCACGCTCTATAACAGGCACGGCAGGAAAACAAATGAACACATATCTAAGGAAATGGCAGAAACACTAGAGGACGACTTCCAATCTGTAATGGAATGGGGACAAAAATGGATGGTCACATTCAATGATGCTAAGACTAAGCTTTTTTTCCTTCAATAATTACAAGAAACCTTTGCCTCCAATAGCCATGGCTAATGATACATTACCCGAAAGTACTTCTTCTAAACTCTTCGGCCTAACGTTCACAGGAAACATGACTTGGAACAATTACATTGAAAGCATTGCCAGGACCGCTACGAAGAAGGTGGGCTCTCTCTACCATGCTAGAAAGCTACTAATGCCTGAAAGTATCCTGTACCTCTATAAGACCACCATTCGCCCATGTATGGAGTACTGTAGTAATATTTGGGCTAGTGCATCTGCTACTAGTCTCTCGCTCCTAGACAAGGTTCAAAAGAGAGTCACCAACCTGATAGGTCCTTAACTGTCATCCAAGGTTCCCACGACGAAATGTTGCAACCCTCTGTCTGTTCTGCAAGTATTTTAATGGTGAATGCTCTGACGAACTGCAAACACTTGTGCTGCCACAACGTAAATACCCCCGACAAACCTGACAAGCAGCAAAATCCCACCCCTACAGAGTAGAGATCCCTAGATGTAAGAGAGCCTTCTACTCCAGTAGTTTCTTCCCCAGAACCGCTAGACTTTGGAATTCCATTCCGGCTCTCTGTTTCCCCAACTGTACTGACATACAGAAGTTCAAGTGTAACGTGAACCGACATCTTGCTGCCCAACTCCCTACATAGTATTCCAGTAGCTTATGGTCCTGGTAGTAGCCCCCTACATCAAAGTGACAATGTTCCTTGTTTGGGGTAAAAATGTAATAAAAAAAAACTCCAGAAAAACAAAATCTCTGACTCATTCTATAGATATCAGTTTTACTCTGGGTGTGTGTGTGTGTGTGTGTGTGTAACACCATCAATCCTCTAAACGCCAACGGCCACATCTTATTATATATTCACTGTTTTAAAGTCTATTTGATTTCTAAAAATCAAACTTCGTCATTGTCTCGATTTATACATTCGTTGGTGATCATATAACATACACAGCTGGATATAAAATATTTTGTTTATTCAAAATAACATTTTCAGTTTTAGAATGACAGTTTCAACATTAGTGACCGCATACGTGGCGGGGTGGTGGTG
This sequence comes from Euprymna scolopes, assembly GCF_053919585.1. Classification (NCBI taxonomy): domain Eukaryota; kingdom Metazoa; phylum Mollusca; class Cephalopoda; order Sepiida; family Sepiolidae; genus Euprymna; species Euprymna scolopes. Next base: position 5,856,577 of record NC_136502.1, read on the forward strand.
TGGAGAAGAATGTGTTGCTTAGCTCACCTGTTGTGGTTGCTGTCTTCTTTTTCTCTATTGTCTGCCATCTCAACATTACAACATGCATTGTCTTGAAAATGTGGGCCAATCTTCCTTACGCAATCTTCGGGGATTCTACGTCCAACATTTTGACCTTCTTTGACGTCATTCCCAGGCGTCCGTCTCCAGGCTTCTCATCGACTTTCCTTTGACGTCACTCCCCAGGGATATGGATTATCCAACAATCTTAGTTTTCCTGCAGGACCATGTTCGTCACTTAGCTGACTAATTCATCTCCTCGTGTCAGTTTCTTAAAGCTTTCTTGATCGGATCCAAGCTGCAATGTGTCATCAACTGTCGCAAATGCAATACTGTCGGTAAACTGTAAATTCTTGTTAACTGTAGGCAAACTCATTCCTACCCCTTAACAGTCAGTAAACTAACTCTAAACATATTGATCTATGTCAAGCCCTTTGTCCAAGTCGCTGTTACACCTTGATTAACAATCCTATTTTTAAACACCTTTGTGTTCCTTAGTTAATTTACCCCTCCCCTTAATTGTCTTTCTATTAACCTGACTTTCTATACTTTTGTTCTGCTGTTTAACTATTTCCTCTTTTTGCTATTGTTTTTGGTCTTTTTTCCACGGTCTAACCCTTACAGAGGAGGATGTCAATCATAAATCTAGTCAGCAACATGTACTACATCTAAATATCTGCACAACATCAAAGAATCATCAGTTTACAACGAATCCATTGTTTTTCCTTTGCCGCGATGTTTCCGTTTATAGGACACGTGGTTTGAAAGCAAAACTCATTTAGATAACACCGTTTTAAAAAATGCATTTCAGTTGACCCGTGAAGTTTCTCACGGTTCCGGCGCGTATCAATAATTACTGAAAGAGCGGCTTTCTTTGAAGAGCATTTGATATTGGAGAGAGGCTTTCTTGATTTTAGAAGAAGATTAAATGATCTTTGACTTGTCCTATGTGGCAAGGTGGCGAGGAAAAGTAACAGTAAGATGATGTTTTATGCAAACGAATCAGATTTGAATTCTCGTTGAAGATGTTCCAAGGTTCAAGAGAAACAGAAAGAAATTCAATTTATTTTCGTCGATATCGTCTCCGCTGAGGAGAAGAGATAAGAGATAACTAGACTTTCCGCTAATTTCGGATAGCTCCATTTTTACCGTATCAAACAAATTGGATAAACATTTGGGTGTAATTTCCAAGGGAGCGGGAATAGTAGCGTGGTTAGCCGTACAGATGGTTGACTCGGTGCATCATGTTCAAATTTTCTCGGGTTAGTCAGGCTAAAACTATAATTCTCCAAACCAACTTAAAGTGCTCGCCAATAGTAAAACTGATTTTCGCAGACATAGAACAATGAACCCCTTTCTAAATTTTCTTTCATGATTGTCTTTTATTTTAATTAATTTATCTATATACAAATAAAGCTGGTGTTTTCTCACTCTGATATTGATATTAAAAGCCTACTTTTTCTATTTAAAAAATATTAAAACGAAAAAACAAATGGTAATTAATTACTTATCCATGTTTTATGGTTCATTATTAGATAATTGATTTAATTTAACTTAATTCTATTTATGCATAGAATTTAATATTTGTGTGCGTGTGCGGTTCCTTAAACAAATACACGTTTCTAATGTATGTATATACTCAACAAGTCTATTTTATTAAGCTCAATGAAAATGTATTTAAACATTCAAAACTTACCCGAATAAACACTTAATTTACATTTATATTATTTAAATTACTGCGTCTTACACGTATTTCATTGTACATTTTCTGACTATTCTAGTCAAATTAAAAGCATTTTTATAACCGAATAATCCCGATTAAATCTGAAACTCCTTTTAGCATAGCTATGTCTCATTCACATTCCCCTACTGATTGAACCTATACACACTAGTATGTTTAAAATTTAGGGCGGCCATCACACACGCACACGAATACTATTCTTTCTAGTCTTCCACTACCTCTACGTTGATCCTTAAATAGCAATCCTTTCCCATTTCTATATCTAAACACATACTCAAATCCGTACCTCTGCGTTTTATTTACATACAACCAAATCTTATTTTCACAACATTTGACGAGACCTCCTGATATTAACTCCCTGTGTCCAGGAAGACTTGATATTTTCATTGCAAACTTTGTTTAGGTACAAGCTGTATCGCCTGAAGAGGTATCTAGTTACTAGTAACTAATTGACCGAAACATGCTCATGACTGTGTCTCAAAATATTACTGCTTATATAAAAACGAGCAAAGAGTCTACCTTGCTCTACTTCGGTATTGAGCACTCTTGTATCAACCTCGTTAAACTTCATTGGTTACTTGACCTCTAGAAAACAATAACCTCAGATTATATATATATATATATAAGTGAAAATGTGGGTGTGACGACAACTCTCCAAAGTATATACCCAACGAATTTTAGATCTATAGACTTCGCGCATGTATGGAGTATTGCTGTTATATTTGGGCTGGTGCATCTGCTACTAGTCTCTCGCTCCTTGACAAGGTTCAAAAGAGAGTCGCAAATCTGATAGGCCCTGAACTGGCATCAAAGCTTCAGCCTCCGTCCCATAGACGAAATGTTGCATCCCTCTGCCTGATCTACAAGTATTTTAATGGTGAATGCTCTGACGAACTGCAAGCACTTGTGCCCCCACAACGTGAACACCCTCGACAGACCCGACAGGCTGCAAAATCCCACCCTCACACTGTAGAAATCCCTAGATGTAAAAGATCTTTCTACTCCAGTAGTTTCTTCCCCAGAACCGCTAGACTTTGGAATTCCATTCCGGGTCCCTGCTTCCCTAACTGTACTGACGTGCAGAAGTTCAAGTGCAACGTGAACCGACATATTGCTACCCAAATCCCTACATAGTACCCCAGTAGTTGTTGCCCCAGATAGTAGCCCCTACACCAAAGTGGCAATGTGCCTTGTTTGGGGTGAAAAAAAAATACATAAAAAATTAAGACATATGGAAAAAGTTTAATCCGTTTTCATCCGGAAAAATGAGATACTAATTGAAAATCTGTACCTGTGGGGCGGGGGGGGGGCTCATCGGATTTTTATCTGTTTGTCAACTATTTCACGACTGCGCATCGTTCACATGACAGCTTCCCTATGTTAAGAATAAGTATTATTTTTTTTTAGGATAATAAAAATAGGAAGTGTGGTTATTTTTGAGTTTACGAAGTTTAACAAAAAACAACTGCAAAAAAAAAAAAACGTACTCACAACCTGTGCTGTATAGTTAACTAGCCTGTGTGCCCGGCGTTGGCCGGATATTTGTAGAGCAAAAAAAAAAAAAAAAGATGGTAGTAGACAGGCAGGCTCGAACCCGTACCGCAGAACGTCTTTGCTGTTGCGTCCATCACCAAACCGGAATTGGCGAAGGTTTAAATTAAGGCTAGTCAATCGAAAAGCGCTCTAGCCTTAGTTATTACCATTCTAGCTACCGTTAGATAAATAAAAAAATAGTTAATAATGAACCGACTTTAACGTATAAATGTATATATTTGCACATGCGTACAAATAACGTGTTTGGTCGACTTACACATGCCAAGTTCCAATTTATTTTTTTAATTTTGATCCTTATCAATTATTTTTACCGACTAACATCCCAGAAAAGAACGGTCCACAAAAACATTTAATCATTTGGCATGCCTCACGCCGCTCTGTCACTGCTTCTCGGAGGAGATGTACTTAAAAAAATGGAGACAGACAGACAGACAGATATAGTCAGTTTTATAAATTAGATTACTGAATGTAGACAGCTTTCAAAACTTTCAATCTTAGTATATGAGGATTTGTTAAACCTTTTAAACATGGAAATGACTGCTGGTAGTTTAAATATTTCTGAATTCCTATCAAATTTGAAAGAAACTCATTGTTTGTTTTCAGGTATAACTAAATATTAAGATGGCTGACTTGTTTACAACAAGAACGAAATGCATTGTGGTGAATTTATTTTCGGAAATCATATAAATTTAGTTTTATTTTATGCAATTTAATTAATGATTTAAATTAATCATCTATTATGTCTGTAAAACTGAGAATGTGTGTGACGACAATTCTCAACCTATATACTCAATGGATTTTCCAGCTACAGACTTGAAATTTGCTATATAGCGTATTTAGACATGTGGAAATCCTTTTAATTGGGTTTCATCCGGAAAAGGGGCTACTAAGAAGTCAAAATTTTTAAAATTGGTACGTGGGGAGGGGTCATCGGATATTTATCTGTTTGTCATCTTTTTACAACTGCGCATACTCGCTCGTGAAACATGACAGCTTCTTTATATTAAGAATAAGTAGGTTTGAAAACACTCTTTAAAGCACGTGGCAAGCTGATCTAATGGTTATCGTACTTGACTCATTGCCTTTATGTTTTGGTTTCGATCCCAGCTCGAGTATACATTTTTTATACTTACAAGATGTCTCATTTTCTGTCGTTTTTTTTTTTTTACTTCGTTTTTTTTTGTTTTGTTTTTTAAGGACTTAATGTTACATTTAATACTTAAGGTATTTCTGTTTGTAATGCATAAGAAAGCTGCATCAATTAAAATATAATATTTATGTGTATTTTACGACCGGGCAACGCCGGGCAGACTGCTAGTAAATAAATAGAAAAATGATTCAATGTTTTGTTATTAAAGTTACGTTGACACGAGAAATACATAGACACACGTGAAGTTTAGCAATATCATATCGTAAGAAAATAAGGTCGAAATTTATTAAATTTCGTAAATCATTTAAACTTAGTTTTACTTTATGCTATTATTTTATGCGTATTATTTGGATTCGTCGGACTACTGTTCTCATCTTGAGTGTGATTTTCACAACGTTTCGGTCGATGTAACCGCCGACCTTCTTCAGGTGTATCCTGTCGAACTTGGGAATGTTTCTGTAGAACTCGGGAATTTGGACAGAATTTCGAACAGAACCCTTTATTTATTCACGACTAGATAGAGGTCCTAAGTAATTCGCAAATGTATTTTAGGTCGCCCGCACTGAGGATTGAACCTTCAACCTTCAAGAGAAGGCCACTTGTACAATTGATTTTTCCAAGTACTCTAACCACTGCGCTAACAGTATTCCGATGAATCCAAATAATACGAATAACCAATCCTCATCTCAACAAATCAGAAAGGTCATATTTATGATTTCAATAAATATTTAATTAATCATAAATAAATCAAAAATAATGATTCAATCTGTTGTTTATAAAGTAACATTGACGCGAGAAATACATAGGCACACGAGAAGTTTGCAACATAACTACCGGGGGAGGGGTCTTTGCCCGGTTGTAAAATACGCTTAAATATGATATTTGGTACTCCTGCAGTATTTTACCCACCGATTTCACGATCTTAGCCGAGCGTTGACGAACGCTTTCGGCGTTAACGCCGACGAAAGCCGAGAATTCGGAGCTACGGTGCAAGAACGCTAAAAGTATGTGAATAGCAACAACATTACAAGGAAAAGATATTACACACACACACAACAAAATGGATAAAATTAATACAAAAAATTTGGATAAAATAAATCACAAACACTTACCGTAAGTAAATTTATTTTGTTGAATATTTTTTTTGAGGGGTTCATTTTGTTTTCCGATAGCTTTTTTTTTGGGGGGGGGGGTAAGCAACAGTAATAAAGACTTAAATGTTTTTTTTTTTTTTTTTTTTTTTTTGTTTTTAACAAAACGTTATTAAACAGTAACAACAATGTTTTTTTTTGTTTTTGTTTTTTTTTCAGTAATGTTTGTAGGGGGGGGGACAACAATTACTGTTTATCTTTAGTTCCGACTGGAAGATTTCCTACTGACTGTAGAGGCAAAGTAGGGAGCAAAGGGTTTTCAGAGGATGTCGAAAGAAGCTCCTTCCCAACCGGGTAGCCTTCCGCGATTTGATTTATTATGGAGACAAAAGGGTTGTGTCCAAATTTTTGTCTCCACATAAATTCGCATAAATATGTTTCCAACAACTCTCGTTTTTTTTTTTATCGCTAAATTAAATAGCTGAAATGAAAGGCTGTGCATTTTTACTTTGAACAATAAAATAACTGAAATGAAACGCTATGTGTGTAATTTCAATGAAAATTATTCGTCTGCTGCGCGTTTGTTTGAAGCGCCCTGATTGGCTGATAGAGTATCGTACCGCTCGCCATGTTCCGGCGTTTTCCGACGGATGTCGATCAACGCTCGGCTAAGATCGTGAAATCGGTGGGTAAAATACTGCAGGAGTACCTGATATTTTAATTTATCTTGATTTCGTATATATTGTTATAGAGTCGTGATTTCAAAAGCAAAAACAACAAAAAAAGTATTTGGGTACAATCAGCTGGAATCGAAACCGAAAGAAAACTGTAGCAATTAAAGCTGTTGACGTTACCACTGTACAAACATGACACGGATGTGAACTGATTAAAATTAAACCAAGATATATTTATGAAATGTATAACGATTTTTTTTTCTATTTTTCCCATTTTTTGACCTCTTAAAACCTATTTTAATCGGCTAAAGGCTCATAAAAGGTCCATCAAAAATCCAATCATTGGAGGTCACTAGCGTCGTTCTGCGACTTTTCGTTTCGGAAGAGATAGAGTTTGAAAATATGGAAACAAGCAGACAGACAGATAGACAGACATGGTGAGTTTTAAAAATTAGATATTGTTGGAAATCAGGGGCTATTTTTTTTTTTTTTTTTTTTTTACAAATTGTGCGCATAGGGCTGTGGATGAATCTGCACTTTAGGGGCGCCTCCAAACCATTTTAAAAAGACACATTATTTCTCTAGGGATTACTCTTGTCATGAAACCAGAAAACCTCACTCATTTACAGGTAAAAATGAGCAAATAACACGTGAGAACTTCAATCGTTTCCGGCGGCTGTTCAAGATTCAAGAAAGATCGAATTTCGGGCATTTTGCAGTAAACACACACACACACACACACACACACACACACACACACACACACACACACAAGTGGTAACAAAAAAAAACAACCTAATAAATCTTAAGGTGCCTTGACGAACTCCAACCCCGACAAGCAGCAAAATCCCACCCCTACACACTAGAGATCTCTAGATGCTAAACAGCTTTCTACTCTAATAGTTTCTTCTCTCGAGCTGCTTAACTTTCAGTGCCCCTCCCCCGGATTCCTGCTTCGCTCACTGTACTGGCATGCAGAGGTCCAAGTACATTGTGGACAGACATCTTGCTGTTCAACTCCCTACACAGTGTTCCTGCAAATTATGTCCCAAATAGTAGCCTCCTACATCCAAGTGGCACTGTGCCTTATTTGGGATGGAATACCAATAAAAAATATATGTGTGTGCGGAAAATGCTATCAAAGACAAGATAATTTTCTATTATACCTATTTGTATAAGTTTTTTGTGTATATTAACTTATTTTAAAGCGTTTATTTAATTTGAAACATAAACATGTCACGAGGAAATTTATTGGGTGGGTTTCTATCAGTATTTTGTTTAATTTTCGGTTTTTGGGCTATTATCTATACTCCTCAGATGAAATATTCAATGTTGGCTATTTTTGATTTGCTTAAAACTAATGCTCGTTACTACTTCTGTTTCAAAGTCAATAAACGCTTTTAAATAAGTTAAAACACAAAAACTTGTCCAGATAGTTAAAAGAATAACTTATATTGCCTTTGGTAACGTTTATTTTTTATATATTTGTTTTCTTGACAACTTTTTTTTTGTATTGGTTTTATACTGAAAAATGTCCAAACCTCAAACAAGTCGACGATTGTGCAGTATAGTGAACAAAAAAAATAAAGAGTCCAACAATAAAATAGACAAGAAAAAAATTGGTACGGAACGATTTTAAAAAAAAATGTGATCTTCTATCGACGTGTTTAATACTATTTTAAGTTTTGTTATTTAAGAATATGTGTTATTTGTCACTGAGAGATTTTATCCAAAAAAATGTCTTTTTTTTAATTTAATTATTTTTTTTTAGGTGATCTATCATTATAAGCTTTTTTTTTAATGGTAGTCACCACTTATTAAGGCCCGAAGGCCACTCGAGGATAAGGGTTATTGTGTGTACATTAATCAATGGGATAATATCGTAGTAATCGTTAGTGATGGAGATTTGATAAAGAGTCTTACTTAAGGGAACGGTTCATCAGGAATTTGTTTATGTTGGACTTGAAGACATCCAAGTTGTAGTCAGGTGGAAAACAGGCAAACGTAAGAGAGTTCCACAGACACGCACTTCTAAGAAAAAAGCTTTGTTCATGGAATCTACGTTTAGATTTAGACATAGATAAAGAATCGGGAAAATTATTGACAGTGGTTTCAGCTAGACGGGTGTTTTTCGTGAAAGATTGGCGATGGGAGGACCAGAGATTGGAGCTCAGACGAGCACTTGCCATTGAAATAACGATTAAACAAAGACAGGCTCGCAACGTCTCTTCTGTGGGAGAGAGGTTGCAGGGAAGAGAAACGGGCGTCCCCCACTAGGCTACGGAGTCTATTTTGTACTCTGTCAAGGCAGGATAGGCTGTTTTTAGCAACTTCTGTCAAGATATAGCAACAGTATTCCATCCTTGGACGTACTTGGTTTTTATATAGATATTTCAAGATATAGATATTTCAACTTGAAATTAAATAAAAATAAAACTACTGCCACCAATCTGTCAAATATCTAATTTTCGTTTTATTTGGATTCTACGAATTACTGAGTGTCATTTTGACAATGTTTCGCCCAATGTAACTTCCGAGCTTCTTTATCAGGTGTATATTTGTGCGATCGGGAAACATGACAGTTTCCTTATCTTAAGAATAAATGGGGTTGAAAACACTTTTTAAAGAACGTTGTAAATTGATCTAATGGTTATCGTACTTGACTCACTCTCTTTAGGTTTTGGTTTCGATCTCAGCTCGAATATATATATATATATATATATACATATATATATATATATATATATATATATATATTAAATAAGGTAATCCTAGATAAAAAAATTATACCAAGAGAGTGGCCTCCCTGCTTCGTGTAATATAATACGAATTCAAACACTAAGCAAACAATCAATATTAAAATAAACACGCATAAATATAGGAATAAAATTACATAAAATTATATGAAATTTGAAAAAAATAAATAAATAGGAAAAACAGGGAAAATTAAAACCAAAATAAATAATTAATAAATAAAAAATAAAAACACGGAAGTACGGGTTAAAACGGAAAACTATCTTTACATAACACCAAAAGATGGAGGAAGTGAAGAAGCATGGCTGTGGAAATCTTTTTACCCAAATACGATGATCAGCATGTTACAAATATACCATTTGTTGTAAAAATCTAATGGATAAACATCTGAAGAAGTTTGTGGGAACAGGATATTTTTACGGAAACATAAATCGTAAAATTGCGACTCATTAATGAAACAGCTGTAATCGAAAATTCTAGGAAATAAACGAAGGTTATAAAAAAGAAAACGCGAGTCTTTGAATTTTCACCAAAACTTTGCACTATATATATATATATAGATAGATATATATATATAAATATGTGTGTGTGTGTTCGTATGTATGCATATATATATATATATATATATATATACTTAAAGAAGTGAACTGTTAAGGAAAAAACATAATACTCACATGCACATGTCTCAGTTTACATTATCTGTGTGTGTGTGTGTGTGTGTGTGTGTGTGTGAGTTCGTTCCTTATAGACTCCAAAACAGTTGAACAGATTTTCTTTAAAATTTACAGAACTTTAGTCTGGAAGTAATCTTGGTTAAGTTTTGTCTCAGAATACCCCCGATAATTACCGATAATCGATAATCGAAACCGTTATTTTAATTTATCTCTCATCTTTAAAGTCATTTTTCCGTGTCGTTGCTTAGCAACAATGATAAAATAACGGACCATGAAAATTCTACTATGAATAAGTTTATAGCGTGTTGTTTTTTTTTTTTTGGTTTTTAGATGATGTGCTCTGTAGGTTCAAACTCCGCACGTAAATGTCTTAATTTCTTTTCTTTTTTTCCATTAATTGTCAAGAACTTTACAAGGCTTGAAAAATTACGTGTTTTTTTTTGTTCTTTTTTTTCTTGCATGACTAGGTCTGTAGGTTCAAGCTCCGTACATAAATTCCTTAATGTTTATTTCTTTATTAACTGGAAAGAAGTTCATATAAAATAATTTATAAAAGAAACAGTAGGTTTCGTAGAGTGCAATGTAGAATAACATATTTTTTGGACCAAGTCACTGAATGGAGGCATTTGAACCTTCCCGCCCGGGCGATTTCACGGATTTCGATGACAATAAAAATGTAGGATTGTGAAATATTTGTTGATCATCATTCAATCCTGGGCAACGTAGAGTCTCCCTACTAGTACATAGATAAACATGATATCGTAAGAAGTGGAGAATTTTTTTTTTTAATTTCGTATTTTTATGCGTATTATTTGGACTTCGGCATGCTGTCCTCATCTTGAGTGTGATTTTCACAACGTTTCGGTCAATGTAACCTCCGACCTTCTTTTGGTGTATCTTGTCGAACTCGGGAATCTTTCTGGTAAACTCGGGAATTTGGACGGAATTTTGAACAGAACCCTTCATTTACCGAAAGCCACTCGAGGATTAACTTCTAAAGAAGGTTATAAATGCATCAATTAATCTTGGGAGACTTGCTATCATTCAGACTCCAGGGAACACCACCGGTTATTATTAGTATTCCGTGACCTTGGAATAGACTTTTAATGGAATAGGCATAGATTTTCAAGGGAGATAATAAATGCAACAACAACACCCATTCAAAGTAAATTAGGATAGGTTTTAGGCAATTGTGTCCTCTTCTGTGTAAATGTATACAAACCTTTGCTTACATGACGATTGAAGAACTATTATTTTAATCTTTTATTTTATAAATAAATTGAATCGAAAAAAAAATGTCCGGAAAAAATTAATAAATAAATTGTCAATAAACTTATTTATATATCCAAATTAATGTTCTGAAAAGTTATGCAAAATATCTGGCCAAAACGCTGAGGATTAAAAAGTAAGGAGCCAAAGTTTCCTCCTTTTAAAAAATATTTCGGTCAAGGTGAAAAGATTCAAATACTTCCAGGTAAAACTACCTGGTTCCCCACTCCCCACTATCCTAGATTCGTCTAAAAGCTACAGACGGCACAATTATTCGAACACTATTTTTTAAATAATATTCTGCTTGTTCCTTCCTTCGTTAATCCGTACATTACATTCTCAGTAATTAGATATTCGAAAACGAGGCTATATCAAAGGGAGACTACTTTCATATTCTTGTCTAGAATTGTAGGTTTGAACTTTTTAAAGCCAAAGTTTGCGAATTTTGTCTTTTTTTTTTTTTCAAGCAGTTTGACGTTAAAAAATTGAATTCTGTCCCAAAACTATTTTTTTTGCTATCCAGAAAAAAATATAAGTTTTATTAAAACTTATTTGTTAATTATATAAGTTCTCATTCTATAAAATTTCCACGGGTCCTGCTTGTTACGTAATATTCCTAAATTGGATTTATTGCCTTCCACCAAAGGAATATGGGAGACAAAGTCAGAATCTAGTGAAGAGGTTAGCCAGCGTTCCCGAGGGCGCACTTTGGAAACGGCACTAACTCTATGCGGGTTTAACTGACTTCTTCCGAAGGAGAGAGTTCTATGGGAGTATGAAATTCACAAGCGGTTCGCAGTCGCATGTATGTCCCTGTTAGGGGAGATGACGAAGTTAAGATTTTGTAACTCTTGTAGGGAGGTGTCGATGTCCTCCTACATACAGCGCCTGAAATTTAAAATTGGTCACCCATCTAGTACTGACCAGACTCAACGTTGCTTAACTGCGGTGATCTAATGATCCAACGTGATTCTGCTGTACGTAAATGATTAGAGCGCATTTTGACTCTATAAAAATAGCCATAAACAGACTTGTCTGCAGAACAGCCCCTCCTCAAATAAGGTAAAGCCTGGGAGAGTGGACCTTCAAAAACTGGGCTCAGATTATATTTCCTCTCAATATAAGATGGTTTAGATCCACCATGACAGTGGTTCGTCTATTTCTTTTTAACTAGGAGGTGTGAGAACACCGTTTATCAAGGCACAAAAATCACTCGAGGATAATGGTTAATGAGTGTCAGTTGACCAATGAGACAACATTGTGATGATCAGTAATGGTGGAACCTATGTAGTGCTTGTTTATTTACCAAGATGGCTCAACAGAAACTTGCTCACATTAGACTTGAAAACGGCCACGTCAGCTGGGAAGCAGCCACACGGTAGTGTGTTTGACAGACGGGCATTTCTAGGAAAGAAACTTTGTTCATGGAGTTTAGTTTTTCTTGATTTAATTTTGAACTCTAATATCAAAAAAGTATTTTTTTTTTTAATTTAATCTTCATGGAAAAATGTAACGCTACAGAACTATATAACCCCGGGAATTTCACTGTATTTTGATAACAGGCAAGATGAATTGTAGTGGATACATGCAAAACGCTGCCAAGTCCGCTGCAAAAGAGGTGGGTTCATTCTATCAAGCTAGGAAGCATCTCACGTCTGTTAGTACCTTTATTTCTGTAAAACCATCATTCGCACATGCACAATGTATTGTTGCTACGTCTGACCTAGTGCATCAACCACTAATCTCTCTATATCTGCCAGCTTCTCCCATTCTTAATGGCTGCCATCTTGTTTTACCAATAGCGATAGACTTATTTTTACAAAAAAAAGAAAAACACAAAATCAGTTGTCCTATTCGATGAATTCGTTTCCCCCCCCCCCTCGCGGGGGACCTTTGTGGCCTTCGGGCCAAAATCAAAGTGTAGTATCTGTTTCGGCAGATGCTGGCAACCCCACATATAAGACCATTGCTCTTGTAGCAATCAGTTATTAGTCAATGTAGGGAAAACCTTCATACCAATTGTCACTATCCAGCTCCCCTGCTCCCCGGGGAGCTGGTCCCCCTTTCTCCAATCTCTCCACATTAAAAAACGGCATTGTGCCTAATTTGCTCCGTGCGGAAGCAAATAAACCCCGTCCTATTCCATGACTTGTCGTAATCTTTTGATTTATTACTTTTATCGATATGACAATAAGTTAAATAATATTTTTGCTTAAAACGACATATTTGAAAATTCGATCTGTTGACTATAACTTAACAAGCACTGAAAATTCTATTATTTATTGGCGATAATTTTAAATATGATGTTTGGGTGCTTATGCACTTATGTTACCGCGCTATTTTTTAAATCATATTTTCAAGTTAAATTCCAGTTTTACGATATCTTATTTTATTAAATTGTTAGTTGGAAGTATAGAATAGTTACAAAACACCTTCCCCTATTCATGTTAAGAATGGCTTTCTAAATAATAACGTTATTATTTCTTCGCGGTAACATAAGTGCGAAAGTACCGGTATCAGTTCAAAACAGACCGTAATACCCTTAAAAATCAACTTTTGAAAGGAGAGTGTTTACTTGGTACACTTCGGCGATTTAAGTATTTCAAAGATATTTTCTTGGTTTTTTTTTTTTCTTTCAGCAAACAAAAACAAAATATTTCCCGAACTTTCAATTCTAATTTAACTTGTAAAATAGCATAAGACATGACCGCTGATTGGTCGCCGCTAAACCTTTCACCGGAAGACAAGCATTTCATTTTGGCGGGATTTTAAATTCTCCGAATTCTACGAGTTGCTAGAAGACCTCGAAGGTGGAAAAAATGGGCCTCCCAATCTTTGAACGTAATTAAATGTTCTTTAAATTGTCTAGTCAGCTATGGGATTGACAACGAATTCAATTATGAACTCTCTTGGGTTGGTGGAAATTAACCACCTAAATTTATTAATCCAGCCAAAGGAAATTGTAAAACTCGATAATGAATTATCGATCTGTATTTTTATTCGTGTTTCTTTCTGAACTGTCCATAAGATTCGAGTTCGAATCCAACTATGAAATCTTCTCAAAATATTCATCTATTTGACTTATTGCCAGCAAAATCTGTCCGACCTTATTTTGCAAGATGAACCAGAACGAATGGAATTTAACTCCCGAGAAGGTAAGTCTTGTTTTTTTTTTTCTTTTTTGTCGGGTTATTTCTCGCACTGAGGTATCGGGTTATGTAAGATTAAATCCTCACAAACTCTGGCCTGGCAGTATTAATGGTGAAAGTGCACTGATGGACCACCCGAAGATTTATCTTTAAAAAGTTGATTACGAGGAGGTTTGAAAATGAGAAAATGCCTTTCGGAATAAACAACCCCAACCTCCCCATGTTAAGAACGGCTTTCGGAATAAACACCCTTTGCAGATTGAACAACCAGTGCGGCAACCGTGCATTGATCGTCTTCGGGTGGTCCCCCAGTGCACTTTCACCGTAATTTTTTGTAAAATTAGCTAGAAATGACGTTGACTAAACGTTTGTATTTCGTAGAATTAACTTCACAGTTCGTCTACGCATGCTCACTGAACCATTTCATTGAAACAACAAAGACGATGGCTAATTCAAACTACTAGAAATTACATGGGGAAAATACAGGTATTTATATCCCGGAAACTATTTGTCTGCGCTAATTTTTCGTGATCTTCGTTTTCAGCATACTCGAAGTCGTTTTATTGAAAAATTGTAAGGCGTTTTCGGTTGGCATAACGGAGTACATTGTGCGTTTTATTTAAATCTGAATCCTCTATTTCTTATATATTAATTCTGTTCTCCTAAAATAGAAATCACAAATTTTGCAGACTAGTTTTATCTGCCCCTCCCCCTTTTTTTTTTTCAGTCAAATTGTTCAACCGTACTGACGTCCGATTTTTTTTTTCTTTTGCCAATATCAATTTCTCTATTCCACCGTCATATAAAGACAATTTTTACGTAATATTTTATATAGGATGCAAATAAATTATAATCTATTTCAGTTTCATTTTTTTAATAAGCACCGTTTACATTTAGAAATATTAGAAAACCAAAAGGTTTTTATAAAATATTTCATTAAATAATTGAAACCTTTTGTCTGTGAGATTTTGGCAGTAATACACTGTTTTTTTTTCTTTTTTTTTCTGTACTTTTTTTGCAGAGTAGTTACCGTGCTGGAAAAGTAACGTTATTTAGAACCCCATTCCTAACATTCTGTATTTTCTATACTTTCTTTTAACAAGTTGATGAACAAAAATATCGTAAATATTAAATTAACTTTAAAATATATATAAAAAAAAGCACGGCAACTTCTTTGGGTGCTAGTGCAGGTATTGCTCCGCACTATTTTATGAATAGAATAAAAAAAAGTTTTATATTTGTTTTTATCAAATTGCGACGTTAAAGTACAGAATAGGTACAAAACACGATACGCTTTTTTTTATTTACATATTTTTATTTATGTATTTACTGACGTTGGCTTAGTAACTAAACGATTTATTGATAATTTCGTAACCCATAAACGCATGCCGGAAGATTTAAATTGGTTCATTATGGTGTAATGAAAAAAAAAAGTTTCATTCAACACAAAACCAAAAACACATACTAATGATTTCTTATTCTATTCATTGAAACTTACTAATTTTTAAATGAAAAAAAAGTTAATAAAAGTGAAAAATTATTTCGATATTCATTTTTAAAAATTGGTATTTTTTTAAAATTAGGTCCACCTTATAAACACTCCCAACCTCACCATGTTAAGAACAGCTTTCGGAATAAACACCATTGGGGGGATATTTGCAAGATTTAAGTGATATTTGTTGTCAGCATACTCACCCGCAAATACTTTTTTTTAAAGAGAGGTTCAGTGTCCATTGCAGAGAAGTAGATTTATTTATCAATAGTCATTTTAAAAAGAAAGTTGTGGAGGTGGACCTAAATGTAAATATTTACCAAAAAGTTATCCGCTCATGTAAATTAAGTGTTTGTAAAAGTGAGAAATTATCAATAAATGTTTAAAACTTTTTGTCCCTCTTACATTTTAAGTAAATGGAAATTAGGAAGATAAAAAAGGAACAGCAGTCGCCTTACACCGGTTGATTGGATAGAGAAATTATGACGTCATTTTATAAATAAAATGGATTGACAATATTAGAAAACAGAATTTTTTTTTTAATATATGATTTTAATAATGCAGGATTTTTTTTTAAACAATTTTTTTTAGCGTCATTTTAATTAGAAATGATAAAGAAACGATATTGAAATTGACAATATTAGAAAACATTTTTTTTAATAAATGATTGTTTTAGAAATAAATAAATACACGTATGATAAAAGAAAAAAGGTCTGAGATAAATACGAAGAAAGTGAAAACTTTTTTGCGCATTTCAGGGAGCAACCATTACGCAACGTTTTTTAATTTAAAATAAAAGTAAAATACTTCCCTATAAATCAGCGATCGAATTGTTACTTAAATGACTTTAACTCTTTAAAAAATGCTTCTACATTAATTATTTTTATACTATTATTAAATACTTATTAAATTCTTTTACAATAATTTCAATTCTTAAATTCTATCTTAACTTAAAAAATTTAATTCTAAAAATACTATTAATTATTAAATGCTTAGTTATTAAATTCTTTTCCAATTCTTTTTCAACAATTTCAATTTTGAAATTTTATCAATATTTCATAGTAATGACGTCAATATTTCTCTATCCAATCAAATTGCATTCTTTCAACCGGTGTAAGACGACTGCTGTTCCTTTGTTATCTTCCTAATTTCCATTTCCTTAAAATGCAAGAGGGCCGAAATGACATATTATCAAGAAATGGTTTAGTTACCTTTTTTTTGTATATATTCATGAAAAGAGTTAAGCCAACGTAAATAATGTTTGTAAAAGTGCGAAAGGCAACGTAAGTAAATAAATAAAAAATGTAATATGCGCTAGCCTTGACTAAGGGAGGGGGGAATAAGGGAGCGACCATTTAAATAATTCTGCTGGTCGCCACGGGACTCAACGCCCAAGGAGCACAAAAACACTCTTCCCTCTCCATGTTAAAAATGGTTTTCTAAATACTATTTCAGCACGGATCAATAAGTGCACTAGTGTCCTTCTTTGCATTAGCATTTGTTTTCTCTTCATTTTTCTGGTGGTATAAATCCTAGGAAGGTGGGGGGACAATCCCTTGTATAGCAAGAAAAGGCAACACCCAGTGTTGTTGAAATCGATTTGTATGTGTGGATTGGCGCGAATTTTATCTACAAGTTCAGTCATATCTTTGAAAACCTTATTTTGTAAAGTTTAAAGAAAGTTTAGAAAATACAAAATATTTTATTAAATGATTAAAAATCACTTTTTCTGAGACTTTCGAAGTATAATACACTTTAAATAAAAAAAAAAATTTTTCACTTATTTTTTTTTTTTTTAATTTAATTTTGGTCCGATGACAAAAAGAGGCTGGACCTGTAAATTCACCCTTTTCCGTTCGTCTGTACGCAATTTTCTCAATAACTACGTCTTGGAATTTTTAAATTTTGCCCAAAATTTTTTATGAGTAAAAAAACAAAAAAATTAACAGACCGGATTTTCCGGACCCCCCCCTCACCACCACCACCACCACCACCACCACAGAGGTGTCTTTCGGGTTAAATTGGCTAAAATTGACACTTTTGTGCTTATTAAAACAATATTGATGGATTTTTATAAAACTTTCTGAAAAGTTGTAACTGATTTCTATAATTTTGTTTGTCTATACTTCGCGATAACTCTTGAGTGTGCCCCAGGGGCTCTTTTAGGGTTAATAACAACACTTCATTTTTGAAGACTATTTTACCATATTTGTCGAAAGTTTTCTTTGTATGTCTATTAAGCAGTTTTGCATGGTGCTGAACTCAAATTTAAAATATGTCAAGGCCTTGGACTTTTGGGGCTAAATGGGATGGGGCAATGATGGACTTGGTCATTTTTTTTTTTTTTTTTTGCATGGTACAGAACTACAATTTACATATATTAAGGCCTAAAACTGCACTGTTTGTTCATTTTCATCAGGATTTGACGTCCCCTGGGGACTTTCGGGGCTAAATGGGGGGGGGGACAATGCTTAATTTAGTTATTTTTTTATGGCTCATTCACTGTTCACTCACGGGAAACCGTGCATGCTTCACTTGTTTTGGGTTTTTTTATGGTAATTATCCTGAGGGGTCAGGCCCTCGCAGGGAAAACAAAAACTTCGCGTCAACGACCTCAAACATGGCGTGATCGGCTTTTATTATTTCCCATTTCTCTATATTTTATATCGTTTTTTATGCACTTTTGTTACCGTGCTGAAATGATAACGTTATTATTTAGAAACCCATTCTTAACATGGGGAAGGGAGGGTGTTTTGTAACTGTTCTGTAATTTCACCTAACGATTTAATTAACATCTATCACAAAACTTGAAAATGCTATTAAAAATAGCGCGGTATAAGTGCATAAGCACAGATTTTGTCACCTAAAGATTATTCAACGAAGAATCGGAAGTGCTCGTGATACTTATGTAGCATTCATTAATCTTTTGGGCTTTAGAAACGAAAAAAATGTAAATCGATATATATATATATATATATATATATATATATATAATTATACAAAAGAATCGTTTGTTAAATTTACGATTAACTATGAATTCCATTTCCGGTTGCTGCTACGTCAAAGGCTACACGGTGAGAAGGCAGAAAGTGTACCTTCTGAATATTTTCGCCTCAGATATGTCGAAAATTCTCCGACACAAAGATAGTGGATAAATCGGAGTTGGGTCTAGTGTTAAGATTGCAAAATAGTAAATCGCGAACCCCGGCTCTGTTAGGAGTCAAGTAACACTTGACTATAAATCCCAGACCTGTGCGTTCGAACTCTAGTGAAGTAAACAATTTGAAGTTCTCTAGAAGTAACCGCCATTAGAACTTCTCAAAGAGTCCCAGAAGTAAGCCACAGAAGGAGCACCTTACCCACTCCCCAAAATAGCTCGGTGTGTAGATTTAGACGGACAAGACACCCGAAACGGACCAACTCAAATACAGACCACCGCTGGAATAGAAGGGATGCTACTAAATAACAACTGACTGTCACATATGCAAATCACTTTCAGCTAGCAGCAGGTATAATCTCGAGACAAAACGTCACCAGGTTTTGCACAGTCAAAAGAGAATCCGATCCTCCTTTAAACGCCAACATTCTCAACCTGTTTAACTTATTTTTTCTCATAGATAACGTGAAGTCCCAAAGAAACTCGTAATATATTTTTAATATAATTCATTATAAGCTGTTATTGAGAAAAGTAACTTGTGAAAAAAACATTGAATTTTTCCGGTATCTTTTGGATTCTTCTTCGTTATTGTAGCGAAATTTAAAGAAAATCGAAATATTACATTTCAATTAAGACCAATGGTATCTACTTAATCGTCATGTCGAAATTCGTAATGTATCCAAAAATTACAAAAACCGATGAGGTAGAAAATTAATTGTTAATGAAAACAGATGTCCAAATCATGGGTTACTTCAAGAGTTGCCAGATTGGCCATTTAAAATCTAAATTTCGCGAATTTGGCTTATTTTGAATATTTTTTTTTAATTTGTATGTGTCCTTTATCAAATTGGTTATATATATATATATATATATATATATATATATATATATATATATATATATATAACGCTATAATCGCGTTGACACACCGGTTCTTATCAGATCACCGGAGTTAAGCGACGTTGAGCCTGGCCAGTACCAGATGGGTGACCATTTGGGAATTTTAGGCGCTGCATGTGCTCTCCGCTTATCTCGGCATTTGTTTCCAGTCGTCCTGTACATAAACTTCACTTGTCACTGGTATTTAACAATGTCGACTCACACGCACTGCCTGCCACAAGTCTGTCAAAGTCTGAAGGTACCTGTCTTGTTTTGTTTTTTCTTCTTCATATAACTAATCCTCGACTCTAAATTCTGAAATAAGTTTTTATCTCCAACGCAAAATCGACAAAAAAAAAGAAAAAAAAAGGATCCTATATTGGAATGGATTACGTGAGGGTACTCGCTTTAAAAAAATATGAAAAAAGATAGAATATGTTTTTAATTTTCCTTAGCGCAAATATTTTTACCTAAAAAAAATGATTTCCTCGAAAGACATAAAAAAGCATATGATTTAAATTTCAAAAGTTAAGCAACGTTGAGCCTGGTCAGTACTAAAATGGGTGACCATTTTGGAATTCCGGGTTCTGTATGTGCTCTCTGCTTATCTCGGCATTGTTTCCAGTCGTCTAGCACTTCTCCTGCCCACTGGGCTCAAGCAGTGCCGATTCAGGAGAGATGTGGTTGTCGATTGCGCAACTCTTGCTTCACAATTACGCAGCTACCCTTACAGGGGGTATCCATTGTCTCTTGAGACTCAACGGAGGCATCAAACGAGAGCAAAAGCAGCGATTGATGGTGTTCGTCATTTCGCTTATATCAGCCGAATGATATTGCAGTATTTACCAAACAAGTGTTCCCTCTTTATAAATCTGCCGCCATTTTTCATTTTCCTACGCCCGCCTTTGTCACCACCACGACTATTCCCGCGAAAGGTACAAAGAGTGTTTCCACCTCGCCATTATTTTAAACTGGTTCTCTTATCAGCCCGTTCGTATACAACGCTGATCACCGCACACCAATCGAACCGCCTCACCTTCTGCCAAACAATTTACGTTCCCCAACCCGACTCCATCTTTTGCGTCCTAAATTAGTTTTCTTTATCATCAGTGTCCAGTTTTATCTACCTCAAACAAAAATGCATTATTTTTCCAAGAAGGAATCGGAGTGTGTGTGGGTGGACCCCTTCGGTGGATTTGATTTAAAAGAGATCGGGCGAAAAATAAAGACTAAGGCAAACGAACTTGTATTCCTTCAGACAAAAAAATGTGAAGGGGGTGATAGATACATTATACAGTCAAAGGTCAAAAATTAATATGAATATGTCTCGCCTTTACAAATAATAGGCTCTTTCGGGCAACTACAAAAAAAAAAATAGACTGATACTTGTGCAGAGAAGGTATCGTGTTGAAATAAAAATATTATCTAAACACTCATTTTTAACACAGCGAGGGGAGGGAATTTTGTAACTATTCTGTACTTTCACCTAACAATGTGATAAAAATACAGTAAAACTTTAATGTAATTGAAATACTATTTTTTAAAAAATGGCACGGTAACTTCTCTGCAAAAGTACTAACGGACGTAAAAACAAAAGATTATTTAAATTTTTTTCGTGTTGGCTTTATTAAAAAAAAAAATAATGAGACTTGTCTCAGCGTTGTCCGGGAAATTGAGCAAACTAAGAATTGCAATCTTGAGAAATAAATTGACTGGAAATGAGCCGGAAAGATTTTTTCCCACGAAATGCTAAGCATTTATAGATAATGTGGGTAAAATGGAAAAAAATTATTGAATAAAAAAAATTAAAAGGAGTAGTTAATCAATAAGATGCCCTTTTGCAAAGCAATATGCAAATTGGTTAACATTCGGATGTTGATCACATAGTCATACGTATATATTCAAAGGTCTTTTTCTACTCTGAACAGGAAATTGGTCTCTCGCCCTTAGTGCAAACAGCAAAGGCAAATGTTTAAATTTTAGAAATATATACATACTGGCAAGGAGACACGTCGTTGTCCGGGATTGAATGATCAACAACTGTTTCACACACCCATATTTTTATCATTATCTAAATCCGTTGAAATCGCCCGTTTTCAATTAAATCGCTCGAGTTGGGAACCCATCGCGGTGCACTGGAATGAAGCTTCAACAGTCTGACCGCAGTGACTTAGGTCACATTACATTGTTGTCTACATTGCAATGTAGAGAACCTACTGTTGATTTAATAAAATTACTTTGCATATACAATGATTTGAATTAAAGTTAAAAATGCAAAAATATATTTCAATTGTGTTTTAAACAGAAGCATTCATTTCGAATGCGTTCTTGTCAAATCAAAGAATTACTGTCGATTTTAGATGTCGAGCCTTTCTGCTTGTGTGTTAATAAAACTTCTCAAATGCACTCGTGATGTTAGGTTGCGTAAGGTGTCGAATTTGATAAAAAATGCCTGTTCATTAGATTTTTTATTATCGATTATCGATCGACCTATCTAAAAACACTGCCAGGCATATTAAGTACTTTCGTGTTAACTTTCATAAAAATCGGTCCAGCCATTTTCGAGCCCATAGGGAACGAACTTGCATACAGTTCCTTTTATATAATAGTAAAGATCGATAGCTTTAGTATTAGACTCGCTACAAGTCGTATTTTTTATTTGCTTTTTATTTAAATAAAAGAGAAACTAATTCATCAGTTTACGTGATTTTTCGAATATGTCATCTTCGTTCCTTAACGCGAACGTACATAAAGATTTTTTTGTATTTTTTTTTTTTGGGGGGGGGGGTAAATAAACATCCGTTCTTTTCTTAGCTTCGGAAACCTGTGAATCGTCTTATACTCATGCTGTATTGGGCACGAGAGAATAGAGTATGTACTTTGAAATAATGAAGAGTAAAAAAAAAAAAAACTGGCAACATTTGGAATTAATGAATGAAAATAATAAACAAAATGGCGATAAGGATTATTAAATCTGGAAAGAAGAGATAACTTAAGACGGTTGGTTAGAGAGAAGAAGCTGCCAATTCCACCTCACCAGAAAAATCGCCACCACCCCGCGACAAGTATGTAATGTTATGAATATTGAAAGACAATAAGCACCGTGATAAACTGGAAACTTTGTCCACCTTCTGAAAGATGATAGATTGATACGGTTTTCAATTTTTTTTTTTTTTTTTTTTTTCCCATCTTCTGGTGGTTTCTTACTGTCCAACTTACTTAACTGACCGTCAGTAGATATTTTCAGATCATAGGATAAGAAAGATCGTTTTGCGTTATCAATACAAAGCATCCTATTTCTCTCTCTCTCTCTCTATTTTGTTTTCTTTCTCACTCTTTTGCTCTCTCTCTCTCTCTCTCTTTCCATTTATGAACAATCAAGATCTCTCTCTCTCTCTCACACACACACTATATATATATATATATATATATATATATATTATTTATTTATTTATTTACCAGTGGTGAAAAAACCGGACTAGAGTGCTCAATGTGTAGCCAGAGCAGTATATAAGAAATTTATTACTGCGAGTCTAGAATGAGTTTACATATTGTTTCAACTAGAGGAAGATCCTCAAAGAGAGGAAATATCCAACTAGCATCGCCAGAATTCATAGATGTCCATCCATGCATACATTTCTTATATAGATGGACATCTATGAATTCTGACGATGCTAGTTGGATATTTCCTCTCTTTGAGGATCTTCCTCTAGTTGAAACAATATGTAAACTCATTCTGGACTCACAGTAATAAATTTCTCATATAGCGATATCCAACAGTGGTAGAGGTTTAAGCTCCTTTCCATTGGGTCCCGATTTCGAGTCTCGCTAGATTCAGACACTCTGATCAATCGTAGACGACGGAACATGTGTCAGTGGATAAATATATTTTAAAAGCAATATATATGCCGCTCTCCATTTGGGGGTACCAAATTGGTACAAGCGGAAATTATTCTCAACTCGCATTTAGGTAAAAATGCACTTACATATAAATAATTGAATTCATTCAAAAAGTATCGCGAACAAAAACAAAGAAATAACGTGTGTATATATATATATATATATATATACATTTGTGTGTATTGATATTCATATTAAACACCGTATTTATTTAAAAAAAGAAAATACAACTTTCTTAAATAGGGATCGTGAAATTGCATTCATCTTCAAAAGATTTAGCTAATTTGCATATTCTTTTAAACATTCATTTTAATTGATTCCCTATTAGTTTTTTTTTTCTCGATTTTCTTATGAGATGATCATCTTTAGTTAACTATTACGTGCAATCAAATTCATGCAGATATTCTACATGATTTCTATTTGCGTGAAAAAGTTTATAGTAAACACAAACCTCTTTCTCTATATATTTATGTATGCGTATATATTTGTTTAAAATATTTTGCCTACCAAACTCCTGTCAGTTTTTGCCCTACAGACATGAAAATTAATATATAGGGTATTCGAACCCATACGAAGCGTTATATTTAGGTTTTACCGGGGAAAATTGGTGTGAAAATTTTAAAAATTGAAATTTTCCAGGTGAAGATTGAACGACTGCATTACAAATATGCATCCGTAACATAATAGCTATTATTTGATGTAATTTTTAGCCTTGCTGCAAACATGTTTTCATAGCTCAGGCATTATTGTCAAAGCTAAACGTTTTGGTTTCGATCCTCGATGGTGGCGTAAGAGTCATTTTTTATTTAATTTTTTAAATCATTACTATATATTGGGTCCAATATAATCTATAAAAGTGAACTTGTTTGTCTACCAAACTACTCTGTCAATTTTCAGTATACAAAATCGAGATTTGACATAAGAGGTATTGAGATTAGGGAAAATCTTTTTAATCGGTTTTCGGCCAGAAATTTGGCTGTTAAGGTGTCAAAGTTCAACGATTTGATTTTTGAAAACTCTATCAAACTCCTCCGCCAATTTTCGGTCTAAACACTTTTAGATGTAGGTTACTTGGACATGTATCAAACTTTTAATTAGATTTGAGCCCCCCAGATAATAAATGTTAAGGGGTCAAAATTAGGGTCAAAGTTAAAAAAAACAGGAAATATTTGACCTCTGCGATCTTTACCAGCCAATTTTTTATCTAAACATTTGAAATTTTACATAAAGTGTATTCAGACATAGGAAAAGCTTTTTAATCGGTTTTGGGCCGAAAATTCTGTTGCCATGGTTTCAAAATTGAAACGATTTAACCTTTGCGGTCTCTAGCAGACTATTCAGCCAATTGTGGGTCTAAACACTTAGAATTTTAGATGTAGGTTAGCTGGACATAAGTAAAACTTTTTACCATATATATACATATGCACATAAAGTTATGAACAGTACATAGAGTCCGGGCAATGCCGGGCTGAACTCCTAGTATAATAATAAATACGAAATCTGCATTAATTAAAATATCATATTTAAGCGTATTTTACGACCGGCATATTCTGTGTAGCTTAATTGCCATATATATTTTTGTAACTTCTATATATCGCTTCCTTTCGATCACTCACTGTTTTTATCCGTCTTTCTCTCTCTTTTTGTCATATATACATACACTGTTTACACTCTATAAGGCAACCATTCGACCATGTATGGAGTACTGTTGTCACATCTGGGCTGGTGCATCTGCTTCTTGTCTCTCGCTCCTGGACAGGGTTCAAAAGAGAGTCGCCAACCTGATAGGTCCTAAACTGTCATCTAGGCTTCAGCCTCTGTCCCATCGACGAGATGTTGCATCCCTCTGCCTGTTCTACAAATACTTCAATGGTGAATGCTCTGACGAACTGCAAACACTTGTACCTCCCCGACGTAACTACCCCCGACAAACTCGACAAGCTACTAAGTCTCATCCCTTTACAGTAGAGATCCCTAGGTGCAAGAAAGCCTTTTACTCCAATAGTTTCTTCCACAGAGGTGCAGGTCTTTGGAACTCCCTTCCGGGATTCTGCTTTCCCAACTGCAATGATATGCAGAAGTTCAAGTGTAATGTTAACAAACATCTTTCTACTCATCTCCCTTCATAATGACTCTGCTAATTAAGTCCCTGATAGTAGCCCCCTGCTTCAAAGTGGCATTGTGCCTTGTTTGGGGTGAAAATTGAATAAAAAAAAATAAAAATAAAAAAATTTCATTGTTAGTTACAATTGTTTCAAGACCATTTGGACAAATTCAAACATTATGTCCTTTAAAAATTTTCACAAGAACAGCCTTTCTTCAGACTTATTGAATAAAAAACACTAACAATAAAACATTATGGAAAAAACATGAAAACCAGCGAAATATTTGACCTCTATCGAGTACTTGTAAGCTTACAGTTTAAGTCATATCTTGTTGGCTTAAAATTTATTGGTATATGAACGATTAGTAAATTATATAAACCCAGTATAATTTGGAATACTACAAATAAGGCTATATATATATATATATATATATATAATATTCTTTCTCTCTCTCTCCCCACATACACGCACATGTGTGTGTGAAGGTGTCACGTTCGGATGCTTTGAAACTCCTCTCAATCAGATGCGCCGGTTTTCTGACCGTTCCCATCTTGATTGTCCATAAATCTTAGGCCTCGTTGGATGCTGAGGCGTCGCTCTTGATGCGAATATTTTCACTGATCTGACTGGAAACAAGATGCTTACAATCAGCTCCAAATCGACAGAAGTAACCGCCTCCAAGTCGGTTATCTACCCGCACCAACGTCAATCTTTTCTTTTTCTTCTCCTTCTGTGCATTGTATAGATCTTCACCTGGTAAATTGCTTTCTTTATTTTATGTATTCGTAGATGCGTCCGCGCATTTCTGTAGGAGCCTCTGTCTATCGGTCGGTTGGCCTGTCACACATAAGATTGAAATAAGTTAATACATTCGTCTGTCACAGTATAATCTTAAATTTGTATTTTCCTCTCTTTACTTCACGTTTTAGTTTAAAATTTGTCTACCGATCTGTCGCATCTAAGTCTAAAGTAGGATTTATGTATTTTCGATATTAAGTCTGTATGTCTTTCGGTCACGCTTAAGTTTGAAATAGCATTTGGTCTGTTTGTCATGCTTAAGTTTGAAACGGAATTTTCATTGCTAAGCACACAAATTGACGTCTCTTAAAATTATCTATTCCGATTTATTCCTGTTTCTATTATCACCTTGACGAAACGAATGAACATTTTTTTTACAAATGCAGAATCCCATTTCAATATTTAAAAGAAGAAAAATTGAATCGAATTCAGTTTTTATTTCTTCTCTTTTCAGCGATACACTGCAGAGGGGGTGGGGTACGCAATTTTTATGAAATGTACAATTCCATTAAAATATTAATAAAAACAAACATTAAAAAATTGCTCGTTATTTTATTTATTTCATTTATTTATTAGTTTTCTTTTAACTACTCGGAAATTATGCAACTTTATTCCGATTCATTAATATCTCATCTGAAAGTTCCAATGCTGCCCATACCATCTAATCTTTACGCCATAATCACAAAATTTAGTCAATAATAATAATTGAAAGAAAAATCCGACGTTGCTCGGAATTGAATTAAACTCGTGACAAGGTGAAACGATAAAATTGTCGCCTCCAAAAAGACCTGATTCTCTTTCCGTTTGACGAAAACCGGTTTTCTTTTTTTGTTGTTTATTGGCCAGTTGTTTTCAACTCCTAAAAGCCATTAGAGCCTTCTATC
Source organism: Euprymna scolopes (assembly GCF_053919585.1). Lineage (NCBI taxonomy): Eukaryota > Metazoa > Mollusca > Cephalopoda > Sepiida > Sepiolidae > Euprymna > Euprymna scolopes. Next base: position 5,883,887 of record NC_136502.1, read on the forward strand.
ATGTCTAAAAAGGACACTATTTAACGAGTGAGATCGGAGATGCACTGCTGTACAACTCGTGCTCTCTACCGGTCCAAGTTATGACAACAGTACCATTGCCAGCACCCTAAATATGCATTGCTGGATTGCCACAAATAACAGGAATGCGCACAGTGTGATGAAAACAAAGTTTCCCGTTACGGTTATGGTCTTTGGTGTAGTTTCAATTGAGGGCCACATCACATCTTCGAAGTCGGCTTGAAAGTCAACACCAAAGTGTACCTGGATGTGTTAAAGAGTATGGTGATCCCATGGTGCAATTAGGTGGCCACTGGCAGACCCTGGGTGTGGCAGCAGGACTCGGCGCCAGCCTACAAATCCAAAGAGGCCCAGGCTTGACTTCAGATGGAGAACTACGACTTTGTACCCTTCTCTCACTGACACCGCCTCGTCCTCCTCCGACCTGAACCTGCTGGACTACTTCGTTTGGTCATACGTCGAGAACATCACCAACATGACCTCCCACAACACCACAGCCAGACTGATCGCTACTTTCTACCAAGTATTTTCCGAGCTCCCGCCGGCGCTTGTGAAAAAGGCATACTCCTAGTTTCGGACCCATATCTAGGTAGTGATTGAGGCTGAAGGTGGCTACATTGAATACATGTCAGCTCTACTACATAATCAAGTTACCTGAATTGATTTTTTTCAATAAGTTTTAAAATAAAGCTGTAGTGTTGTTTTCTTTAGGGCAACAAATTTATGGTTCCGCCCTCTACTATATATTTTTCACTATGCGCATAACACTTTATTACTTCCCTTGTTTTACTGTCCCCTTTCTCCCTCTCAGAAATGTTGGATAATTAGTGTGTTTTGCAAATGGTTTCAATTTCATTTTAATCGGCTATGCACCTATTTGAAGTTTTAAGGGTGTAATTTCTCTGCAAGGGTCACGTGGCTGCATGCAAAGATTCGGCACATAGAACGTAGAGGTTCTGGATCACTTCCATTATTCCTTGAAGAGTTTTATGCATATGATATAAATTTCACTAAAATAGTTTTAGATTATGTTTGCTCCACAATCCCCTTTACAAAATACACCTAGTGATTCAGGAATATTTCCATTGTCTTCTCCAGTAAATTTTACATAAGAATACGCTTTTAGATTTTATATATATTCTCCGATTATTTTACTATGGGGAACATACAGAGGTAACATATAGACATTGAGTTTTAATGCAGACTCTGTTGACAAAGAGACTAAACAATAAACCACATATTAAATGAATGCAGCAAACTAGCCCACAAAGAATATAAAAATAGGCATGATCAAGTGACAGACACTTTCATCTTGAACACTTTGACAAACGGTTCAAGCAAAAATCGACAGCAGTACTTGAAAATATAAGTTACAAAATCCTATGGGACATGGATATACAAACGGATAAACTCATCCAAGCAAGAAGACCGGATGTCATAATAGTTAACAAGAAGGAAAAATCTTGCCAGATTGTAGATTTTGCCGTTCCATCAAATGTTTTGGTTTCGATTGTAGCTGACGGCACCCAAGTCATATATATTTTTAAAAACTTTTGAAATCATTACTATATATTCGGTACAATATGATAATCAATAGAGAATTGGCCTTATAATAATAAATGCGAAATCTGCATCAATTAAAATATTATGTTTTACGACCGGCCAACGCCAAGCGACCTGCTAGTATATATATATATATATATATATATATATATATATATATATATATATATTTTTTTTTTTTAAGTAAATGTACTCCGTGATAGTTCATGGAAAATATATTAATATATTTTGAAACAATTTTATATTAGATTTCCAAAACATTTTTATTTGCAATATATTTTTACATATTTCTTTAACTTTTTTGCTACATATCTCAACTCCATCAGTATGATAGTAAAAAATATTTGACAGTGTAATCAAATGAAAATGTACTGCTCTGTACAAGAATTGAACTCCTCGCCTTCAGATAAGGAAGCGTTTGTGTTTCATACGTTTTTCTCCCTCTCGCATCCATTTTTTTTTTACAAGGTGGTCACCACTTATCAAGGCCCGGAAGCCACTCAGGGATAAGGGTTATTGTAAGTACAGTACGTTAGTGTGGAGATTTAATAAAGTGTCTACTTAAGGAGGCGGTTCATCAGGAATTTGTTTACGTTGGACTTGAAGACATCCAGGTTGTAGTCAGGTGGAAAGCAGGCAGACGGAACAGTTCCACAGGCGTGCAGTTCTAAGAAAGAAGCTTTGTTCATGGAATCTACGTTTTGATTTAGGCATAGATAAAGAGTGGGGAAAGTTTTTGACAGTGGATTCAGCTAGACGGGTGTTTTTTGTAAAAGATTGGCGAGAGGGGACCAGTTCCCTTCAACTCTGTAATAGCATGTAAATAACCACCAAAGCAAGATTATCAAAAATTTTATCTATATATATTAATACCGGTGTACCTTATTACGTACGTACGTATGTCACGGTTTCCAGATTATAAATTATTCGATCGGGAGATCCTATTTATTGAAAGATAGTAAGTGATAACATACTACGAACATTAAATTAATATATAGATACACTTATTGAATGTTCGTAGTTTATCACCTTCTATCCTCCTTTTTAATAAATAGGATCTCCAAATCAATGTAAATAAATAAAACAATGTCGCTTTGGGGTCGTACATGAAACTAAAATATACCTTCTTGGTTCTAGAAGTATAAGCCATGTTTAGTTTCAGAACAGTTTCAGATGGTTCGTTGTTCTAAACAAGTTTTGAGAGGTGACTGGTTTGCAGTACACAGAACACTTTCCGATGGTTCGCTGTTACACACAAGTCCTGAGAGGTTACTTGTTTGCAGTAGACAGTTCCACAGAGCAAAATATTCTTACTATGTCGAGACGGAAAAAAACATTTGAAATTGCTACGGAAAAGGTTTAATATTCATGGAGCAATTCTGGTTTCTGATTGGTTGGTAGCAGAACGTGAATTAATTTGATTCGTCAGTTCTTAGCAGCATCGTTTATAAATAGAATCATTCGACTGTGTGGGATCATACCCCATTAAAACCCCATTATACGTCCAAAATATTGCAACATACCCCATTATAAACCTTTTATGATGGGATGTGTCTCCTAGCGGCTTCGGCTGCAGGGAGACAGGGTAGTACAGGTCAAGGATTCGTCACTTGACACTCAGCCCAACAGGTGAGGGGCCGGGAACCGGTCCAGCACCTGTTGGACTGAGGTACACCGCCTGGGTAATACCTAGGAGGTCCACCCTCCCAGGCCTTGCCACTGGGCTTTCCGGTGGGGCAAGTTTATTGCTTGCTGCCTGAGGCGCCCCGACCGGGGAATGCCGACGGGGTTACTCAGGCAATTTTTAAAATAGCAGGAGTGCCCCTCCTTTAGGGGAGCCTGCGGGGTTCCCACTTTCCAGGCCTTGTGCCAAATAATGCTGAGGCGGGCAGCAATTTAATAACTATCCCATTATAACTCCAAAATATTGTAACACTGGTCTTTTGTCTAGGATCCAAGGTAGTATTTGTTCTGTCTGGTATAATGATACCATGGGGTTTCTGTTCGCACTGGGCGTCCATACAATGGATATATGTCCCCGGTTCTTATAAGGATACTAGAGATTAAGTGTAATAACAAGATATATTCTGACACTACATTAACCAGGTTACTTGAATAAATAGTTTTACAGTTTTAACAAAAGTGCTAAAATATCGTGGGGGCTCCATTCATGCTAAACGTCCACAGAATTCCTAGCAACAATATATTACATATGAAATATTGGTCTTGAATATGACCTTAAACTATATCCAGTGGTGAGGCCCCAGCTTCCGGGCTTTGGGGAGTGTGGAGCCACCCTTTAATTGCCATTGCTCCCAGGTCCACTCTGAGACGGAGTGGTAGTACCTGTTAGGGTCCCAACTATGGGTTAAATAGAAACCAACTTGAAAACAATAAATATATTGTATTAAAACATTTTTCTTCAAAATCTTTTGATTCGGCATTAAATAACCTGAAAAGGTTTGATATGCCGTAAAACAACCAAACCAAACCTAATAGTATTATAAAATCCATTATATGCTCTGTGGTAAATCCAATGTAAACAAGAGGAAGGTCAGAGGTTACAACGGCCAAAACCTTGTGAAATTAACACTCAAGATGAGAGTAATAGTCCAACTAATGAAAAAGGTTAAATTTCCTTAATTAAAAATCCTTACTTGATTTGTATCAAGTCTATTAAAGAACATTCAGGATGCAAAAGGAAACATTTTAAAACACGTTTTTTTTTTTGTTTTCGTCTTCCCACTCTCCTCGTCGTCGTTAAAAGAAATTGTCTTTGACGTTACTATCTGAAGTCTCCCGCCATATTTATTTTCCAAAAACAATAAGAATAAACGTTTCGAAAACGAAATGCGATTGCGTGATTAAAATACAAAACCAAAGGAAAGGGGAGATAATCATGAAAAATGAATAAAAACGAAAAAGGCTAAAGGTTGTCCCAACGAATTAGTCTGAACAAGGTCAATGCATTCGGTGTCAATTCAATTTTTTTACAAATTCTTCATGAATCGCAATTAAGATAATAACTCTGTCCAATTAGGAACGTGTCCGCCCTCTCATCCGATTTGCTAATTAAAATTAATTTTCAAGAAGTAATTATTATTATAATTATATGCCGGTTGAAGAACCAGTCCGTATAAAACATCGATATATATATATATATATATATATATATATATATATATATATATATATATATATATTAGGCACCGCCAAAAATGGCCGCAAAATCAAGTTGTTGTTGTTTTTTAAAAC
>NC_136502.1:5893722-5931302 GCF_053919585.1 Euprymna scolopes
CATGTGTGGATTTCCTTTGAAAGGGAAGTGACGTTGTCCATCTGTGCGTACGTTAGCGTGTGTGTGTGTGTATACACGTGAATGTGAGTGTATTTACGCGAACATTAATACATCTACTTGTGTGTACATGTACGCGTATGTTTTTGTGCGCGTATGTATATGACAAGTAATATAGCTTGAGATGTGAACGGGTGTTTTTGTGTGAGACTAGAAAAGGCTCCCACAACTCTTTATGTCAAATCTCGAGTCTGCAGACTGAAAATTGACAGTAGTTTGCTAGGGAAATGTACACACCCACACACACACACAATTTCACTTTTATAGGTATATATATATATATATATATATATATAATATATATATATATATATATAATGATTTTTTTATTCCATATATCAACATTAGTGCTTTAGAGAATTCATATATTATGACACACGCATCGACCGACGCTCACACTATATTGAATATTGAAATCAACAAGATCTGAAGACGTCCCAAACATTATCACCGCCCATGCGACGTAAAAAAAAGGAAAAAGAAACTGAATTTTTCTGCTGAAGAATTTATAATTTGAAATATTGAATTTGTTTTGAAAAAATTGTTTGCACTAGTTTTGATCTTGAAAACGTCAAAAGTTTGAATTTTGTATTCCAAATATATATATATATATATATATATATATATATATATATATATATATATATTTTACTGATGCAATGACCTTCAAATATTCAATTACTCCTTTAATTTATTTATTTATTTATTTTTTATTCTGTTTTAGTATTTATGTTGGCAAATGATATTGGAATCAAACTTATTTGTTATTTAATCTTTCCTTTTGGTTAAATCTTAAAGACAGCTTTGCCAAGAACGAACAGATTTAATCAGATAAACTTTGTCACGATGATGCTAATCTTCTTAATCCTAAAGCCAGCGGGGGTCGGGGGAGAGAAGCCAAAAAAAAAACGTCTGAACTATTCGCTCATCCTTCAAAAAAGTAAGCACGCAGTAAAGAAGGATACTTTTAAAGGCCAAAATAACCAAGTGTCGCTTTCGACTCGAGACATACGCCAGTTTTTTGGTTATCGTATCAGCAGAACGTCGAGGAGGAAAAAAATGGATGGAATTAAATTCAGATGAATAGGACAAGTGTACGTACGAAACTGATCAGACAAAGAAAAAGGAGAAATGTTTTTTTTTTATCGATACTCATATTATAACTATTCAAACACGCGTGCGCGGTGGTTTGTATCGTTTGAATTGTTTGGAGTGCTGTTCTCAGCTTGGATGCTTTTTTTTTTTTTTTTTTTTTTTCTGAGTCAAAAACTTTCCAATGAAAAGTGTTGGATGAAATAGATTCTGACCCAGGAAACAATTATTCCCCCTTTGTCAGAAACATTGCTGGTAAAATGTAAGTACTAAATGACAAAATAAGGGGAGCATGAGTTACAATGCTATCGAAAGCAAACCCAATGTTCCCTTTCTACTTCCCTAAAAGTTTCCAAACCAAGAAATCCAGAAAATAAAATCCTTTTGTGCATCCATTTGCTGGAAACTTGTTTTGTTTCGGTTTTATTAAAGTAACGGGAGGAGATCATTCTCGTTCTGTCAGTCATTGCATAATAAGGGGATGAGTGCACAAATGGAAACTTTGATGGCATTGTTGAAAAAATGAGTTTTTTTGGTTAATGTAAAACTTTTTTATTTTTTTTGTTTATAAGAGAATAACCACTTATGAAGGCCGCTCGAGGATAAGGATTATGAGGGTACATTGGTCAAAAGGACAATATCATAGTAATCGTTAGAAGTGTAAATTTGGTAAATTGGATTACTTAAGGGGAACAACTCAGCAAGAACTTGTTTACATTGGACTTGAAGACGGCCATATTGTAGTCAGCTTAAGGGGAACGGCTCATCAAGAAGTCATAAATTGCCAAATAAAAAAGAGAAAAAATGTTGGATATTTAAATATATATATATATATATATATTACATGAGGATCACCACTTATTAAGGCCCGGAAGCCACTCGGAGATAAGGGTTATTTTGTGTACAATAATCAATGGGATAATATCGTAGTAATAGTTGGTATTGGAGATTTTGCTAAAGTGTCTTACTTAAGGGTGCGATTAATCAGGAATTTGTTTATGTTGGACTTGAAGACATCCAAGTTGTAGCCAGGTGGGAAACAGGCAAACGGAAGAGAATTCCACAGGCGTGCACTTCTTAGAAAGAAGCTTTGTTTATGGAATCTGCGTTTTGATTTAGGCACAGATAAAGAGATGGGGAAATTACTGACAGTGGTTTTAGCTAGATGGGTGTTTATCGTGAAGGATTGGTGAGGGGGGCAGAGATCGGAGCTCGGACGAGCACTTGCCATGGAAATAACGATAAAACAAAGACAGGCTCGCAACATCTCTTCTGTGGGAGAGAGATTGCAGGGAAGAGAAGAGAGCATCCCCCACTAAGCCACAATTTTGTACTTTGTCAAGGCAGGATAAGCTGTTTTTTTTTGAAGCTCCAGCCCAGATGTGGCAGCAGTACTCCATTTTTGGACGTACTTGGCTTTAATAGAGATAGAGAATTGCATCAGTAGCGAGATATCTTCTGGAGCAGTAGAAGGATCCCACCATTTTCTCATCGGCCCGGGGAACAGACTTGATATACGTATTCCATTTCAGATCAGCAGTAAAGGTCAAACCCAGGAGCTTGTCAAAGCATGAAGACTCCCCATGACGAGAGCCATCCATTTCAATTGATGCTGGATGAGGAACAGAGCGTTGATGATGTAAAATTAGGAGCTTGGTTTTAGATGCATTAAAAGTAACCAGCCATCTCTTCCCCAAAAAAAACTGGTTAAGAGTAGAACAATTTGGCTTACGTACTAAGTTTAGACTGGTTAAGAAATAATGCATACTGCCGAGAAAAAGCATTTTTCAGTGTTTAGTTAATAGTGCAGATATAATTTGGAGAAAAAAAAAAACAGAAAAAAAAAAGAGCAAATTAAAGATAAGTGCAGTTGAAATGTTCAGAAATTTAGTCAAACCTGGAAAAAAAAAATAAATGTATAGAAAATAATGTCTACTATACATAAGTTTTTCCGATAACAAGACAGGTGGATTTCAAAATTATAGATAGAAAATGGCATACCTTCGCTTTTGGAAGAGTTTGACCGTGCGGTCTCGAGTTCATATCGTGGAAGAGGGAAGAACAGTTGAGGTAGCAGGTTTTGCTTGCAGAAAACCAATGAAAATATGAGGAAAAAAATAAATATAGGCATAAAGGAATAAAGACCTGGGCAGAGATAGATTATTTTGAAAGTCAATTTTATAAAGCTGTTCAATACATGTCAACACATAAAACCAATGTTTAAGTATCCTAATGATGATGATCATCATCATGACATATCCGCACTTATCAAGGCCGAGAGGCGCATGGTGATATTTGTTAATGGGATGAAATGATTATCAGTCAAAAGTTGAAGAATATGAGAGTACTAAACCTGGACACTATAGAGATACATGTATGACAGGAAACTTTGATCACAATGTAACGTTGAACGAATGGATCAGAGTAAATGTAGAACAGTTGAGGTAGCGGGTTCAGTTCACAAGGCAAGGTCAAGGAAAAACTTAAAGGTGATAAAAATGGATAAGAGAAAAAGGGATGAGTAAAGACCTGGTCAGAGATAAGTTTCCCCCACTTTTTATCTCTGCCTAAATCTAAACAGATTCCATGAACAAAACTTCTTTCTTAGATCTGCACGCTTGCGGAACGCTGTTCCATTTTCCTCCTTTCCAACTGACTACAATACGGTCGTCTTCAAGTCCAACGTAAACCAGTCTTGATGAGCTGTCCCCTTAAATAATCCAATTTACAAAATTTCCAGCACATCCAGGTACACTTGGGTGTTAACTGTTAAGCTGACTTTGAATATGTAAGGTGACATGATGTGATCCTTGCTTGAAACCACACCAAAGACCATGGCTGGAAACTTTTTTTCATCGCCCTGGGCACGTCCCTGTTATCCGGATTTGCATTTTGAGGGTGCTGGCAATGGTCCTGTTGTCATAACTTGGATCAGTATAGAGCATGAGTTGTACAGTGGCGCATCTCCGATCTCGCTCGTTGAACATTGTGTCACTTTCAGACATGATAGGAGGCGTCTATCTCTTGGGATTTGTACTCAACTGGCCAACTAATAGATGTCTGCAAAAAAAAAAAAACGGTTTTCATCAAATGGCATGGTCTTTTCTTGGGTGACAATTTTATCGTTCCACTCTGTAAGTACTAACAAATAATCCAAACTAAATGATGTTCAAAAATTGTATTTAGATATTTGTATCCATGTGTTAATTAATTTCTCAAGAAACACACACGCATATATATATATATATATAGTAATCCACATACAGTACTGTTTCGCTGTATCACAGTTCATCAGTCCGGCTAGACAGACAACTACCTCAAGCCATGATTGAAATCCGACCGGCCAAACGAGAGTCAAAGCTTTTCACCATTACACTATATGGTTGCTGCATGTGTGGATAGTGAATTAACAATGCTTTGACATCATCGCTTAATATGCTAATGGCAGCTTGTATATCCCTTCCCAATATGCTCAACCTAAGATAGGGATAATTTTATATATATATATATATATATATATATACTAGCATGGGTTCCCGGCGTTGCCTGGGTGTTTGGAGGTGTATGCTGAGCAAAAAAAAAAAAAAAAAAAAAAAAAAAAAAACGGTCATTTTTTTTACTTTGACCCCTTAACATTTATAGTTTTGGGCTCAAATCAAGTTAAGTTAGATCTATGCCAAGGAACCTATATCTAAAATTTAAAGTGTTTAGACCGAAAATTGCTGGAGTTTGGTAGAGTTCTCAAAGGTCAAATCGTTGAACTTTGACCTCTTAACAGCCAAATTTCTGGCCGAAACCCGATCACATAGATTTTCCCAAACCTCAGTACCCTATATATCATATTTCGAGTGTGTAGGCTAAAAATTGACAGGAAAACGTATACACACACACACACACACGTTCACTTTATATATTAAAGGATTGGTACAAATACAGGCTGAAATATAATTGAATAAGCATATTTTCCCCATAAACATATATAGCAGGGAAACCCGCTGTTACCCGGGATTTAATGAGGATCAATAAATGCTCCATATTTCCAATACGTTTCTTATCAAAATCAGTGAAATCAATCGATTTGTCAATTAAATCGATTGATTTCTTGCTTTACTTGAATTAAAGTTTAAAATGCAAAAGTCAAGTATCATGATTCAGTTTACTCTAAACAGAAACATTCATTTCGATGCACCCTGTCTTATCAAAAAATCCTACTGTTGATTTTATGCGCTGGGCACTTTTGCTTCTGCGGTGATAAAACTTCTCAAATGCATTTGTGATGTTAGGTTGTATAAACGTGTTAACATTGGTCAAATTTGGACTGTTCTTTCTTTGGTCGGATTTTTGTGTGGATTTTCGGTGCTTATCAGAGGTATTCTGATATAAAACCTATACAAGAACATTCCCAGACATATAAAGTTAAAGTACATTTGTGTGAAATTTCATAGAAAACTGTAGTCGTATTAGATTCCATAGGAACGAACTCGCGTGCACACACACACACAAAGTGCCTTTTATTTTTCGTAAAAACCAAGGCAACAAAATATAAAATGAGAACATATTTGTGTATTTTACAATTGTTTCGTAAACATTTGGACAATTTTAAGTATTATATTATTTTTGAAATATTCCATTATGTGATTGGCTTAGGGAACTACATAAGAATAAAAAAAGATTTGAAATAAAATGGTTAATAGTAGTTAAAGCTAGAAATTATAAACCGATTAAATCAAAAAGATGTAATCTATATTTATTTTAGTCATGACACGTAGTGAATTTTAAAGAGGAAATTTAACACCAAGTTTCTTCCCCAGAACTGCTAGACTTTGGAATTCCATACCAAGTCCCTGCTTCCCCAACTGTACTGGCATGCAGAAGTTCAAGTGTAATGTGAACCGACATCTTACTGCCCAAATCCCTACATAATACCCCAGTAGTTGTTGCTCCTGGTAGTAGCCCCCTACACCAAAGTGGCAATTTGCCTTGTTTGGGGTGAAAATGTAATAAAAAAAGAAAATGTCATGTAAAGCTGATACATTACAGAATATGTCGAAGGTGAAATTTAAACGTGGAAAGTGAATGTTAAATTCAATGCTAAAATTTTGAAATGGTGCAATAAAAAAAAAAAATTATTGGACCATTAACTTAACATATAGAAACTAAAATAATTATAACCTGAATAGGAGAAATAGAAGTAATTTTAATAATCCTTATGGGTAATAAAATAACACCGGAGTAATTTCAATAACACAAGAATGAAAAAAATCTAACATTAATTAACTGCAAAATATGAGACAAACAGAATGAGATGAATTAAAATAAATGATTCTGCACTACGAAACAGGTGCTGTCAAGAATTGTGCATTTCAAACATACTTAAAGTAATAAATGGTAAGATGGACAACATCTTGAAATGTGGAATATAGACTTTTGCCATTTATTTGTTATATGCTCTGTAATTACATTGAGCTTGTTAAGTTGAAGCATTGATGTAAATAAAAGGTGAAATATAATTTGGAAAACATTTTCACACACACACATACACACACACACACACACACACACACACACACACACATATATATATCTCCATGTCTTCAACTTAATGTTGAAAAACTGTTTTCCTGCTTGAATGCACTTGATGCAATAACTATGATTAATCTCATTGCTCTTGCTAACCAGTCAACTGTATTCAAAGCAGGAAGTTTTAGTTTTTTTTTCTTTTGAAATATGAAATTTCACAGATATCAATTATCGTAAGCCTCACTGAAGCTGCAATTTGTTTTTCTTCATCATTAAAAAACTTAAAATTCTTTTTTTTAATTACACCTTTTGCATATTTACAAATATGTGTTAAGTTCTTAAAATAATACTAGAAACATACCAGGTGCTGAGCAAATTCATAGCATGTCTAATAGGAACTGTCGATCGTAACAGCCATCTCCTTTGTTTTGTCACTTTATGAAAAAAGAAATTAAACAAAAATGCCAGAGAATGAACTCTTCAAAAAAGCTCAGAATGTCGTCAGTTACTTGTTATCTGTATCAGTTTATTATGTATGTCGTATGATTATCCTCTGTATTCTTATCTATCTATCTATCTATCTATCTATCTATCTATCTCTCTTCTTTCTTCTATTCTTTTCTATTCTTCTTCTTCTATCTATCTTTCTATCTATCTTCTATTCTATCTATATAAATAAAATTAACTCATTTTTTCCCGTGTGAGTTTCACCTTAATAGGATTAAAAATCATGACACTACATTCAAATGTAATGTCCCCACACTTCAGCACAGGATCTGGGGTGTGCATAGGCCTACTACCCTTACAGTTCCTTGATATTCGTACATTTCTATATTTTTCCCGGTGAGAGTTCACTGCCACAATCTGTTAGAATCGATGCAAGTTGTAAAATCTTTTCTCTCTATTCGATTCATACTCCGTCCGCGACCACTTAACACCGCTGCAGATACGTCCACAGGGGAATATACAAGGAACACTGGTTTGAGTTCTTAGTTGCTTAAAAAATATGGATTTGGCATTTTTCCGTCGGATGAAACGCGACTTTGTATTCCAGTTATTCTGTGGGTTACTTGTGCCATTTTATAAATTTCTTTTTTTCCCTTTTTTTCCTCCCTTTATATTTTTTCTCTTTTTGTAGGTGGGTGGGGTGGTGCGATTCGAAGGATTACTTCATCGAAACGAACTAACATTGGATTCCAGTTTTTACAAGAAATTTTAAGTCAGCTGCCAGCGTTCTTCAAATCTTGCACCGATTAGTCACTTTAATATTTTATTTACTGTCTTTATACTTCTATTATGTTTGCACTGATTTCATATGTGATACTAGGGGGGGGCTAATTTCCTATTTTCGGATTAGTTACTTATTCATTATTTATTTCTATACATTGCATTTCTGAGTTTCATTAGCACAATTACTACTAGGCTATCGATATTGAAATCGGACGACATTCAAATTGGTTAACAGCAACAACAAAGAAAACAATACCAAAAAAGAAACCAAAACAAACCAATAAAAAAAAAATAAAAAACACGGTCAGTTTTCTGGTTTTATTTATTCATTTTTTTTCTTTTTCAAAGAAAAATAAATAAATAAAATCTAATAAACATATTTTTATTATCCACGGTAAGTTTTATGTTTTTTGAATTTTGTTTTTCCGTTTAAAAAAACAAAGAAAAAAATTAGATTTAAATAAACATATTTGCATTTTACGCGGTAACTTTTTGGGGTTTTTTTTTCTTTTTTTTTTTCCTTTGGTATTCTTTCACGTTCGTTTTGCTTTTTTTATTTCTTTCAATTTTATGCGTCATGTATTAGCTAAACCAGGGCGGGGGCATCTACAAATATAAAAGCTAAAATATGTGTGGGTGTTCCTTCACCCTAAACTTGGCCTCCTCCTGCTACTACGACAATGATGTCATGTTTGACCTAGAAAACGCTGTCGTTAGTTTCAACCACCTGCAAGTGTTTTTAAAGGGTTACTTTTATCTGTTCTCAATTGTGTGTCTCTTTGACGTAGAGGTAACATGTCAGGCATTTTTTCCGCCTTAGCCTCGATGCTGCGGGTTCGAGCCTATCTTCCTATCTAGACTTTTTCCCCCTCTTTTACACCTTTTTTATTTTTTTATTTTATTTTATTTTTTTTTTTACGTCTGTTCGGTTTTGCCTTGTTTTGGTTTTTCCAATTTTTTATAAGATCGAGTTCTTTTTATAATACTAAAACAGGGTCCCCCTCCTACATACACACCTCCAAACACCCGGGTAGCGCCGGGTACCCCCCGCTAGTAAAAAATAAGTTTGTAAACTAAAAAAAAATCTCATTTTTGTAGAGGAAATAGGGGATTAATGAATATATTTGTCTATGAACTGAGAACTGTTTTCTTTTACTTGAATACATCATTACACAAAAATATTGTTTCTAATTATTTATAAATGTTGATTTGCTATATTCATGAGTGCATGGTTTGATATAATGGATACCGTCTCAGACTATAAAATGAACGGAGTTCAAATATTATTATGTTTGTTCCTCTATCTATCTATCTATCTATCTCTCTCTCTCTCTCTCTCTCTCTCATATATATATATATATATATATATATATATATATATATATATATATATATATATATATACTAGACTACCCGTGACCCGTTGGGTCAGTATGCTAGGTATGGAATTAATGTATGACATAAAGAAAATAGTTTTTTTGTGACATAACAGAAACATTTCTATGAAAGTATATTAAAATGAAAAAAGAATATAGATTTCTATGAGTCGTTCTGTTTATAACGATTTATTTTTGAAGAAAAAAAAACTTACAGCCATTGAAGTGGTTTGCCATACCTATAGATAAATGTGCACTGAACAGATATAATACTTAAAGTTAAATTCAAATTTCGATATGTTTTTAAATGAAATTGTTAGTTGAAAGTACAGAATAGTTAAATACTCTTCCCATGTTAAATAGAAAATGAAAATGTAACTTTTTTTAATTTATTTTAAACAAACATTCATGACCCATTGGGTCAGATATTTAATTTATATGTTAATAATAAGGTCAATAAAACTAATTAAGACAATACGGAAATGAACGATGTAAAAAAAGGCAGAAAGTATTAACAATTGTTTATTTGGATAATTTAAACGCGAAAAAATGCAATTGGGACGCTGAAAACGTACACAGTAAAACAATGTTTTGTTGTCGCGTTGATTATTTGTTTGTAAAGCAATTTAAAAAAACATTTTGAGGGTTATTTATTTATGTTGGTAGTGTAGAAGAAAATGCATAAATGTTTTTAAGAAAGGTATATTAAAAATGGAGAATAATTTTTTTTTAAATAAGGAAGGCGGTGGGTAAATCGCTGTTGTAAATTGTTCTTATGGTTGTCAAAGTTATTTTATCTGTAAGAAAATTGCGACAGTATAGTCGTAATACAGAAAAGTTGCAAAACACCCCCACCTTTCCCATGTTCAATAATAATTTCTAAATAATAATATTAATATTTCAATGCACAGGACAAATTCTGCAAAAGTAGCGATTTGTGTTTATTTGTTTACGCTGTTAAGGGTTTATGTTTATGTACGCATACGCAACCGGAAGTCGTAAACCGGATGTGTGGTTTTAACACCCGTTACAAGGTCATTTGAGTTTTATAATAAATAATATATATATATATATACTTTTACTCTTTCTCCGTATTGAGTCGAGCTCACTCCGTATATCATCTAAAAGTCTTGGAGACTTCTCATGTTCGCATTAGGAAGCCTTCCCTTTGTGAGCAAAAGGACTGCTTGTTGGGTTTGAACGTGATCAGCCTCTAAAATTCATCCCCATACGATTGCTCTTGCTCCCGTCTCTTTTTTTAGATTTTATCATTAAGGAAAACAAATTACTAAAAAATAAATCTCTCGATTCCAGTTTTGATGAGTGAGGGCGAAATATGTGAATTGACTCGTTTTGATTTTTTTTCTCCCTACTTTTATTTTTTAGTCGCTATCCATTTTCCTTTTCTTCTAGGTCTTTTTTTTTTTTTTTTTTTTAATATAAAATGAATTCCGAAGGAATACGTCTTCCCTTCATGATTGCCTTAAAGTTTGTACCCTCGAGAAAATCATGAGATATATAGATAGATATAGATAGATAAACTTGGTGAGTTAGAAGGGAGTAAATTTAATTTTATAAGATTATACTTATCGGGATGATACAAAGCTCAACAATTTTTTTTTTTTTAGCTTACATAGAAGACAAAAAGAGTGGAAAATGAATTCACAAAAAAAATTATATTTGTATATATAGAATGCTTCATCCATTTAATAAGGGTATACATTTAGTTGGGGGATAAAGGGGACTCTTTATACCAAGGCATTTCGAAACCTAATGCTTCTCCTCTCATACATATATATATATATATATATATATATATATCTTTGCCGAGGTTCGAGTCTCGACTGGCGTTAATCGTGACACCCTGCACTGATGATCCCAAAAAAGACGAAACACTAGTGTTTGTAGATATTTAATAATTATAGTAAAAAATTATGTCAGCCTCTTTAAGAAACTTGTTTCTTATCGTTGAGCACTTTCAGTTGTAATAAGTCGGTCAACTTAGCTCATATGCGTAGATCGTTATATAATGATTAGATCACTCTGACCGACGTTAAAAGCATTTAATAAAAATAAATGTTTAATTTCAACTGTATCTCTCGAGGTTGACGGTAGCCGAATGGTTCGGTCCGTGCTAATGAAGCCAGGCATGACTTTTGTTGCCGAGGTTCGACTCTCTTGACTGGCGTTAATTGTGACACCCTGCACTGAAAGGATGAAACACTAGTGTGTGTAGCTATTTCATAATCATTATAGTGAATAATTATAATTATGAGGGGGATTAACTGATACAAATAACGATTTACAGAATTTAATGTTCAAAAACAAGAAATACAAGCTAGAATGTTATTTCCTTATTCCATGCGTTTAAAAATGTTTGGCTTTTTTTTTTCTTCAGTGGAAAACAGCAAAAAATTATTTTGTTATAGATTTGCTATAACGATGCTGGTTAGTGTAAAAAAAAAAAAAAAAAAAAAAAAAAAAAAAAATTGAAATGCAATGTTTGAACGAAAATAATGTTCGAACAGTACAAAATGTACAAAAAAAAAAAAAAAAGGATATTTAAAATGGTTGGAAATTTGTAAAATCCGTCGGGTTGGTTTGAATACATCCGCAAACGCGGCATGAGAATTTTCAGATCGGGAAGATCCACCGTTTTTGGAAAACTAGGTTAAAGATTTTATTTTGCATCATTTTCTTTTTGAAAATACATAACCTGGTCAGAAATTTTTTTGAATGGATATTTTTTCCTTCATTTATTCTGATGAAATGGAGGCACCGAAGATGTTTTTTGTTTTCATATTGTGGCCTAGAAAATCCTTATGTATTAAAACATTAATTTTTTAGAGATTAAAGCAATATTACTGCAATAAAATTGAAGTTGTATATAAAAAAATGGTCCCATTTATATCTAAAAAAAATCAAACAATATCATACTTAAATTTAACTTTATGAACTATATTTACGATAAACAAAAAACGAAAATTAACTAAAGTAATCGAAAGTGTTTGGAAAATATACCCCCCCCAAAAAAAGTAACACATTACTACGTATGCAACGTTACAAAGATCTTATCAGTGTTTCATAGCGTTACAAGCGGCTTGTAATGCAACGTTATGAGCGTTTTATTAGCGTTTCATGGCGTTACAAACGGCTCCATAACGTTACAAGCGACTTGTTAGCGCTCCATAACGTTACAAGCGACTTGTTAGCGCTCCATAACGTTACAAGCGACTTGTTAGCGCTCCATAACGTTACAAGCGACTTGTTAGCGCTCCATAACGTTACAAGCGACTTGTTAGCGCTCCATAACGTTACAAGCGACTTGTTAGCGCTCCATAACGTTACAAGCGACTTGTTAGCGCTCCATAACGTTACAAGCGACTTGTTGGCGCTCCATAACGTTACAAGCGACTTGTTGGCGCTCCATAACGTTACAAGCGACTTGTTGGCGCTCCATAACGTTACAAGCGACTTGTTGGCGCTCCATAACGTTACAAGCGACTTGTTGGCGCTCCATAACGTTACAAGCGACTTGTTAGCGCTCCATAACGTTACAAGCTACTTGTTAGCGCTCCATAACGTTACAAGCGACTTGTTAGCTATGAAATACTAACAAGCCGCACGTAACGCTATGAAGGCGTTACGTGCGGCTTGTTAGTATTTCATAGCGTGTCCCGCACTGAATTAGTCCAAAATACATTTAAGCTTGCATTGCATTATAGAGAACCTGCTATTTTCATAAAATAATTTTTATATAACGGCTTGATTTAGTTTAAAAGGAAAGAATTATAGATCAATTGTGCTCTTAACATTTATTTTGAACGCGTCCCTGTCTTATCAAAGAACTTACTTTAGATTTTTATGTGCTTAGTCCTTCTGTTTGTGCAGTGATAAAACGTTTTGAATGTGCTTGTGGTGTTGGGCTGTATAAGGGCGTAAACTTTAGTTTAATGGGACTGTTCTTTCTTTAATCAGCTTTTTTTAATTATTGATTTTCAATACGTATTGGGGACATTCCGAAACAAAACTTATCTAAGAACACTTCCAGACGCATAAAGTACATTTTTGTGAAATTTCAAAAAGACTCTCCCCAGCCGTTTTAGAATGACTAGGGAAAAACCTCTCACACACGCACACAAAGTATTTTTATATGTATAAGTTTAGGTAGATTGTATATCTCTATACATATACAATATTTTTAGATAGCGTCATTATCTCCAGAGGGCAGTGATTCATGTTTACGCAATCCTCAGTGTAAGAAATGATAATTACTGCTGGCCAAAAGATTCGAACCCAGTTGCGAAGTTGTTTTGTCTCTGCACTCTGATGTTCAACCCCTAGGCCAACATTAATCAGCATGGAGAAGAATAGAATTTAAATGTTTTATGTGAAATCAGCAGGACATATACAGTAAACTTAGTGTTTAGAAATGTTTGACTTCAGAGACTTAAACAATACTTTACACCTAGTTTGACTACTTATTAAAAAATTTTCTTTTTAGAGTTTCATACTGTGTTTTTAAAGAGTCAATTTATTATTGTCTTCAAACACTATATACGCATCAATATATGTTTATAGGGAAAAAATTTATTCAATTTTATTTTGCCTTTTATTTCTACCAATCATTTAATTTATGAAGCTCGATGTAACTACAGAGCATATTGTTCTTGGCCTTTGGGCCGGGATCAAAGTGTAGTATCTGTTCTGCAGATGCTGCACTTAAGATAATTTGTACCACTCAATGAAGGGGAAACCCTCTATACTGGGACAATTATTATTTTTGGCAACCAGAGTGCCCCCTTTTTGCCTACTTTTAGGGGAGCTGGTTTTTACCCCACATTAAAAACGGCCTTGTGCCTAATTTGCTTTGGTGGGGAAGCAAATAAATAAAAAATAAGAACTTGGCCTTCAGGCCAAGATGAAAGTGTAGTATCTGTTCTTCAGATGATGCACTTCAATTTCTTGTTCTGTCAGTTGAGAAGAAATCCTCCACGACTGAGACAATTTTAAATTTTTGTTCCGTTTCTCCACGTTAAAAAACGACCCTGGTGTCTAACTCTGTCCCGTGGGGAGGCATTGTAAAAAGTAACTGCAGCGCATATTGAAATAAATGACAAAAAGTATATATTTCAAATTTCAAGATGCCCATCTCATCTTTTATTTCTGTAAGTATGTTAAAATTTTCAATTCTTGGAAGCACCTGTTTCATAGCACAGAATCATGTAATTATGTCAATTTTTAAATTCATTCCGCTTTTAACTCCTCAGAAGAAAAGGAACTCATCAAATTTAAACGAAATAAACGAAGATAGGCATGATTACAAAATCCTCAAATCGGAAGAAAACTTGGAATTGTTTTCTTTTAGTTACGTCATCTTTTACGTTGTACATATGCATAGAAAGTTCCTTCAATTACAACCGAAACCAAAACTTATGAAGAATTCTTAAAATTATTTATAAAAAAATAGATCACTTAAGTGCTATCAGCTATAATTGAAACCTAAACCAAAACTTATGAAGAATTATTGGTAAAATTATTTAATTCAAGAAATGGAATGTCATAACAATTAAACGACAGTCACTCGGAAGAAAAAAGATGTAAGCGTGACACAGAAAATAACACACGCGCTATCGTATATATATATATATATATATATATATATATGGAAGGATGTTTATACACTGGCTTTTCAATGCATGGTGCCCTTCTTCAGGTGATGTTACCTCACACACGCGCTATCGTATTAATATATATATATATATGGAAGGATGTTTATACACTGGCTTTTCAATGCATGGTGCCCTTCTTCAGGTGATGTTACCTCACACACGCACTATCGTATTAATATATATATATGGAAGGATGTTTATACACTGGCTTTTCAATGCATGGTACCCTTCTTCATGTGATGTTACCTCACACACGCGCTATCGTATTAATATATATATATATGGAAGGATGTTTATACACTGGCTTTTCAATGCATGGTGCCCTTCTTCATGTGATGTTACCTCACACACGCGCTATCGTATTAATATATATATATATATATATGGAAGGATGTTTATACACTGGCTTTTCAATGCATGGTGCCCTTCTTTAGGTGATGTTACCTCACACACGCGCTATCGTATTAATATATATATATATATGGAAGGATGTTTGTACACTGGCTTTTCAATGCATGGTGCCCTTCTTTAGGTGATGTTACCTCACACACGCGCTATCATATTAATATATATATATGGAAGGATGTTTATACACTGGCTTTTCAATGCATGATGCCCTTCTTCAGGTGATGTTACCTCGAGTAACACAAAGTTGGATACTCCACCAGACAAGGTGAATTCTTGTCTTGGATCTAGTATGACCAAGAAATTACAAGAAATGTATAACATAATAAAATGGTTAATTGGGGAGAGGAAAATTATGTTCTCAACTTCTTTACTAACTCGGCGTTTGGAAGGTATTGAGGGAAATTTAATGGAATATTCGAATATCTGTGTCTCGCATAGAGATCAAATGTTAAGCCTCCTGTATTTCTGAGAATTTCGACTGAAGTGAAATGAAACAAACAAAGTGACAAAGAACGTTTGTTCAATATTGAAACCGAATTCTCTCAAAAAGTTTCAAATATGGTATTGTCACGAGTGACCAATGAAACCAAATAAGTCTTTATTATATATACATGGAAAGGTGTTTATAAAAATAAAACTTCTCGTGCAGGACAGACAAAAGGAGACTGTTGCTGAGTTTTC
Source organism: Euprymna scolopes (assembly GCF_053919585.1). NCBI lineage: Eukaryota > Metazoa > Mollusca > Cephalopoda > Sepiida > Sepiolidae > Euprymna > Euprymna scolopes. The sequence continues at coordinate 5,909,759 of NC_136502.1, forward strand.
TTCAAGGTTTTATTGGAGGGAATGAACTTAAGAGAAATATAGAGAAAAAATATCGTCTAGCTATTCATTTCTTAATTTCCTAACACTAAAGAATGAGCAAGTAGATAATTCTACATTATTAAGCCGTGTCCAATCCGTGTCACATCCAGAGCAAGATTGGCTAGAAAACTTTTGTTTCTCTTTTTCTCAAAACCGTAATGTTATGTCATATCCTCGTATCATTCGACTGTTTTGTCTACCACATTTGACCTCTGCCCCTCATTTGAACTTTCGTCACCCATCTCTTGGGTACAATTCTATTTGCAGATTTGGTCATCGTGCCATGTACTAAAAGTGAACCGTATCAAAATTCACACTAGCTAACTTAATCGCTAATTACTGACGTAGGGTATTTACTATGTAAGAGTACATTGAATACTATTTAACTCTCTACATCACAGAATCAACATGAATACTACCTTTCTCATATATGGTAATAATAATTGAAACAAAAATAATACTGAATAAATATATTTAGTAAAGTAATAAGAATAATGATGGTTATAATAATAATACTATTAAAAAGTAAATAATATAGCATTTTATAATTATTACGATGTATTATAATATTTTTTGAAATCTTAACAATTATTTTCATACTTAAAGACACTAGTGTTTCTTGCTCACCTAATCAATGGTGTAGGAAGTGATAATTACTGCTGGTCAGGAGATTCAAATCCAATCACAAAGCCACCTTACATAGGCTAGCATCTTGTAAGGCCATCAGCACTTAACACAACAATTGAAGAAAATTAAGTGACTATAAATGCCATGTATAGTAAACAGTCAGAGCGTATTCAATGACAGGAAGTTAGAATGTTGCATTAGCACTAAAATTAATCGCTTTTTCTTAATATGCTAAAGAGGGCTCAACTTTAATTTCTTTAAGAGGCTTTATAGCTTTATTTAAAAATAAATATTAACAATTATTTTTATACCTACAAATGTGTGTGTTTCATGCTAATGCAATCATCAGTGTGGGAAGTGATAATTACTGCTGGTTAGGAGATTCGAACCCAGTCACAAAGTTTCTCTTGACTTTGTAGGCTATATATATATATATATATATATATATATATTACCCTTCACCGACTTTTAATGCATCTAAAACCAAGCTTCTATCTTTACATCATCAACGTTCTGATCCCCATCTGGCATCAATTAAAATGAATGGCTCTCGTATTGGAGGCCTCAAGTTTTGACAGGCTTCTGGGCTTGACCTTTACTCCTGATCTTAAATGGAATACGTACATCAAATCTGTTGCCAAGGCCGCTGAAAAAATGGTCGGATCCTTCTATCGATCCAGTAGATATCTCACTGCTGATGCAATTCTCTATCTATATAAGAGCCAGATACGTCCAAGGATGGAATACTGTTGCCACATATGGGCAGAAGCTGCTAGAAAAGACTTGTCCTGCCTTGATTAGGTTCAAAATAGACTTCATGGCCTGGTGGGAGATGTCCTTTTCTCTTCGCTGCAACCTCTATCTCACAGAAGAGATGTTGTGAGTTTGTCTCTGCTTTATCATTATTTTCATGGAAAGTGTTCGACTGAGCTTCAATCTATGGTCCCCCTTCGCCAAACTTTCACAAGAAACACTAGACTAGCTGAAAACATTATCAATAATTTTCCCCACTCTTTATCTGTGCCTAAACCTAAACATAGATTCCATGATCAAAGCTTCTTTCTTAGAACTGCACGCCTGTGGAATTGTCTTCCGTTTTCCTGCTTTCCAGCCGTCTATAATATGGTTGTCTTCAAGTCCAACGTGAACAAGTTTCTGATGAGACGTTCCACTTAAGTTAACAAATTTACCGAACTTCCATTACTATTGATTACTATATTGTCCTTTTGACTACTCTACACTCTTTAACCCTTATCCTTGAGTGGCCGATCGGCCTTGATAAGTGGTGATGCCTATGTAAAAAAAAAAAACAAAAAAAAAACTATCCATTCATGTGAAATCTTTTTATCATTTTTCTTTTACCTCCTATTCCCCTTACTTTTTTTTAACCAAGTAAGATCTGTGACTTACTTGTAGTTTCATTAAATACTTTTACATGCAAAATCCGATCCCGCATTTTGCTAATTCCTGCCCTCTGATGAGAAGGAGAGTATTTCTTCGAACCTCTGCAGATTAAGGACTATCCACTTATCTTGTTCTTCCTTTTTAAAATTAAATATGTTTTTAACTCTTTTACAAGATGTCTTTTAACATGTTTTATATATATATAAAGTTATAAAATATATATGGCGATTAAGCTACACTGAATATTCCGTGTTTCATCCACTCTAGGATTCTTCAATTCTAGAGCGTCGTTTTTATATGCGCATATAAAAACGACAAACAACCACAGAATTCGCGCATAAGTCTGTAGAATCCTAGAATGGATGAAACGCGGAATATTCAGTGTAGCTTAATCGCCATATACATTTTATAACTTACTAACTAGCTCTACCTACGTATTGAGCACTTTTGAAGTAAATACTTAAAGTTCATGCATAAATCTATACTTTCGTATATTAATTTTATGTGAGTAAATTAAGTAGTTATATATTTGTAATAAGTTCCTTTTAAGATTATTAAAGTTGAACCCTGTTTGAGAAATAAAAACACAAAGGCAGTCAACTAGGGAACATACATTATTCACAACCTCCGGCCATCGTTAGAACACGGACTGCTTTACTGTTGTGCCCACATTTGGCATTTATAGGTGTTTAGTTTCTCTTTATTCTTATGTTAATTAATGCTGACCCAGGGTTGATGTCGTAGCAAATGGAGTCCAAGGTGACTTTGTAACTGGGTTCGAATCCTACACTGATGATTGAGAAAGCATGAACCACTAGTGTCTGTGATCATAAAAAGAATTACTATTTAGAAAGTGACTGCTTTACACATATATATATATATATATATATATATATATATATATATATATATATATATATATATATATATATATACACACACACACATACCTGCAATTATTCTAGAATATACCAATATTCATTGCTTAGGATTTTACTATTGTTCTTGTATTCTCATTTTTTTTTTTTTTTTTACACTTTCATTTCAAATTTTTAATCGTCAATTTTTAAACAAAATTTATAATTACCATATTTATTTTGCTAAAAAGATTTCCTCCGATGATGTGAGCCATTCATTGAAAATTCATGAATTAAGGAAAATTTCAGTATTATTTTTTTTGTCAAACAAATGTTATTGTAATTCTACAGGATTTAATCTAAAAATCTCATATATTCTGTGGAAATATTTATATTTCCTTTTTATATATACTAATCCTTATTTAAGAAGCTCGATATAATTACAGAGCAATATAGTAAATGAATGACAATTCTATATTCCAAATTTCATGATGTTGACCATCTTAAAATTTATTCTTCTAATTCAGTTGACATTTACACTTTGACAGTATCTGTTTCGTAGCACAAAATCATTCATTTAATTATATCAATCAGTGAATCTATTTTGCCCTTAACTCATCAGGAATAAATAGTAAGATGATCAGCATAATGAAATTTAGAATATAGACTTTTATCATTTGTTAGATATATTAGTGTTGGAATGATTAATCGGAATCGGGAATCGTAAAAATCAGCACATTTGGGAGTATCGGAATCGGAAATGTGCCTATTTTTCGATGCCATTGTCTTTTAATTGTCTTTTTTTTTTATCTGATTTTGTTTAAAGTAAAATCTTCCATTGCTAGTAATAATGATGAATTAGTAAATATTTATTGATTTTAAAATACAAGTAAAGCTAAAATCGATAGATCATCATCCACAAGTGTATTTTGATGTTTAGGAAAATATCTGCATATTTAACACGTGTTTTTATGAAAATTGGGAAAAATAAAAATATTATAGTAAAATAATTAGATTTATAAAGAATCGGAATCGGTAATTGTATCAGAATCGGAAAATATGGGAATCGTCCCATCACTTATATATATTGTGTATTTTTTCCAATAATCATCCACTCTATTGATCTGCAAGTGTCCCTCATTGAATAAATTAGTCAGTGAGAACCAATTAAGCCTGCGACTTTATGTCCATTCATTATGGACATTTCCTCCTTTTGTGCACTAATGTTTCTGTCTTGCTTGATTTGCTTTTTCTACACATCAGCAGGTTTTCTTTGCTTCAAACCATATAATTGAAAAGTGCAAAAAAGCAGCAGCAGCTGACACATCTTAATGGTTCATGAACATGGCCACACACTCGCAAGGTTTTGCATTTGACCCTAAACCTTATACAGTAGTGAAACCCAAATTTAATCACTTTGGGGGAGTGTCAAGGAGCGCTTTAGTTGTAATTTTCAACGATCAATTGTGACCTTAGGGTCATACCATTTATGGGTTCAATAGGATTTATCGTTAAAAAAACTATTTACAAAACATCTGCAGTTTTGTCATTCATCATCATCATGTTCAGTTTAATGTCGGTTTTTATTTTTATTCCACTTTTCCTATTATTTTGGGTTATGTCTAACTGTGGAAAGTTAAGTTGCAAAATGTCTGCTCACAGTATATTTATAGTTCTGCAGGTTAGTATAGTCAGGAAAGCAGAAAACAGGGAAGGAATTCCAAAGTCTAGCAGTTTAAAAGAAGGAACTGTTAGAGTAGAAGGCTTTCTGACATCTATAAACCTCAATAATGAAGGGGTGAGATTTTGCAGCTTATCGGGTTAGTCAAGAATATGTATGTCGAAGTTGAATTATGAGTTCATCAGAGCACATTCGATTAAAATACTGGTAAAACAGACACAGGGATGCGATATTCTGCAGATGGAACAAAGATTGGAGCTTGGCTCATATTGCAGGACTTGTTAGATTTGGTATTTTTGGGATTAACTTTATGAGTGAGAGACTAGTAGATGTACCAGCCCAGATGTGGCAACAATACTTTATACATGGGCGAATTGTAACCTTATAAAGACATAGGATACTCTCTAGAGTGAATAATTTTCTAGTATGGTAGAGGGAGCTCACCTTCTTTGCAGCAGCCTTAGCAGGGTCCTCAATGTATGTTCTAACAATTGTTATACATGCTGGCATGAATTGTATAGAATTAAGAAATTGACTTTCCCCACTTCTCAGGATATCAAGCAAGTAGAGTTGCAGGGAGAGAACCTTGAGGTAGTTAAGACTTTTTTCTATCTTGATGATTTGTCTCGTGATAAAGGTTGTTGTGGTGATGCTACAACTGCCAGAATCCGCTCTGCATGGAAGAAATTTAGAGAACTCCTCCCAATGCTCACTTGCAGAGGAATCTTGTTGCACAGTAGGTGTTATGCTTACAACACCTGTGTCGGAAGCGTTTTCCCGTATGCCAGTGTGAGTTGACCTGTTACAGTTGAGGACATTACTAAACTAACTCACAGCAACCATGCAATGATGGACATGATCCTCAAAGCTTGTTGGTAGAAGCTTTCTCTGGGTTGGATTGTATCAAATGAAGAGAAATCATTTCCCACCCCTTCTCAACATAAATACCCCCAACAAACCCGACAAACAGCTAAACCCCACCCCTTCACAGTAGAGATCTCTAGGTGTAAGAAAGCCTTCTACTCCAATAGTTTCTTCCCCAGAACTGCTAGACTTTGGAACTCCCTTCCGGGATTCTGCTTTTCCAACTGTACTGATATGCAGAAGTTCAAGTGTAATGTGAACAGACATCTTGCTACTCATCTCCCTTCATAATATCCCTGCAACTTATGCTCCCCATAGTACTCCCCCTACTTCGAAGTAACACTGTGCCTTGTTTGGGGTAAAAATTGAATAAAAAAAAATAAATAAATAAAAAGATATTCAAATATTCCATTCAAGTTCTTTATCGAACAAACACCGAATTAGCAAGAACATAATTTTCATTTTCCCAGTTGACCATATGTTATAATACATCTTTTTTTTGGTCTTACTGGATTCTAGGACAAGAAAATCTAGGGTGAAAATTGAATAAAATAAAGTCGATGACCCAAATGTCCAACCCTTGAACTCAAGGTAACAAGCAACGATAAATATGTAGTAGTAGTAGTAGTAGTACTAATCTATTAATATATAAAAGGAACTTTGTATATGTGCGCGAGTTCATTCCTTATGGACTCGAAAACGGCTGGGCAAATTATGTAATTTTACAAAAATGTACTTTGTGAATCTGGCAGTATTATTAGATAGGTTTTTGTATCGGAATATCTTTGATAAGTGTTGATAATCAAAAAAACCTGATGAAAAAAGGAACAGACGATTTTAACCGAAGTTAACACCTTATACAACCTAACATCACAAGTGCATTTGAGAAGTTTTATTACTACACAAGCAGAAAGGCCCAGCATATAAAATCAACAGTAGGTTCTTTGATATGATAGAGGCATGTTCAAAATGAATGTTTCTGTTTAGAGCACAATTGAAACATGACACTTGACTTTTTCATTTTAAATTTTAATGAAAGCCGTTATATATGAACAAAAATTTATACAATAAACATTAGGTTCTCTACAGTGCAATGTAGACTACAATGTATTGCGGACTGAGTCACTGCAGGGAGATATGCACAGCAATCGAGTAGGCAATCAATTTATTTGACTGGATTGAAAAATGGGCGATTTCACCGATTTCGGTGACAATAAAAATATTGGAGTGTGAAACATTCATTGATCATTATTCACTCCCGGGCAATGTCGGGTCTCCTTGCTATTCTATCTCTAAGTCTTTATCTTTCAAGTTCGTTTTATTACTTCCTCTCGTGCTTTCCTTGGGCTTCCCTATAAACTGAACCTGTTATCTCAACTCTTCTAAATCTACTAACTCAAGAACTTTCATCTATTCTTTCAATACTGAAGTCTCCTGTCATGCACACATCTTATATTGCCCAGGTTCAATTTTTCTTCATCTGACATCATAAACTGTCTTTAATATTCACATTACACGTTCACTGATTATTTCTAACCATGCAACACATGTCCTTAACTCTCACTGGCCAGCATTCACTTCCATACATCACAACATTGTGTACACATGTCTGAGTTACCTCTTGCCATAATGGTAACGCTCTGCTGGTTAATAATGGCACACGTTCCATGATTTTATTCTATCCACTCTTAATTCTGTAATTGCATTAACACCTGCTCCTATCTGTGCTCCAAGGTAACACAATTTCTCAACAACCTCAATAGTTTTGCAGTTCAAATATATTTTCTCCACATCTGTGTTTTCATCCATGCCTGTTGTCTTCGACTTCTTGCACACAAATTGGTTATCCTCTCTCAAAAAAAAAAAAACAAAAAAAAAAAAACGCAAAAACGTTTTTATATTTTCAAAACTGATCGATTAGAGGAACGCATCATTTTTTTTTTTCAGTTAAAAAAACGAGGATGGGATGGAAAATTATGAAGATGTAAGGGAAAGAATATGGTCCGACATTTATTTCTAGTCGGAGTCTCAAGGGTTTCCTACGTACTCGACCCTACATTATAATTTAAGGAGAGTGGAAAGTTGATCTTGGGTTTACTTTCAACAGTCGCATAATCCTCGCTTATTTTGTCCATTAGTCCTCACATTCCATGAGCGATGTTTCTGACAAACAGGGAAGAATTGCTGTTTTCTTGGTCAGCATCTATTCCATCTAACACTTACCTATGGCAAGTTTTTGGATCTCGAAGTAATATTTAAAAAAAAAAAAAAAAAATTTAGCTGCTTACATCAAGTGGCTTCATACCTTGCCTGGAGCGATTTCTATAAAAGAACAAAAAATACCAATAATTTCACTGTACTTTTTGTGTACCCAACTCCCACAAAGTAAGCAGGGAAATTTCACTTTTTCTCAGAGTTTTCCAAATACTACAATTATAGATCATCACTTTGCCCGTGATAATATTCTTATTCAAAACTTTACTTTTCATAGAATTCCTCCAAGTTTTTTACTTAACAAGTAAGTCTTCCATTGTATCCTGAAGAAACACTAAGTCATCATCTCTTTAGGACAACTGGTATGACAAATATCTGAACAACGTTTCTAAATCGCAAATCATAAGCAAAATCGCTGTACAGAACCCTGACGTACTCCTTCTTTAGTATTTAAAGCTATCGCTAAATATACTCTAATGAAGTCCATATTTCTTTTTTACAAAAGAATCATCACTTATCAAGGCCCAGAGGCCACTCGAGGATAAGGGTTAATAAGTGTACAGTAATCAATGGGACGATGTCGTAATCATTAGTAGTGGGAATTGGGTAAATTGTATTACTTAAGGGAATGGCTCATCAGGAATTTGTTCTCATTGGACTTGAGGATGACCATATTGTAGTCTGTTGGAAAGTAGGAATGCAGGACAGTTCCACAGGCGTGCAGTTCTAAGAAAAAAGCTTTGTTCATCATATCCACGTTTAGATTTAGGTACAGATAAAGAATGGGGCAAATTATTGATAGTGGTTTCAGCTAGATGAGTAGTTTTCATGAATGAGCACTTGCCATGAAAATAACGATAAAGCAGAGATAAGGCTCGCAACATCTCTTGTGGGAAAAGGTTGCAGGGAAGAGAAAAGGGCATCCACCACTAAGCTACAAAGTCTATTTTGAACTCTGTCAAGGCAGGATAAGCTGCTTCTAGGAGCTCCTGGCCAGATGTAGCAGCAGTAGTACTCCATCCTTGAACATACTCGGCTTTTATATAGGTAAAGAATTGCATCAACAGTGAGAGATATCTACTGCAGCGGTAGAACGATCCCACCATTTTTTCAGCAGCCTTGGCAACAGATTTGATGTACGATTTCCATCTCAGATCAGGAGTAAAGGTCAGACTTAGAAGCTTGTCAAAACATAGAGCCTCCGCAATACAAGAGCCATTCATTTCAGTTGATGCCAGACGGAGATCAGAGCGTTGATGATGTAAAAATAGAAGCTTGGTTTATGTTTCCTGACAACATAAAGATGAGTCAATATCTGATTTCTCTGTTAATATGAAATAATTTCAAAATTATGTCAAGGAAACATTGATAACTCAAAAACTATTTGATCAGACTGAAAATTTTCATAGTGGTTTCTGTTATCGAAAAAAAAGAAAGTGGCACTTACCCTAGGTGAGTTGAAATGGCTTCTTCAAAACGAGGAAGTTTCTAGGAAATATCAAATTCACAAATCGTCTCTACTCATATGTATATCCTAGTAAGAGAATATAACAGCATTAGGTTTTTGCAGTTTCTTTCAGAGAGGTGTCTACATCCTATTATGTACAGTGCCTGATATTCTCAAATAGTAACCCATCTGGTACTAACCAAGTTCAATGTTGCTTAACTTAATAAGAACCGGTGTGTCAATGTAGTTATGCTGTATGGTATCAATAAGCATTAGATTTATATATCAAATTTGAAAAAATCGGAAGTTTAAATCCTGTCATTCAGTTATATCTGATGTGGGACTTCATTTGTTACATTATGGGCCAAGTAGTGAATCTCTATGGTGAACAGAATAAGTTACCTAAGTGAAGATGAAAGTCACACAAAATTGTGACTTTCACCTTCACTTTTGATGTAGTTGTCGCAACATGAAATCCTAATATAATAAAATATGTTAACAATTGGTCAAACAATATAAACTATAGATAAAATATATTTTATGTTAACATAATGTATCTATTTTATGTTTACATAATGTATCTATTTTATGTTAACATAATGTATATATATTATGTTAACATAATGTATCTATTTTATGTTAACATAATGTATCTATTTTATGTTAACATAATGTATCTATTTTATGTTAACATAATGTATCTATATTATGTTAACATAATGTATCTATATTATGTTAACATAATGTATATATATTATGTTAACATAATGTATCTATTTTATGTTAACATAATGTATCTATTTTATGTTAACATAATGTATCTATTTTATGTTAACATAATGTATCTATATTATGTTAACATAATGTATCTATATTATGTTAACATAATGTATCTATATTATGTTAACATAATGTATCTATATTATGTTAACATAATGTATCTATATTATGTTAACATAATGTATCTATATTATGTTAACATAATGTATCTATATTATGTTAACATAATGTATATATATTATGTTAACATAATGTATATATATTATGTTAACATAATGTATATATATTATGTTAACATAATGTATATATATTATGTTAACATAATGTATATATATTATGTTAACATAATGTATATATATTATGTTAACATAATGTATATATATTATGTTAACATAATGTATATATATTATGTTAACATAATGTATCTATATTATGTTAACATAATGTATATATATTATGTTAACATAATGTATATATATTATGTTAACATAATGTATATATATTATGTTAACATAATGTATATATATTATGTTAACATAATGTATATATATTATGTTAACATAATGTATCTATATTATGTTAACATAATGTATATATATTATGTTAACATAATGTATATATATTATGTTAACATAATGTATATATATTATGTTAACATAATGTATATATATTATGTTAACATAATGTATATATATTATGTTAACATAAGTATCAAACTCTATGAAGAAGATAACATTCTCGTTATTGTTATTTTGCATTCCTAATCTATATAAATAAAACAGATTTATGTATATGTGTCTGCATAAATATTTAACCGATGGACTCTTAAAATACGGGTCATGTAACACTGAGTTTAACAGGAAGTAGTAACCATACACCAATAAAAACTTTTTTTGGATGGATAAACGCTTATAGAAATAGTTTTCATACCACCAATACAATGGCCAAGAACACATTGCCTGAAAGTACTTCTTTTAAACTCCTCGGCCTAACATTTACAGGGAACATGAACTGGAATAGATACATTGAGAGCATTGCTAAAGAAGCTGGGCTCTCTCTACCATGCTAGAAAATTACTTACGCCTGAAAGTATTCTGTACCTCTATAAGGCCACCATTCGCCCATGTATGGAGTACTGTTGTCACATTTGGGCTGGTGCATCTGCTGCTTGTCTCTCACTCCTGGACAGGATTCAAGAGAGTCGCCAACCTGATAGGTCCTGAACTGTCATCTAGGCTTCAGCCTTTGTCCCATCGACGAAATGTTGCATCCCTCTACTTGTTCTACAAATTCTTTAATGGTGAATGCTCTGACGAACTGCAAGCACGTATACCTCCTCAACGTGACTATCCCTCAACAAACCCGACAAGCAACTAAGTCTCACCCCTTCACAGTAGAGGTCCCTAGGTGTAAGAAAGCTTTTTACTCCAATAGTTTCTTCCCCAGAACTGAAAGTCGTTGGAACTCCCTTCCGGGATTCTGCTTTCCTAACTGTACTGATATGCAGAAGTTCAAATGAACAAACATCTTTCTACTCATCTCCCCTCATAATGCCCCCACAAATTATGTCCCCGATACTATTTCAAAGTGGCACTGTGCCTTGTTCGTCTTGGGGTGAAAATTGATTTTTTTTTTTTTTAAATCATTATCATAAGTAATCAAATTTGGTTCATTTCGTCAGTTTCAATCTTCTCATAATATTCTTCATTGTTTCTATTGACAATCTATCTCATTAACCATTATCCTCAAATTGCTTTTGGTCTTGATAATTGTGATTTATAAGTAATATTTGAAAAAAATAACTAGAAGATAATTACTACATGTCGGATTCTTTTTTAATTAGATGAGATAGAATATTCATTTTTTTTTTCTTTTTGTAATTTAAGTTTTGTATTTATGTATTTATTTTTTTATTTTTACATTTTTTTTAAGTTCAAGTTTTTTATTTTTATTTTTTTTTTTTTACATTAGCGAGATAATATAAAATGTTTGTTTGGAAAGTAATCAGTCTAATTAAGATATAATCTGCAATGCATTTTCCCACCATCTTCATGACGACAACGACGCCTACTTTGCATGCTTGACAACTTTCAGAAATTGATTTCCAAACTAATCTATTTCTTGCTATTTTTTCTCATTTTCATTCCAAACAAGCCACATTGATATAAGGAGCTACTATCTGGGACATAGTTTTCGGGGATATTATGTAGGGAGTTGAGCAGCAAGATGTTTGCTTACATTACACAAACTTCTGCATGTCGGTACAGTCAGGGAAGCAGGGGCCCCGGAAGGGAATTCTAAAGTCTATCAGTTTCAGGGGAACAATAAACTATTAGAATAGAAGACTTTTTATTATCTAAGGATCTACACTGTGTAGGGGTGGGATTTAGTTGCTTGTCGGGTTTGTCAGGGGTATTTACGTCGAGGGAGTACAAGGGCTTGTAGTTCGGAGCACCCACCATTAAAATACTTGTAAAACAGGCAGAGGGATGCAACATTTCGTTGTTGGGACAGAGGTTGAAGCTTTACTGACAGTTCGGGATATATTAGCTTGGGGACTCTCTTTTGAACCCTGTTCAGGAGTGAGAGACTAGTAGTAGATGCACCAGTCCAGATGTGACAACAATACTTCATACAATGGTGAATGGTGGCCTTGTAAAGGTACAATATACTCTCAAGCGTAGGTAAGTTTCTAGCACGGTAGAGAGTCGGCCTTCTTTGCAGCAGCCTTAGCAATGCCGTCAATGTATCTGTTCTAATTAATGTTTCCTGTGAATGTTAAGCCGAGGAGTTCGAACGAAGTAATTTCAGGTAATGTATCTTTAGCCATGGCTATTTGTGGTTGAGAAGGTTTCTTGTAATTGTTAAAGGAAACAAGTTTGGTGTTGGAAGTATTGAATGTGGCCATCTATTTTTGTCCCCATTCCACTAGATTGACGGTCTTTCTCCAGTCTTTAGTGAAATGCGGGCATAAATAGTAACATGGATGGTAAAAAAAAAAGAAGGTTTTTAAATGTGTAATTATTATTAAGACATGATTAGCAACCAGTGTCAAAGTTATTAAGTTGGTGCAAAAATAATGTCGTTTTTTTAACAAAGTTGAACGTTAAAAAACATTATTTTTGCACCAACCTAATATAAATTTAAAAATTTTTAATTTCTTACGTTCACTCTCAGACATGGCATATTGCCACATAGACGTAGGGTGCTACTATTTGGGATCTTGTCTAACAGTGGACTGTGGTGAGTTAAGCAGGAAGACGTTTGGTCACCTTGCATTTAAACTTCAACATATAAGTACAGATAAAAAAAGCAGGAAGTAAGGAGGGAATTCCAAATTCTTGCAATCTGAGAGCAGAAACTATTAGAGTAGAAGACTGTCCAGCATTCAGGGACTTCACCAGTGAAGGGGTGAGATTTTGCTGCTTGTACATGTTTAACCAACTGTATCTATTCGACGTTGCCTAGGTGTCTTTTTATTGATTCAAAGCCTTTATTTTTAGGTCTTTAAAAAAAAAAGGTTTAATTGTAGCATATTACTGTTGGAATATCTCTTGCCTATTTCACATAAATTAAGTGCATACTGCATAGATGCCAGCGACTTTAAATATTGAAGTCAGCATCATTCATCATATTCGGTTTGCTAGTCATCTGGTTCTACAAAAATATGTCTGAATAGTCCCGTCGGCATTTCCCAGTGAGGAATGCCTCAGACAACAATCGATAAAATTGCTCCTCCCTCCCGAAAGGTGGAACTCCTAGTGCTACCCAAATCATTTGCCTCAGTCCAACAGCTAAAAAGCCACCAAAATGGGTCAGTTACTGTCGGACTGATCATCACAATCGGAATCTTGCCTGGTGTGCCATTCACTTGTAGTTCCCCCGCAACTGGCTATCTGATTGATTTCTCATCTTAATAAATAATTGTTACTATCATTTTATCAATAACTTCTACTTCGATAGTTTCTTCCCTCAGAACTGCTAGACTTTGGAATTCCTTACCGGGTTCCTGCTTCCCCAACTGTACTGACATGCAGAAGTTCAAGTGTAACGTGAACAGATATCTTGCTGCTCAACTCCCTATATTGTATCCCTGTAATTTATGTCCCTGATAGTAGCTCCTACATCAAAGTGGCAATGTATCTTGTTGGAGGTGAAAATGTAATATAATTTTTTTTTTTTTTTTTTTTTAACTAGCTGGCTGCCCGGCGTTGCCCAGTCGTGCAATATGCTTAAATATAATTTAATTTATGCAGATTGCATATGTATTATTATAGAATCGGTCCTTTATTGATTATTATATATTACAAGGAATAATTTGTCAGGTGGACTAATTTGAAAAAAAAATTTTTTTTTAAATAATAATGATAATGTCGTCAGCTGATATTTGGGTTTGACGATCTTAAAAATAGGCTTTCTTCTTATAGACAAAAAAAAAAAAAAATTTACAAGGGAATATTTAACGTTACACTGACAAAGAGAAATAATAGCTAGTGTAACGTAAAATATTCCCCTGTAACAAAAAACATTCTTCTCTTTATAAGAGAAGAAAAACTATTTTTAGGATCGGATTTTTTCGATTTCCGATACTTATTGGATGCATTTCTGTACAAAACATATCTAAGAACACTCCCAGACATATAAATTAGCTTTGTGTGAAATTTTCAAAAGATAAGCTCAGCCATTTCGGAACCTATGAGGAAGGAACTCGCACACACACAAAAGTGACTTTTTTATAATAGTAGAGATAGAAATTTCAACATATAATTATCGAAGTTACGTTGAGGCGAGAAAACTAGGCACATGTGAATCTGCAAGACTTAAAAGTAATCAAATGAAAACTAATATTTAGATACTAGCAATAAATCCACTCTAGTCATTTTCTCCAACGTTTCCCTTGGCTGTCGCCTACAAACTGACCTTGCTACCTCAACTGTTCTACATCTTCTAACCCAAGTACTCTTATCCATTCTTTCAATATGACCAAACCAACGAAGTCTCCTGTTCTACAGTTTCATTATTTAAAGTAAGTTTAACTCATAATTTTTTTGTTTGTTTTGAGTTTTAAAGACGGGATGAAGATAATAAAAATACTATTAAAACGAAATGGGATCATCCAGATAATGTTTTATCAATTTACTGTTTTCAAACAAATATGTAGTAGATTGCAGAGGATTACTTAAATATGTCATTATAAAACTCTGTGGACCGTGCGAACTTGTCCGAATCTTGTGTGTGTGTGTGTGTGTGTATATATATATATATAGTCATCCACATACAGTACTGTTTCGCTGTTTCACAGCTCATCAGTGCAGCTAGACAGGCAACTACCTCAAGCCAGGATTGAAACCCGACCGCCTATACGACAGTCAAGGCTCCTAACCATTACGCTATCGGTGGCTGCTGAGCGAGTCGTGAGTTTAACGATGTTTTGACATCGTCCGAAATACCTAAGCTCGATTTGTTTATACAAAGAGCATCGCTTAATACGCTAATGGTAATTCGTGTATCACATGAAACCCTTTATTTATTTTACAGGGGAAGCATGCTCTCGTTCTGTCAGCCATAACTGGATAGAGGTCCCAACTAATTTGCAGTTGTAAAGTGACCTTCACTTGTAGTTGAAAAATTCAATCCTTTGTGTGGTGACCCAAAATACAATTGCAAATTACTTAGGACATCTACCCATCATGGCCGACGGTATTAGAACATGCTACTCTCGTGAAGTAAATAGAAGCTTCCGTTCGAAATTTCATGTAGATTCCTGAGTTCGCTAGAAAGATTCCTGAGTTAGACAAGATAACCTGTAGAATGTCGGTGGTTACATCAACGGAAACATTGTGAAAATGACACTCAAGATGAGAACAGTAGTTCAAAGAATCCAAATAATACGAATATTTTTTTATCTATTTTTTTTTCTTTTTCAAAAAGTGATTGTCATTTTCTCTCAAAAGAAACGCTATTTTTGGTTGAGGGAGGGGACAGTCAAAGATTCAACCAGGATCATCACTAGGGCTATGACAACAGCATATTCTTTACTTTGTTTTGATTCTCAGGTATATAGCCATTGATATCTTATGTTTTTTTATAGTGATGGGGTTCTCGGTTGATTGTGTCCTACTGTGTCGGGTATATAGTCGAGAGTAAAAACAATGAAAAGAATATGCTGTTGTCATAGCCGTAGTTATAACTATGCTATGATTCATGGAATCGTTAATAAAATTCACAATCCTTTCTTTAATACTAACAAACTATTTATACCTGACTTGCCCATCGAGTTTTAGTGATGAATGTCCAACAGTTATTAGTTTATTGTCGTTCAATGAGGTGTACATCTTCAGTCCAGGAATAGTCTGAGAATTGTTTTTGTAGACATTATTTGTGATAACTCTAGATTTTTATCAGTTAGGTTATTTCTGGCAAATGGAAAAGCGATATAGAATTACATTTACTGATGAGACAATTACCAAAGTGACCCCCACTACTATTCTAACATATCATTTGCTGTGTTGAGGGTAGCTATGTCCTTACTCTATCATTCACGGCAAACACTCGACTATCTACAACCACTATCAGTAATTTCCCTATTTGTACCTAAAACTGAATGTAAATTCCATCAGCAAATCTTTTTACCCACAGAACTGCTTATCTGCGATGGTGCTTCCCAACTAACTGTAACATGGGCATTTTCAAATCCAATGTAAACAAGTTTTTTTTTTTTGATGAGCCATCCTCTTAAATAATTAATTTCTACCCAATCCGCATCAAATGTTGTCTCACCTGACATTCACTAACCTTTATCCTTGAGTGGCTTCTGGGCCTTAATGTCTTAACTCTATAGTTCAAAAATAATTTCTTCGTTTGTTAAGGCTGGCCCAAATCTTTTTTTTAGTGACAACTAGGTAGTGCTCAGCATTGATCAATGCAAAAGAGCTGGCTTTCTATAAAAATAAGTACTTCTCTAAGCTTTCTCACTTTCTCTATTCATACAGTTCATTGGTCAACTGGTCAGTCACCACCCCCGTTAAGTGGTCCACTTAAGGAGACACATGTTTTAATTTTGTAAGAATCACATTTTTGACTTTGTGGCTTTCTGTGTTTATTTCCAGTCCCGTGAACTAAATTACCAGTTTATTTACCAATAAAAACATCTAAAAGGGGTTGATATGCTGTAAGATGGACAGGAAAAGAATGTTATTGTTTATAGGCATTATATAATCTAAAAGTGTCGGTATGCCGTAGAATAAACGAGAAAATCCGTTATCGTGGGGGTTTAGCATTAAATAACCCCCAAAAGTGTTGCTGTGACGTAAAACCAATGATAAACATTTATAATTCAAAACAAATCGATTGATTTATGTTGATACGCTGGTAAAATATGGCAACCTCTGCCTGCGGTTACTTGTCATCATAAATACATAAGCGGATCAATTATAAATTTCATAAGACTGAAACATTGACTCGACACATGGCGGATGATAAGAGTATGGGATTTTCAATAAATTGTCCTGTACGTAAAAAAAGTTAATAAAAACATTTAAAAATGAACCGCACAAAACAAAGACACATTAAAAGATGAGAATAAAATTTAAAGCAAAACATGTAATGTCATCACATCTGACCTTTGGCCTCCCGCGTTTTCTGACCTCTAAAATTAGAAACGGTCGTCACATTATATTAAAAAAAAAAAAAAAAAAAAAAATTGATGTATAGATATGTCAGTCTCATACTGATCACGTGGTTTCAACCCGGTTAGATCTCGCGCTTAACGAATGAACAAACCAAACATCTAAAAGAAAAATTACTGCATTATATATATATATATATATATATATATATATATATATATATATATATATACCTACTTACCTGGGATGCTGTAAATTTTGAGACTTCGGTATGCCAAATTGTCTTTATCCCTGATAAGTGTTTTTTCCCGCCTGCCGATATGTTAAGATCCGAGATGCAACTGCACTTCCTGTGTTTGTGGCGCGTATGCTTCCTGACGACACGACTGAGGTCGTGGGTTCCCAGGTCAGGCGGTAAGGGGGTGTCGCGTTTTTCCGATTCTGATCAGATTGAGTTGAGAAAGAGATTGGTTTAGGGGAGAGGGAGTTTTCGGTGTACTGAAGATATGGTGGGGGGGGGAGTGATAGAATTTTTTTTTTTTTTTTTTTCCTTTTTATGCGCATCTTTTTATCTTCCTTTTTATTATTAAGGAGAGTTCTTCTTGTCTTGGATATGCGCTATGTCGGGGGGGGGGGGTTGTAGAGGATGGGGGTGAGGAAACTCCGAACGTGTTTTTGCGACACGATGGAAGTCGGCCATCCGTGCAATCAAGTGTGAAGTGTCTAATCAGCTTCAGCCGGCAAAATGGCAGATGCAGCCAGTGATGCGGAACGGAGACATGATGAACCCTGGCTTTTTAATCCGAGCCCAGGCAGATTCCAGTTTTATCCCGTTCACTGATTCTTTTCTTCGTGCTATCTTCTTTTCGGAAGATATCGATATTTGGGGGGGGGGGGCGAAATCTTTCGCATATAAGCACTTGGTGCTGGTGATAAGTGGATGAATGGATAAGGAATGTTGGTAAAGATAAATGGTTCAAATAGATTGAATTCATAGATTGGTGTGCGTGTGTGTGTGTGTATATATATATATATATATATATATATATATATATATATATATATATATATAATTTACTAGCAAACCGCACGGCATTGCCCGGTCGTAAACTACACTTAAATGATATTTTGATTAATGTAGATTTCATAATTATCATTATATTGAACCTAATATATAGTAATGATTTCAAAAGTTAAAAAAAAAAAAAAAAGAAAAAGTGCGCCACAAGCGAGAACCGAAACCAAAACGTTTAGCTTACTATTTACTTTTTCCTTTACCGTCAATGTCTGAGCTATGAAGACATGTTTGTTGCAAGGCTAAAAATTAAAACATGAGGCAATAGCTATTACGTTACGCATGCATATTCATAATGCCGCCGTTCGACCTTCACGTGGGACATTCCATTTTTTTAATCTTCACACTTTTGCACCGATTTTCCCCGGCTAAAACCCAAATATAAAGTTTCGTGTGGGTTCGAATACCCTATGTATTACGTTTCATGTCTGCAGACCAAAAACTTAAGAGGAGTTTGGTAGGCAAAATTTTAAAACAAATATATATATATATACACATGTATAAATATATATAGAAAGAGGTTTGTGCTTACTGTAACCTTTTTACGCAAGTATAAATCATGTAGAATATCTGCATGAATATGATTACACGTAATAGTTAACTAAAGATGATCATCTCATAAGAAAACCGAAAAAACTAATAGGGAATTAATTAAAATGAATGTTTAAAAAAATATGCAAATTAGTTAGATCTTTTGCAGATGAATGCAATTCCACGACTCGTATATAACAAAGCTGTATTTTTATTTTTTAAATAAATAGAAAAAAAAAGGTTTTTAATGTGAATATCAATCCAAAGAAAAACCCAAATTTATAGGAGTGTATACTCTTCCTCTATCGTCATTTCCTTCTTTATTGATCTCTAAATAAGCTCCAAAATAATTTGTTGAACTT
This sequence comes from Euprymna scolopes, assembly GCF_053919585.1. Taxonomy (NCBI): domain Eukaryota; kingdom Metazoa; phylum Mollusca; class Cephalopoda; order Sepiida; family Sepiolidae; genus Euprymna; species Euprymna scolopes. Next base: position 5,929,268 of record NC_136502.1, read on the forward strand.
TGTATTATCCCGATAAGTCTCCGCTTAAAGAATTGATTTCATTCTATTCCTTTAACTTCTATCTCTCTATCTATATATCTATCTATATATATATATATATATATATATATATATATATATATATATACACACACACAAGTAATCCACAGAGAAACTGTTTCACTGTATCACAGCTCTCTAATGCGACTAGATAAGCACCTATCATAAGCCAGGGTCCTGGATATGACCTAAAACTATATCCAGTGGTGAGGCCCAAGCTTGCAGGCTTTGGGGAGTGTGGAGCCACCCTTTAATGATCATTGCTCTCAGGTCCACGCTGACCTGGAGTGGTAGTACCTGTTAGGGTCCCAACTATGGGTTAAATAGATACCGACTTGAAAACAACAAATATTCTATTAAAAATTTTTCTTCAAAATCTTTGGATTCGGCATTAAATAACCTGAAAAGGGTTGATATGCCGTAAAACAAAAAGACCCAACCAACCTATGCTAAACCAGAAATCGAAAGCTACAACCATTTAGTTGATAATCTGCAGTTCTACCTCCAAACCACAACGACACTCCTAAATCATGTCTGCAAATATAAACACTGACCGTTACTTTTAATATATATATATATAGTGTGTGTGTGTTCCAATGAGGTTGTTTGATTCATATTAATCATTTCCGGATTTATATAATAGTGCTCAATACAGTATAGAGCTATTCATTTATTTGGTATTAATTTTTATGTATATAAACTCTTTTGGTGGCAAATTTGCGTACATGTTTCAGTATGAAGCTTCATTAAGTTAAATAGGTTAAATCGCCTTTATACCAACAACTTCACAAAGTTCAGCTGATTCTCAGAATTGAAACGCATATCTAAATATGTAGCCAAAAAAGTTTGATATATATTTGATATAGAACTGGACGATGGCCACTGAAGTTCAGGTTTTGAATTTGTTTTTTAGCCACACTGCTGATTCATAGCGATGACGAAACATGTTTGTGCAGAAAAATACTTTGTATTTGTCTAGTAACCATAGGAATTTATTTCCAGCAATGTTTGTAAATACTCCTATTTAATTATTAGCCCCAAAGAAGAGCCATTGGTATTGAGACGTAAGAGACTACTGTGATTAGGGGCCAGATTTATAGGGGTCACCCTAAGTGGGAGTTGTACAGTAAGGTGCTTTTTTTTGGTTTTAAAATTTTTTTTTTTTTATATTAAATTTTCTGCATGGTGGTGGAGTTGATAGAACAGAATGCAGGGAGAGATTTCCGAAGGTAAGCAGTTATAGGAAAGAAACTATTAAAATAGAAAATTTTCTGGCATCTGGAAACCTTTGCAGTGAAGGGGTGAGATTTTGCTGCTAGTTAAATTTGTCAGGGGTTCAAATGCAGTAAATTTGTTAGAATGCATTTCATGAAAGAACATGCAACACAAGCACAGTTACAATGTTGCAGTGATGGGACAGGAGGTGAAGCTTAGTAGACAATGTGAGATCTATTAGATTAGACTCGTATTTTGACCCTGTTCAAGAGGAGGAAACTAATGGTTGGATCACTATCCCAGATATTGCACGTTGGTTGGAGCACTAGCCCAGATGCATGGAAAAAAAGTGGCTTTGTAGAGATATAGGATATTCCCTGGTGTAAATTTCTAGAACGGTAGAGGGACCCCACCTTTGTGAGCTCGGCAAAGGGAACTCATTTTCTTTTGTTGCAGATTTAGTAGTATTTTATATATCTCCCCTCCAGGAGGTTATCCAAAAGCCAGCAAATTAAGAAGTGTATTCTGACCTACTAAAATACCTGAGCAGCTCCAGTGGGGGTGCCTCATGTGCTTGGCAACAAACAAATATCTTAAAGAAGGATGCAAAGACTGGAAAGAAGTGAACAGAATTTCATCTCAGGCAGATAGAAACAAAGTTAATGTTGGAGTGATTGTCGAGGACGTATCTCTGAATAGTGCAAACACCTCAGTTGTGCCAGATTCCGATTCAATTTACTAGTGATTGTAAGGCCGCGGAGTTCTATTGGCCATGGAAATA
>NC_136502.1:5931402-5961402 GCF_053919585.1 Euprymna scolopes
ATAGTCAGGAAAGCAGAAAACAGGGAAGGAATTCCAAAGTCTAGCAGTTTAAAAGAAGGAACTGTTAGAGTAGAAGGCTTTCTGACATCTATAAACCTCAATAATGAAGGGGTGAGATTTTGCAGCTTATCGGGTTAGTCAAGAATATGTATGTCGAAGTTGAATTATGAGTTCATCAGAGCACATTCGATTAAAATACTGGTAAAACAGACACAGGGATGCGATATTCTGCAGATGGAACAAAGATTGGAGCTTGGCTCATATTGCAGGACTTGTTAGATTTGGTATTTTTGGGATTAACTTTATGAGTGAGAGACTAGTAGATGTACCAGCCCAGATGTGGCAACAATACTTTATACATGGGCGAATTGTAACCTTATAAAGACATAGGATACTCTCTAGAGTGAATAATTTTCTAGTATGGTAGAGGGAGCTCACCTTCTTTGCAGCAGCCTTAGCAGGGTCCTCAATGTATGTTCTAACAATTGTTATACATGCTGGCATGAATTGTATAGAATTAAGAAATTGACTTTCCCCACTTCTCAGGATATCAAGCAAGTAGAGTTGCAGGGAGAGAACCTTGAGGTAGTTAAGACTTTTTTCTATCTTGATGATTTGTCTCGTGATAAAGGTTGTTGTGGTGATGCTACAACTGCCAGAATCCGCTCTGCATGGAAGAAATTTAGAGAACTCCTCCCAATGCTCACTTGCAGAGGAATCTTGTTGCACAGTAGGTGTTATGCTTACAACACCTGTGTCGGAAGCGTTTTCCCGTATGCCAGTGTGAGTTGACCTGTTACAGTTGAGGACATTACTAAACTAACTCACAGCAACCATGCAATGATGGACATGATCCTCAAAGCTTGTTGGTAGAAGCTTTCTCTGGGTTGGATTGTATCAAATGAAGAGAAATCATTTCCCACCCCTTCTCAACATAAATACCCCCAACAAACCCGACAAACAGCTAAACCCCACCCCTTCACAGTAGAGATCTCTAGGTGTAAGAAAGCCTTCTACTCCAATAGTTTCTTCCCCAGAACTGCTAGACTTTGGAACTCCCTTCCGGGATTCTGCTTTTCCAACTGTACTGATATGCAGAAGTTCAAGTGTAATGTGAACAGACATCTTGCTACTCATCTCCCTTCATAATATCCCTGCAACTTATGCTCCCCATAGTACTCCCCCTACTTCGAAGTAACACTGTGCCTTGTTTGGGGTAAAAATTGAATAAAAAAAAATAAATAAATAAAAAGATATTCAAATATTCCATTCAAGTTCTTTATCGAACAAACACCGAATTAGCAAGAACATAATTTTCATTTTCCCAGTTGACCATATGTTATAATACATCTTTTTTTTGGTCTTACTGGATTCTAGGACAAGAAAATCTAGGGTGAAAATTGAATAAAATAAAGTCGATGACCCAAATGTCCAACCCTTGAACTCAAGGTAACAAGCAACGATAAATATGTAGTAGTAGTAGTAGTAGTACTAATCTATTAATATATAAAAGGAACTTTGTATATGTGCGCGAGTTCATTCCTTATGGACTCGAAAACGGCTGGGCAAATTATGTAATTTTACAAAAATGTACTTTGTGAATCTGGCAGTATTATTAGATAGGTTTTTGTATCGGAATATCTTTGATAAGTGTTGATAATCAAAAAAACCTGATGAAAAAAGGAACAGACGATTTTAACCGAAGTTAACACCTTATACAACCTAACATCACAAGTGCATTTGAGAAGTTTTATTACTACACAAGCAGAAAGGCCCAGCATATAAAATCAACAGTAGGTTCTTTGATATGATAGAGGCATGTTCAAAATGAATGTTTCTGTTTAGAGCACAATTGAAACATGACACTTGACTTTTTCATTTTAAATTTTAATGAAAGCCGTTATATATGAACAAAAATTTATACAATAAACATTAGGTTCTCTACAGTGCAATGTAGACTACAATGTATTGCGGACTGAGTCACTGCAGGGAGATATGCACAGCAATCGAGTAGGCAATCAATTTATTTGACTGGATTGAAAAATGGGCGATTTCACCGATTTCGGTGACAATAAAAATATTGGAGTGTGAAACATTCATTGATCATTATTCACTCCCGGGCAATGTCGGGTCTCCTTGCTATTCTATCTCTAAGTCTTTATCTTTCAAGTTCGTTTTATTACTTCCTCTCGTGCTTTCCTTGGGCTTCCCTATAAACTGAACCTGTTATCTCAACTCTTCTAAATCTACTAACTCAAGAACTTTCATCTATTCTTTCAATACTGAAGTCTCCTGTCATGCACACATCTTATATTGCCCAGGTTCAATTTTTCTTCATCTGACATCATAAACTGTCTTTAATATTCACATTACACGTTCACTGATTATTTCTAACCATGCAACACATGTCCTTAACTCTCACTGGCCAGCATTCACTTCCATACATCACAACATTGTGTACACATGTCTGAGTTACCTCTTGCCATAATGGTAACGCTCTGCTGGTTAATAATGGCACACGTTCCATGATTTTATTCTATCCACTCTTAATTCTGTAATTGCATTAACACCTGCTCCTATCTGTGCTCCAAGGTAACACAATTTCTCAACAACCTCAATAGTTTTGCAGTTCAAATATATTTTCTCCACATCTGTGTTTTCATCCATGCCTGTTGTCTTCGACTTCTTGCACACAAATTGGTTATCCTCTCTCAAAAAAAAAAAAACAAAAAAAAAAAAACGCAAAAACGTTTTTATATTTTCAAAACTGATCGATTAGAGGAACGCATCATTTTTTTTTTTCAGTTAAAAAAACGAGGATGGGATGGAAAATTATGAAGATGTAAGGGAAAGAATATGGTCCGACATTTATTTCTAGTCGGAGTCTCAAGGGTTTCCTACGTACTCGACCCTACATTATAATTTAAGGAGAGTGGAAAGTTGATCTTGGGTTTACTTTCAACAGTCGCATAATCCTCGCTTATTTTGTCCATTAGTCCTCACATTCCATGAGCGATGTTTCTGACAAACAGGGAAGAATTGCTGTTTTCTTGGTCAGCATCTATTCCATCTAACACTTACCTATGGCAAGTTTTTGGATCTCGAAGTAATATTTAAAAAAAAAAAAAAAAAATTTAGCTGCTTACATCAAGTGGCTTCATACCTTGCCTGGAGCGATTTCTATAAAAGAACAAAAAATACCAATAATTTCACTGTACTTTTTGTGTACCCAACTCCCACAAAGTAAGCAGGGAAATTTCACTTTTTCTCAGAGTTTTCCAAATACTACAATTATAGATCATCACTTTGCCCGTGATAATATTCTTATTCAAAACTTTACTTTTCATAGAATTCCTCCAAGTTTTTTACTTAACAAGTAAGTCTTCCATTGTATCCTGAAGAAACACTAAGTCATCATCTCTTTAGGACAACTGGTATGACAAATATCTGAACAACGTTTCTAAATCGCAAATCATAAGCAAAATCGCTGTACAGAACCCTGACGTACTCCTTCTTTAGTATTTAAAGCTATCGCTAAATATACTCTAATGAAGTCCATATTTCTTTTTTACAAAAGAATCATCACTTATCAAGGCCCAGAGGCCACTCGAGGATAAGGGTTAATAAGTGTACAGTAATCAATGGGACGATGTCGTAATCATTAGTAGTGGGAATTGGGTAAATTGTATTACTTAAGGGAATGGCTCATCAGGAATTTGTTCTCATTGGACTTGAGGATGACCATATTGTAGTCTGTTGGAAAGTAGGAATGCAGGACAGTTCCACAGGCGTGCAGTTCTAAGAAAAAAGCTTTGTTCATCATATCCACGTTTAGATTTAGGTACAGATAAAGAATGGGGCAAATTATTGATAGTGGTTTCAGCTAGATGAGTAGTTTTCATGAATGAGCACTTGCCATGAAAATAACGATAAAGCAGAGATAAGGCTCGCAACATCTCTTGTGGGAAAAGGTTGCAGGGAAGAGAAAAGGGCATCCACCACTAAGCTACAAAGTCTATTTTGAACTCTGTCAAGGCAGGATAAGCTGCTTCTAGGAGCTCCTGGCCAGATGTAGCAGCAGTAGTACTCCATCCTTGAACATACTCGGCTTTTATATAGGTAAAGAATTGCATCAACAGTGAGAGATATCTACTGCAGCGGTAGAACGATCCCACCATTTTTTCAGCAGCCTTGGCAACAGATTTGATGTACGATTTCCATCTCAGATCAGGAGTAAAGGTCAGACTTAGAAGCTTGTCAAAACATAGAGCCTCCGCAATACAAGAGCCATTCATTTCAGTTGATGCCAGACGGAGATCAGAGCGTTGATGATGTAAAAATAGAAGCTTGGTTTATGTTTCCTGACAACATAAAGATGAGTCAATATCTGATTTCTCTGTTAATATGAAATAATTTCAAAATTATGTCAAGGAAACATTGATAACTCAAAAACTATTTGATCAGACTGAAAATTTTCATAGTGGTTTCTGTTATCGAAAAAAAAGAAAGTGGCACTTACCCTAGGTGAGTTGAAATGGCTTCTTCAAAACGAGGAAGTTTCTAGGAAATATCAAATTCACAAATCGTCTCTACTCATATGTATATCCTAGTAAGAGAATATAACAGCATTAGGTTTTTGCAGTTTCTTTCAGAGAGGTGTCTACATCCTATTATGTACAGTGCCTGATATTCTCAAATAGTAACCCATCTGGTACTAACCAAGTTCAATGTTGCTTAACTTAATAAGAACCGGTGTGTCAATGTAGTTATGCTGTATGGTATCAATAAGCATTAGATTTATATATCAAATTTGAAAAAATCGGAAGTTTAAATCCTGTCATTCAGTTATATCTGATGTGGGACTTCATTTGTTACATTATGGGCCAAGTAGTGAATCTCTATGTGAACAGAATAAGTTACCTAAGTGAAGATGAAAGTCACACAAAATTGTGACTTTCACCTTCACTTTTGATGTAGTTGTCGCAACATGAAATCCTAATATAATAAAATATGTTAACAATTGGTCAAACAATATAAACTATAGATAAAATATATTTTATGTTAACATAATGTATCTATTTTATGTTTACATAATGTATCTATTTTATGTTAACATAATGTATATATATTATGTTAACATAATGTATCTATTTTATGTTAACATAATGTATCTATTTTATGTTAACATAATGTATCTATTTTATGTTAACATAATGTATCTATATTATGTTAACATAATGTATCTATATTATGTTAACATAATGTATATATATTATGTTAACATAATGTATCTATTTTATGTTAACATAATGTATCTATTTTATGTTAACATAATGTATCTATTTTATGTTAACATAATGTATCTATATTATGTTAACATAATGTATCTATATTATGTTAACATAATGTATCTATATTATGTTAACATAATGTATCTATATTATGTTAACATAATGTATCTATATTATGTTAACATAATGTATCTATATTATGTTAACATAATGTATCTATATTATGTTAACATAATGTATATATATTATGTTAACATAATGTATATATATTATGTTAACATAATGTATATATATTATGTTAACATAATGTATATATATTATGTTAACATAATGTATATATATTATGTTAACATAATGTATATATATTATGTTAACATAATGTATTTATATTATGTTAACATAATGTATATATATTATGTTAACATAATGTATATATATTATGTTAACATAATGTATATATATTATGTTAACATAATGTATATATATTATGTTAACATAATGTATATATATTATGTTAACATAATGTATATATATTATGTTAACATAATGTATATATATTATGTTAACATAATGTATCTATATTATGTTAACATAATGTATATATATTATGTTAACATAATGTATATATATTATGTTAACATAATGTATATATATTATGTTAACATAATGTATATATATTATGTTAACATAATGTATATATATTATGTTAACATAAGTATCAAACTCTATGAAGAAGATAACATTCTCGTTATTGTTATTTTGCATTCCTAATCTATATAAATAAAACAGATTTATGTATATGTGTCTGCATAAATATTTAACCGATGGACTCTTAAAATACGGGTCATGTAACACTGAGTTTAACAGGAAGTAGTAACCATACACCAATAAAAACTTTTTTTGGATGGATAAACGCTTATAGAAATAGTTTTCATACCACCAATACAATGGCCAAGAACACATTGCCTGAAAGTACTTCTTTTAAACTCCTCGGCCTAACATTTACAGGGAACATGAACTGGAATAGATACATTGAGAGCATTGCTAAAGAAGCTGGGCTCTCTCTACCATGCTAGAAAATTACTTACGCCTGAAAGTATTCTGTACCTCTATAAGGCCACCATTCGCCCATGTATGGAGTACTGTTGTCACATTTGGGCTGGTGCATCTGCTGCTTGTCTCTCACTCCTGGACAGGATTCAAGAGAGTCGCCAACCTGATAGGTCCTGAACTGTCATCTAGGCTTCAGCCTTTGTCCCATCGACGAAATGTTGCATCCCTCTACTTGTTCTACAAATTCTTTAATGGTGAATGCTCTGACGAACTGCAAGCACGTATACCTCCTCAACGTGACTATCCCTCAACAAACCCGACAAGCAACTAAGTCTCACCCCTTCACAGTAGAGGTCCCTAGGTGTAAGAAAGCTTTTTACTCCAATAGTTTCTTCCCCAGAACTGAAAGTCGTTGGAACTCCCTTCCGGGATTCTGCTTTCCTAACTGTACTGATATGCAGAAGTTCAAATGAACAAACATCTTTCTACTCATCTCCCCTCATAATGCCCCCACAAATTATGTCCCCGATACTATTTCAAAGTGGCACTGTGCCTTGTTCGTCTTGGGGTGAAAATTGATTTTTTTTTTTTTTAAATCATTATCATAAGTAATCAAATTTGGTTCATTTCGTCAGTTTCAATCTTCTCATAATATTCTTCATTGTTTCTATTGACAATCTATCTCATTAACCATTATCCTCAAATTGCTTTTGGTCTTGATAATTGTGATTTATAAGTAATATTTGAAAAAAATAACTAGAAGATAATTACTACATGTCGGATTCTTTTTTAATTAGATGAGATAGAATATTCATTTTTTTTTTCTTTTTGTAATTTAAGTTTTGTATTTATGTATTTATTTTTTTATTTTTACATTTTTTTTAAGTTCAAGTTTTTTATTTTTATTTTTTTTTTTTTACATTAGCGAGATAATATAAAATGTTTGTTTGGAAAGTAATCAGTCTAATTAAGATATAATCTGCAATGCATTTTCCCACCATCTTCATGACGACAACGACGCCTACTTTGCATGCTTGACAACTTTCAGAAATTGATTTCCAAACTAATCTATTTCTTGCTATTTTTTCTCATTTTCATTCCAAACAAGCCACATTGATATAAGGAGCTACTATCTGGGACATAGTTTTCGGGGATATTATGTAGGGAGTTGAGCAGCAAGATGTTTGCTTACATTACACAAACTTCTGCATGTCGGTACAGTCAGGGAAGCAGGGGCCCCGGAAGGGAATTCTAAAGTCTATCAGTTTCAGGGGAACAATAAACTATTAGAATAGAAGACTTTTTATTATCTAAGGATCTACACTGTGTAGGGGTGGGATTTAGTTGCTTGTCGGGTTTGTCAGGGGTATTTACGTCGAGGGAGTACAAGGGCTTGTAGTTCGGAGCACCCACCATTAAAATACTTGTAAAACAGGCAGAGGGATGCAACATTTCGTTGTTGGGACAGAGGTTGAAGCTTTACTGACAGTTCGGGATATATTAGCTTGGGGACTCTCTTTTGAACCCTGTTCAGGAGTGAGAGACTAGTAGTAGATGCACCAGTCCAGATGTGACAACAATACTTCATACAATGGTGAATGGTGGCCTTGTAAAGGTACAATATACTCTCAAGCGTAGGTAAGTTTCTAGCACGGTAGAGAGTCGGCCTTCTTTGCAGCAGCCTTAGCAATGCCGTCAATGTATCTGTTCTAATTAATGTTTCCTGTGAATGTTAAGCCGAGGAGTTCGAACGAAGTAATTTCAGGTAATGTATCTTTAGCCATGGCTATTTGTGGTTGAGAAGGTTTCTTGTAATTGTTAAAGGAAACAAGTTTGGTGTTGGAAGTATTGAATGTGGCCATCTATTTTTGTCCCCATTCCACTAGATTGACGGTCTTTCTCCAGTCTTTAGTGAAATGCGGGCATAAATAGTAACATGGATGGTAAAAAAAAAAGAAGGTTTTTAAATGTGTAATTATTATTAAGACATGATTAGCAACCAGTGTCAAAGTTATTAAGTTGGTGCAAAAATAATGTCGTTTTTTTAACAAAGTTGAACGTTAAAAAACATTATTTTTGCACCAACCTAATATAAATTTAAAAATTTTTAATTTCTTACGTTCACTCTCAGACATGGCATATTGCCACATAGACGTAGGGTGCTACTATTTGGGATCTTGTCTAACAGTGGACTGTGGTGAGTTAAGCAGGAAGACGTTTGGTCACCTTGCATTTAAACTTCAACATATAAGTACAGATAAAAAAAGCAGGAAGTAAGGAGGGAATTCCAAATTCTTGCAATCTGAGAGCAGAAACTATTAGAGTAGAAGACTGTCCAGCATTCAGGGACTTCACCAGTGAAGGGGTGAGATTTTGCTGCTTGTACATGTTTAACCAACTGTATCTATTCGACGTTGCCTAGGTGTCTTTTTATTGATTCAAAGCCTTTATTTTTAGGTCTTTAAAAAAAAAAGGTTTAATTGTAGCATATTACTGTTGGAATATCTCTTGCCTATTTCACATAAATTAAGTGCATACTGCATAGATGCCAGCGACTTTAAATATTGAAGTCAGCATCATTCATCATATTCGGTTTGCTAGTCATCTGGTTCTACAAAAATATGTCTGAATAGTCCCGTCGGCATTTCCCAGTGAGGAATGCCTCAGACAACAATCGATAAAATTGCTCCTCCCTCCCGAAAGGTGGAACTCCTAGTGCTACCCAAATCATTTGCCTCAGTCCAACAGCTAAAAAGCCACCAAAATGGGTCAGTTACTGTCGGACTGATCATCACAATCGGAATCTTGCCTGGTGTGCCATTCACTTGTAGTTCCCCCGCAACTGGCTATCTGATTGATTTCTCATCTTAATAAATAATTGTTACTATCATTTTATCAATAACTTCTACTTCGATAGTTTCTTCCCTCAGAACTGCTAGACTTTGGAATTCCTTACCGGGTTCCTGCTTCCCCAACTGTACTGACATGCAGAAGTTCAAGTGTAACGTGAACAGATATCTTGCTGCTCAACTCCCTATATTGTATCCCTGTAATTTATGTCCCTGATAGTAGCTCCTACATCAAAGTGGCAATGTATCTTGTTGGAGGTGAAAATGTAATATAATTTTTTTTTTTTTTTTTTTTTAACTAGCTGGCTGCCCGGCGTTGCCCAGTCGTGCAATATGCTTAAATATAATTTAATTTATGCAGATTGCATATGTATTATTATAGAATCGGTCCTTTATTGATTATTATATATTACAAGGAATAATTTGTCAGGTGGACTAATTTGAAAAAAAAATTTTTTTTTAAATAATAATGATAATGTCGTCAGCTGATATTTGGGTTTGACGATCTTAAAAATAGGCTTTCTTCTTATAGACAAAAAAAAAAAAAAATTTACAAGGGAATATTTAACGTTACACTGACAAAGAGAAATAATAGCTAGTGTAACGTAAAATATTCCCCTGTAACAAAAAACATTCTTCTCTTTATAAGAGAAGAAAAACTATTTTTAGGATCGGATTTTTTCGATTTCCGATACTTATTGGATGCATTTCTGTACAAAACATATCTAAGAACACTCCCAGACATATAAATTAGCTTTGTGTGAAATTTTCAAAAGATAAGCTCAGCCATTTCGGAACCTATGAGGAAGGAACTCGCACACACACAAAAGTGACTTTTTTATAATAGTAGAGATAGAAATTTCAACATATAATTATCGAAGTTACGTTGAGGCGAGAAAACTAGGCACATGTGAATCTGCAAGACTTAAAAGTAATCAAATGAAAACTAATATTTAGATACTAGCAATAAATCCACTCTAGTCATTTTCTCCAACGTTTCCCTTGGCTGTCGCCTACAAACTGACCTTGCTACCTCAACTGTTCTACATCTTCTAACCCAAGTACTCTTATCCATTCTTTCAATATGACCAAACCAACGAAGTCTCCTGTTCTACAGTTTCATTATTTAAAGTAAGTTTAACTCATAATTTTTTTGTTTGTTTTGAGTTTTAAAGACGGGATGAAGATAATAAAAATACTATTAAAACGAAATGGGATCATCCAGATAATGTTTTATCAATTTACTGTTTTCAAACAAATATGTAGTAGATTGCAGAGGATTACTTAAATATGTCATTATAAAACTCTGTGGACCGTGCGAACTTGTCCGAATCTTGTGTGTGTGTGTGTGTGTGTATATATATATATATAGTCATCCACATACAGTACTGTTTCGCTGTTTCACAGCTCATCAGTGCAGCTAGACAGGCAACTACCTCAAGCCAGGATTGAAACCCGACCGCCTATACGACAGTCAAGGCTCCTAACCATTACGCTATCGGTGGCTGCTGAGCGAGTCGTGAGTTTAACGATGTTTTGACATCGTCCGAAATACCTAAGCTCGATTTGTTTATACAAAGAGCATCGCTTAATACGCTAATGGTAATTCGTGTATCACATGAAACCCTTTATTTATTTTACAGGGGAAGCATGCTCTCGTTCTGTCAGCCATAACTGGATAGAGGTCCCAACTAATTTGCAGTTGTAAAGTGACCTTCACTTGTAGTTGAAAAATTCAATCCTTTGTGTGGTGACCCAAAATACAATTGCAAATTACTTAGGACATCTACCCATCATGGCCGACGGTATTAGAACATGCTACTCTCGTGAAGTAAATAGAAGCTTCCGTTCGAAATTTCATGTAGATTCCTGAGTTCGCTAGAAAGATTCCTGAGTTAGACAAGATAACCTGTAGAATGTCGGTGGTTACATCAACGGAAACATTGTGAAAATGACACTCAAGATGAGAACAGTAGTTCAAAGAATCCAAATAATACGAATATTTTTTTATCTATTTTTTTTTCTTTTTCAAAAAGTGATTGTCATTTTCTCTCAAAAGAAACGCTATTTTTGGTTGAGGGAGGGGACAGTCAAAGATTCAACCAGGATCATCACTAGGGCTATGACAACAGCATATTCTTTACTTTGTTTTGATTCTCAGGTATATAGCCATTGATATCTTATGTTTTTTTATAGTGATGGGGTTCTCGGTTGATTGTGTCCTACTGTGTCGGGTATATAGTCGAGAGTAAAAACAATGAAAAGAATATGCTGTTGTCATAGCCGTAGTTATAACTATGCTATGATTCATGGAATCGTTAATAAAATTCACAATCCTTTCTTTAATACTAACAAACTATTTATACCTGACTTGCCCATCGAGTTTTAGTGATGAATGTCCAACAGTTATTAGTTTATTGTCGTTCAATGAGGTGTACATCTTCAGTCCAGGAATAGTCTGAGAATTGTTTTTGTAGACATTATTTGTGATAACTCTAGATTTTTATCAGTTAGGTTATTTCTGGCAAATGGAAAAGCGATATAGAATTACATTTACTGATGAGACAATTACCAAAGTGACCCCCACTACTATTCTAACATATCATTTGCTGTGTTGAGGGTAGCTATGTCCTTACTCTATCATTCACGGCAAACACTCGACTATCTACAACCACTATCAGTAATTTCCCTATTTGTACCTAAAACTGAATGTAAATTCCATCAGCAAATCTTTTTACCCACAGAACTGCTTATCTGCGATGGTGCTTCCCAACTAACTGTAACATGGGCATTTTCAAATCCAATGTAAACAAGTTTTTTTTTTTTGATGAGCCATCCTCTTAAATAATTAATTTCTACCCAATCCGCATCAAATGTTGTCTCACCTGACATTCACTAACCTTTATCCTTGAGTGGCTTCTGGGCCTTAATGTCTTAACTCTATAGTTCAAAAATAATTTCTTCGTTTGTTAAGGCTGGCCCAAATCTTTTTTTTAGTGACAACTAGGTAGTGCTCAGCATTGATCAATGCAAAAGAGCTGGCTTTCTATAAAAATAAGTACTTCTCTAAGCTTTCTCACTTTCTCTATTCATACAGTTCATTGGTCAACTGGTCAGTCACCACCCCCGTTAAGTGGTCCACTTAAGGAGACACATGTTTTAATTTTGTAAGAATCACATTTTTGACTTTGTGGCTTTCTGTGTTTATTTCCAGTCCCGTGAACTAAATTACCAGTTTATTTACCAATAAAAACATCTAAAAGGGGTTGATATGCTGTAAGATGGACAGGAAAAGAATGTTATTGTTTATAGGCATTATATAATCTAAAAGTGTCGGTATGCCGTAGAATAAACGAGAAAATCCGTTATCGTGGGGGTTTAGCATTAAATAACCCCCAAAAGTGTTGCTGTGACGTAAAACCAATGATAAACATTTATAATTCAAAACAAATCGATTGATTTATGTTGATACGCTGGTAAAATATGGCAACCTCTGCCTGCGGTTACTTGTCATCATAAATACATAAGCGGATCAATTATAAATTTCATAAGACTGAAACATTGACTCGACACATGGCGGATGATAAGAGTATGGGATTTTCAATAAATTGTCCTGTACGTAAAAAAAGTTAATAAAAACATTTAAAAATGAACCGCACAAAACAAAGACACATTAAAAGATGAGAATAAAATTTAAAGCAAAACATGTAATGTCATCACATCTGACCTTTGGCCTCCCGCGTTTTCTGACCTCTAAAATTAGAAACGGTCGTCACATTATATTAAAAAAAAAAAAAAAAAAAAAAATTGATGTATAGATATGTCAGTCTCATACTGATCACGTGGTTTCAACCCGGTTAGATCTCGCGCTTAACGAATGAACAAACCAAACATCTAAAAGAAAAATTACTGCATTATATATATATATATATATATATATATATATATATATATATATATATATACCTACTTACCTGGGATGCTGTAAATTTTGAGACTTCGGTATGCCAAATTGTCTTTATCCCTGATAAGTGTTTTTTCCCGCCTGCCGATATGTTAAGATCCGAGATGCAACTGCACTTCCTGTGTTTGTGGCGCGTATGCTTCCTGACGACACGACTGAGGTCGTGGGTTCCCAGGTCAGGCGGTAAGGGGGTGTCGCGTTTTTCCGATTCTGATCAGATTGAGTTGAGAAAGAGATTGGTTTAGGGGAGAGGGAGTTTTCGGTGTACTGAAGATATGGTGGGGGGGGGAGTGATAGAATTTTTTTTTTTTTTTTTTTCCTTTTTATGCGCATCTTTTTATCTTCCTTTTTATTATTAAGGAGAGTTCTTCTTGTCTTGGATATGCGCTATGTCGGGGGGGGGGGGTTGTAGAGGATGGGGGTGAGGAAACTCCGAACGTGTTTTTGCGACACGATGGAAGTCGGCCATCCGTGCAATCAAGTGTGAAGTGTCTAATCAGCTTCAGCCGGCAAAATGGCAGATGCAGCCAGTGATGCGGAACGGAGACATGATGAACCCTGGCTTTTTAATCCGAGCCCAGGCAGATTCCAGTTTTATCCCGTTCACTGATTCTTTTCTTCGTGCTATCTTCTTTTCGGAAGATATCGATATTTGGGGGGGGGGGGCGAAATCTTTCGCATATAAGCACTTGGTGCTGGTGATAAGTGGATGAATGGATAAGGAATGTTGGTAAAGATAAATGGTTCAAATAGATTGAATTCATAGATTGGTGTGCGTGTGTGTGTGTGTATATATATATATATATATATATATATATATATATATATATATATATATATAATTTACTAGCAAACCGCACGGCATTGCCCGGTCGTAAACTACACTTAAATGATATTTTGATTAATGTAGATTTCATAATTATCATTATATTGAACCTAATATATAGTAATGATTTCAAAAGTTAAAAAAAAAAAAAAAAGAAAAAGTGCGCCACAAGCGAGAACCGAAACCAAAACGTTTAGCTTACTATTTACTTTTTCCTTTACCGTCAATGTCTGAGCTATGAAGACATGTTTGTTGCAAGGCTAAAAATTAAAACATGAGGCAATAGCTATTACGTTACGCATGCATATTCATAATGCCGCCGTTCGACCTTCACGTGGGACATTCCATTTTTTTAATCTTCACACTTTTGCACCGATTTTCCCCGGCTAAAACCCAAATATAAAGTTTCGTGTGGGTTCGAATACCCTATGTATTACGTTTCATGTCTGCAGACCAAAAACTTAAGAGGAGTTTGGTAGGCAAAATTTTAAAACAAATATATATATATATACACATGTATAAATATATATAGAAAGAGGTTTGTGCTTACTGTAACCTTTTTACGCAAGTATAAATCATGTAGAATATCTGCATGAATATGATTACACGTAATAGTTAACTAAAGATGATCATCTCATAAGAAAACCGAAAAAACTAATAGGGAATTAATTAAAATGAATGTTTAAAAAAATATGCAAATTAGTTAGATCTTTTGCAGATGAATGCAATTCCACGACTCGTATATAACAAAGCTGTATTTTTATTTTTTAAATAAATAGAAAAAAAAAGGTTTTTAATGTGAATATCAATCCAAAGAAAAACCCAAATTTATAGGAGTGTATACTCTTCCTCTATCGTCATTTCCTTCTTTATTGATCTCTAAATAAGCTCCAAAATAATTTGTTGAACTTTGTATTATCCCGATAAGTCTCCGCTTAAAGAATTGATTTCATTCTATTCCTTTAACTTCTATCTCTCTATCTATATATCTATCTATATATATATATATATATATATATATATATATATATATATATACACACACACAAGTAATCCACAGAGAAACTGTTTCACTGTATCACAGCTCTCTAATGCGACTAGATAAGCACCTATCATAAGCCAGGGTCCTGGATATGACCTAAAACTATATCCAGTGGTGAGGCCCAAGCTTGCAGGCTTTGGGGAGTGTGGAGCCACCCTTTAATGATCATTGCTCTCAGGTCCACGCTGACCTGGAGTGGTAGTACCTGTTAGGGTCCCAACTATGGGTTAAATAGATACCGACTTGAAAACAACAAATATTCTATTAAAAATTTTTCTTCAAAATCTTTGGATTCGGCATTAAATAACCTGAAAAGGGTTGATATGCCGTAAAACAAAAAGACCCAACCAACCTATGCTAAACCAGAAATCGAAAGCTACAACCATTTAGTTGATAATCTGCAGTTCTACCTCCAAACCACAACGACACTCCTAAATCATGTCTGCAAATATAAACACTGACCGTTACTTTTAATATATATATATATAGTGTGTGTGTGTTCCAATGAGGTTGTTTGATTCATATTAATCATTTCCGGATTTATATAATAGTGCTCAATACAGTATAGAGCTATTCATTTATTTGGTATTAATTTTTATGTATATAAACTCTTTTGGTGGCAAATTTGCGTACATGTTTCAGTATGAAGCTTCATTAAGTTAAATAGGTTAAATCGCCTTTATACCAACAACTTCACAAAGTTCAGCTGATTCTCAGAATTGAAACGCATATCTAAATATGTAGCCAAAAAAGTTTGATATATATTTGATATAGAACTGGACGATGGCCACTGAAGTTCAGGTTTTGAATTTGTTTTTTAGCCACACTGCTGATTCATAGCGATGACGAAACATGTTTGTGCAGAAAAATACTTTGTATTTGTCTAGTAACCATAGGAATTTATTTCCAGCAATGTTTGTAAATACTCCTATTTAATTATTAGCCCCAAAGAAGAGCCATTGGTATTGAGACGTAAGAGACTACTGTGATTAGGGGCCAGATTTATAGGGGTCACCCTAAGTGGGAGTTGTACAGTAAGGTGCTTTTTTTTGGTTTTAAAATTTTTTTTTTTTTATATTAAATTTTCTGCATGGTGGTGGAGTTGATAGAACAGAATGCAGGGAGAGATTTCCGAAGGTAAGCAGTTATAGGAAAGAAACTATTAAAATAGAAAATTTTCTGGCATCTGGAAACCTTTGCAGTGAAGGGGTGAGATTTTGCTGCTAGTTAAATTTGTCAGGGGTTCAAATGCAGTAAATTTGTTAGAATGCATTTCATGAAAGAACATGCAACACAAGCACAGTTACAATGTTGCAGTGATGGGACAGGAGGTGAAGCTTAGTAGACAATGTGAGATCTATTAGATTAGACTCGTATTTTGACCCTGTTCAAGAGGAGGAAACTAATGGTTGGATCACTATCCCAGATATTGCACGTTGGTTGGAGCACTAGCCCAGATGCATGGAAAAAAAGTGGCTTTGTAGAGATATAGGATATTCCCTGGTGTAAATTTCTAGAACGGTAGAGGGACCCCACCTTTGTGAGCTCGGCAAAGGGAACTCATTTTCTTTTGTTGCAGATTTAGTAGTATTTTATATATCTCCCCTCCAGGAGGTTATCCAAAAGCCAGCAAATTAAGAAGTGTATTCTGACCTACTAAAATACCTGAGCAGCTCCAGTGGGGGTGCCTCATGTGCTTGGCAACAAACAAATATCTTAAAGAAGGATGCAAAGACTGGAAAGAAGTGAACAGAATTTCATCTCAGGCAGATAGAAACAAAGTTAATGTTGGAGTGATTGTCGAGGACGTATCTCTGAATAGTGCAAACACCTCAGTTGTGCCAGATTCCGATTCAATTTACTAGTGATTGTAAGGCCGCGGAGTTCTATTGGCCATGGAAATAAGTGGTTTGAAAGGTCTCTTATGTTTATTGTTTAAAGTAGTATTTCTATTTGAAGATTATGGACCAATGACGTTTGAGAATGCATCAATTATTGGTCAAGAGATATGACTTTTGACCATCGAGGTAACATGATTTGTTTACTGCCGTTATCCGTTCAAACCAGTTCTGTGGACATGAGGTTAGTTGTTCCTCAATCTTCCGACATTTTTATATCTATCTATAAAAGTGAACGTGTATCTGTCTGTCTGTGTACATTTTCCTTCGCAATAACTCTGTTAATTTTGAGTCTACAGACTCGAAATTTGATATACAGGGTACTGAGATTTGGGGAAATCTAGGGGATCGATTTTCGGCCAGAAATTTGGCTGTTAAGGGGTCAAAGTTCAACGATTTGACCTTTGAGAACTCTACCAAACTCCTCCGACAATTTGGGGTCTAAACACTTGAAAGTTGAGATATAGGTTCCTTGGACACGGATATAACTTAATAACTTGATTTGAGCCCAAAACAACTTTTAAGGGGCCATAATAGGGATCAAAGTTTTAAAAAATGATTTTTTTTTTTTTTTTTGCTCAACATACACCTCCAAACACCTGGGAAACGCCGGGCTGAAATGCTAGTATATATAAATATATTTAGGGAGCTTTGACATGTGTACATATTTATTATATTACTTTTAAATACAAATAAATTCTGTTTTTATGAATAAGGTTTTGGTGTTAGTTCTCTTGTTTAGGTAGTAGGTTCAGTTCAGAGGAAGGCCAAAGTGAACATAGAAGGAAGTGATAACAATGGACCTGAGAAAGATAAAGACCTGGCCAGAGATAGATTAGTTTGTAAGTCCCTTTCTTAAAGCCGTCCACTTTGCTTTCCAAAATGTGTCCGACTAGCAGTTCAGCCTGGCTTTGCTTGGCCCCTATGTACTGTTCATAACTTTATGTGCATATATATATATATATATATATATATATTATTCTTTATGCAAATACATTCATATCTTGCTACGATGTGCAGACCGTTTCGATCATAATAGATATCATCAGGCAAGAAATATTCAAAATTGTTCAGGACCATTTTTAATTTTTGAGGAGATAAACTTAGCCATGACTGGCGTAGAGCGAAGTTAAAGGTCCTAATCTTTATATATATATATATATATATATAATATAAATTAAAAAGTTTGACTCATGTCCAGGTAACTTACATCTAAAATTTCAAGTGTTTGGACCCAAAATTGGCGGAGGAGTTTAGTAGAGTCTGCAAAGGTCAACTCTTTCAACTTTGACCTCTTGGCAGCCAAATTTTTGCCCCAAAACTGATTAAAAAGCTTGCTGCATTTCTCAATACCCTTTATGTAAAATTTCAAATGTTTAGACCCAAAATTGGCTGAAGAGTTTGCTAGAAACGGCAAAAATAAAAATTGGCAGCCAAAATTTCGGCCAAAAGTCGATTAAAAAGCTTTCCCTATATCTAAATGCACTTTATATAAAATTTCAAATGTTTAGACCAAACATTGGCGGAGGAGTTTGGTAGAGTTTTCAAAGGTCAAATCGGGGAACTTTTACCCCTTGACAGCCAAATTTCTGGCTGAAAACCGATTAAAAAGATTTCCCAAATCTCGAGTCTGTAGAATGAAAATTGACAGAGTAGTTTGGTAGAGAAATGTACACACACAGATTATTTCACTTTTATATATAAATGTTTTGGACACCTTGTATATAATATTTTAGTTTTTTATTTAGTTATTTATTTCCAAATTTTTTTACTATTTGGATGAGTCGAACTATTTTTTTTGCTCTTTTTCACCTTAATGTATATTGCCACTTAGAACGTAAACGGCTGCTATTTGGGATCATGTCTAACAGAACTACGGGGAATTGCACAGTGAGATGTTTGTTCACATTCTATTTAAACTTCTGCCTGTTAGTATGGTCAGAGAAACAAGAAACAGGGAGGGAATTCTAAAGTCTAGCAGTTAGAGAAAAAAAAACTATTAGAGTAGAAGGCTTTCTGGCATCTAGTTCTCTCTGATTCTCTCTCCTCTGATCTCGAGCGCGTGGTTCAGTGGGGGAAGATGTGGCTGGTTACCTTTAATGCATCCAAAACCAAACTCCTATCCTTACATCATCAACGCTCTGATCCCCATCTGGCATCAATTGTGATGGATGGCTCTCGTCTGGGTGAGGCCCCGTGTTTTGACAAGCTTCTGGGTTTGACCTTTACTCCTGATCTGAAATGGAACACGTACATCAAGTCTGTTGCCAAGGTCGCTGGAAAGATGGTGGGATCCTTCTACCGCACCAGAAGATATCTCACTACTGATGCAATTCTCTATCTATATAAAAGCCAAGTACGTCCAAGGATGGAATACTGTTGCCATATCTGGGCAGGAGCTGCCAAAAACAGCCTATCCTGCCTTGACAGAGTACAAAATAGGCTTCGTGGCTTAGTGGGGATGCCCTTTTCTCTACCCTGCAACCCCTCTCTCACAGAAGAGACGTTGCGAGCCTATCCTTGTTTTATCGTTATTTTCATGGCAGGTGCTCGTCTGAACTCCAATCTCTGGTCCTCCCTCGCCAATCTTTCACGAAAAACACCCATCTAGCTGAATCCACTGTGAAAAATTTCCCCCACTCTATATCTGTGCCTAAATCAAAACGCGGATTCCATGAACAAAGCTTCTTCCTTAGAACTGCACGCCTGTGGAACTCTGTTCCGTCTGCCTGCTTCCCTCCGGACTA
The DNA here is from genome assembly GCF_053919585.1 of Euprymna scolopes. Lineage (NCBI taxonomy): Eukaryota > Metazoa > Mollusca > Cephalopoda > Sepiida > Sepiolidae > Euprymna > Euprymna scolopes. The sequence continues at coordinate 5,951,073 of NC_136502.1, forward strand.
CAACTTGAATGTCTTCAAGTCTAATGTTAACAAATTCCTAATGAACCGCCCCCTTAAGTAAACACTCCATCAAATCTCCACACTAACGTAATGTACTTGCAATAACCCTTATCCCTGAGTGGCTTCCGGGCCTTGATAAGTGGTGATCACTGTGTAAAAAAAAAAAAAAAAAAAAAAAAAAAAATAGGTACCTCAACAGTGCTATCAGCCAGGTTAGTCAGGAATATGTACATTGAGGCGGGGGCAAAAGTGTTTTTTCATAAGAGCAGATCACATTCCATTAAACTACTTGTAAAACAGGCTCAGGGATACAACATCATGGCGATGGGACAGAGGCTGGAGCTTGGTTGACAGTGTGGGGCCTATTAGAGTTGACTCTTTCTTGAACCGTAATTAAGAGTGAGAGAATAATAGATGCACCAGCTCAGATGTGGTAACAACATTCCATGCATGGGAAAATTGTGGTTTTGCAGATACGAGATACTCTCTGGTGCAAGTAATTTTCTAGCATGGTAAAGGGACCCCGCCCTTCATTGCAACAGCCTTACCAATAATTTCAATGTATTCAACATTTTGGCTGATGTTTCTGAGATGAGGATTACTTATTCATATTATTTGGATTCATCGGATTACTGTTCTCATCTTGAGCGTGATTTTCATAACGTTACAGTCAATGTAACCTTCGACCTTCTTCAAGCGTATCTTGTTTTTACATGGTGGTCACTACTTATCAAGGCTCGGAAGCCACTCAGGGATAAGGGTTATTGCAAGTACAGTGCGTTAGTGTGGAGATTTACTGAAGTGTTTACTTGAGGTGGCGGTTCATTAGGAATTTGTTTACGTTGGACTTGAAGACATCCAGGTTGTGGTCAGGTGGGAAGCAGGCAGACAGAACAGTTCCACAGGCGTGCAGTTCTAAGAAAGAAGCTTTGTTTATGGAATCTACGTTTTGATTTAGGCACAGGTAAAGAGTGGGGAAAATTTTTCACAGTGGATTCAGCTAGACGGGTGTTTTTCGTGAAAGATTGGCGAGGGGGGACCAGTGATTGGAGTTCAGACGAGCACCTGCCATGGAAATAACGATAAAACAAGGATAGGCTCGCAACGTCTCTTCTGTGGGAGAGAGGTTGCAGGGAAGAGAAAAGGGCATCCCCCACTAAGCCATGAAGTATATTTTGTACTCTGTCAAGGCAGGATAGGCTGTTTTTAGCAGCTCCTGCTCAGATATGGCAGCAGTATTCCATCCTTGGACGTACTTGGCTTTTATATAGATAGAGAATTGCATCAGTAGTGAGATATCTTCTGGAGCGGTAGAAGAATCCCACCATCTTTCCAGCGACCTTGGCAACAGACTTGATGTACATGTTCCATTTCAGATCAGGAGTAAAGGACAAACCCAGAAGCTTGTCAAAACATGGGGCTTCTCCTAGACGAGAGCCATCCATTTCAATTGATACCAAATGGGGATCAGAGCGTTGATTATGTAAAGATAGGAGTTTGGTTTTTATCTTGTTGAACTCGGGAATTTGGACTGAATTTCGAGCAGAACCATTTATTTACTTCATGGGGATATACATATATATATATATGTGTGTGTGTGTGTGTGTGTGTGTGTGTGTGTGTCTGTGTGTTAATATATAATAATAATTAAGTAATAAATAGTGATATTAACAACTATAAATAAAAATAGGTTAAAGGCTCCTAAAATTCGTACTAAATCATCAATCAAAACAATACGAATCACCTCTGACCTATTTTAGATGCGTCTTGTTGGACTCTAAAATTTGGACAGAATTTTTAAAGGAACTCTTTATTTAATCAATGGTGGTAACTTGCTCTGATTCCGGCAGCCATGACCAAGTAGTAGTCTCAAGTAATTTTAGAATTGTATCATCAATTTCGCTTATACTAAAGATTGAATCTTCAACCTCCAGAAAACTGTCACCAAGAATTGATTATTACTGAGCGTTTCCATCTGCTTGTCTCGAATGAAGGTGCTAAGTTTGTCAAAGATTCCGGAGTTCAACAAGATGCACCAGAAGAAAGTCGGAGGTTACATCAGCCAAAATATATTGACTAACGTCCATGATCCAAACAGTGATCCAAACAATCCAACTACAAGGTGGAATAAAATTGTCGCCATAGAAAAGACAGCATGATTCCATTTCCGCTTGATGAAAACCGGTTTTCTTTTTTTGTTGCAGACTATCTACTAGTTGGCCAGTTGTTTACAAATCCCAAGAGCGATAGGAGCCTTTTATCATGGCTGAAAGTGACAATGTTTAATGAGCAAAATCAGAGGTGCGCTGATGTACTACTCGTGCTCTCTACCGATCCAAGTTATGACAACAGGACCATTGCCAGCACCCTCAAAATGCATCGCTGGATTGTCATGAATAATAGGGATGTGCTCAGTGTGATGAAAACAGTCTCCAGCCACAGTTATGATCTTTGGTGTGGTTTCAAGTGAAGGGCCACATCATGCCACCTCAAATATTCAAAGTCGGCTTGAAAGTCAGCACCAAAATGTACCTAGATGTGCTGAAGTGTGTGGTGATCCCCTGGTGCAATCAGGTGGCCGCTTGCAGACCATGAGTCTGGCAACAGGACTCTGTGCCGGCCCACAAATTCAAAGATACTCAGGTTTGGCTTCAAAAGGCGTATTATGACTTTGTATCTTTTTCTCAATGCCCCTTCCTTCCCCGACCTGAACCTGCTGGACTACTTCATTTGGTCATACATCGAGAACATCACCAACCTGACCTCCCACAAAACTAAAGCCAGCTTGATCGCCGCCATCTGCCAAGTATTCGCCGAGCTCTCGCCAGCACATGTAGAAAAGGCATGCTCCAGTTCCAGACCTGTATTGAGGTGGTGATTGAGGCTGAAAGCGGCTACATTGAATAGATGTCAGCTCTACTACATAATCACGTGATCTGTATTGATTTTTTTCAATAAAAGTTAAATAAAGCAGCAGTATTGTTTTTTAGGGTGACATCTTTATCATTCCACCCTGTAATATGCTCTATGGAGTTAATAATTTAATGCAATGAAAAAAGGAAAACTGGAAATTGTTTATGTTCATCGACGTTTAGTCTTTATTAATTATAATTTTGAGAAAGTTTTTGAATATAGACAAAACGTTAATGAACATAAAAATAATTTGCGTTTTTCTTTTTTTCATTTTCAAATATAACGTAAATTGAATTGTAAAGATAAAGTCAATTAATTATATATATATATATATATATATATATATATATATATATATATATATATATATATATATATATAAAAGTGAACCTGTCTGTCTGTCTGTGTACATTTCCCTACGCAATAAATCTGTCAATTTTTAGTCTATAGACTCGAAATTTGAAATACCGGGTACTGAGATTTGGGAAAATCGATGTGACGGGTGTCAGCCAGAAATTTGGCTGTTAAGGGGTCAAATTTCAACGATTTGACCTTTAAGAACTCTACCAAACTCCTCCGACAATTTTGGGTCTAGACACTTGAAATTTTAGATATAGGTTCCTTGAACATGGATCTAACTTAATAAAGTGATTTGAGCCCGAAACAATAAATTTTAAGGCGTCATAATAGGGGTCAAAGTTTTAAAAAAATTAACCATTGTTTTTTTTGTTTTTTTGCTTTTTTTGCACAGCATACACCTCCAAACACCCGAGCAACGCTGGGCACCCCTGCTGGTGTGTGTATATATATATATATATATATATATATATATATATATATATATAATGTGTATATGTAGATGACTACAAAATTGGCAACTATCAAGAAAATAAAATGTTCAATATACTAGATAAAGCAATTAGAGGAAAGAAAACCTGTGATGAAAATAAAATTAAATATGTGTGATAATTGTCTGTTTGAGGAACGGTCTCTATCAGATTCCTCTGTCAAGCTTTATGTATAGGGGATTTGGATCTGTGAAACAAATTCGATTTGATCTTAACTGGTAAAAATAGCTGCTAAAGTGTGAAAATTAAAAAAAGAAATGGACTTGTAAGTCGACTTAAAGTTCTCTTATATGCATGAATAAATATACGTTCATATGTTAGTCGGTTAAATTTCATATGCCTGACGACAGCTCAATTAGTAACCATTCAGGCTGGAGCACTAAATGTTTTGGTTTCAATTCTAGCTGATGGTACCTAAGTCATTTTTTTTTAAACATTTAAAATCACTCTTATATATTGGGTACAATATAATAATCAATACTGTATCGGTTTTATAATAATAGAAAATATGCAAGAATTAAAATATATTATTTAAACATATGCTTAAATTTCCGTGCTCAAGCAGGGCTACTTAGTACTGTTGTGTCAACTTTGTAGATGGAGTAAGAATATTTGAACATAGTGAAACAAAAGAAAATCAATAATTTTCTCGTGAGATTTCTCCAACTGTCATCCCCTTCGTCTTTCACCCGGCCAAAAATATTGGCGTTTCTGTATCATTTCAATGTTCTAACTAATTATAACGTTTTCCAATGGGTTTTCTGAATTAGAGAGAATGGAGATGAAGGATACACTCGGCGCACAAAACCAAAAACTGAGAGAACCATAAATCTTGGTCATTAGTCAGTGAAATGACACGAAAAAAAAGAGGACAGAATTTCAAATTTTAAAAACTCGTTTCTCCACATTTTGGTCAATTTCTGTTTTTGTATTTTCCCTCTGACAAATGTGTTCTAAAGAAAAAATAATTCTAAAAGATTTTGTCTTATTTTTAACTTTATTTTTTTTATTTATTTTTTTTTTTTTTTAATGCCTGCGATTGAATTCCGTCACAACTAAAACAGGAAAAATCTAGTTTGCAAATAGAAAATTAGTCTGACTTCAAGTCACTGCATATATTTTCTTCACTTTTAGACATTATTTTAATTCGGTAACTTTACCTTAACAACTTCTTTTAAATCTTAATCTATATATTAATACGATAGCGCGTTTTATTTTCTGTGTCACGCTTACATCCGGGTCGTTTAATTATGCACTTCCATTTCTTGTCATAAATAATTTTAACAAGAATTCTTCATAAATTTTGGCTTCGGTTTCGATTATAACTGATGGCACTTAAGTCATCTATTTTTTTTTTTTTTTTTTAATAAATAATTTTATCAAGAACTCTTCATAAGTTTTGGTTTCGATTATGGCTGAAGGAACTCCAGTTATATATTTCATAAGGTTTTTTCTTCAGTTTCGATTCAAGCTAATGCTACCAAGTCGTGTGTGTGTATATATATATATATATATATAATCGCACCTTTTTATAATATATAAACATTTATATAGAACATTAACTCTGTCTGAAACAAAAAAAAATTAAATGTTTACAGGAAAGATTTTAAATGTCTACAAGACACCATCGTTGATTTTCTTCAGTAGCTTTGTAACGGAATTTGTCAGGACAACTTGGCATGAGTATAATTTCCCCTAGACCAAATATTAAAAATAACATAATATTTAACATAACATGTTTCCAGGGAGTGAGGAAAAAAATGACTCATTTGTTTACAAACAACGGAAATTAATTTTTGGGGACTTTATTTTCATAATAAAATAATTTTTAAAAAAATATTTTTTTTAAAAACGTTCTTTTTAGTATGTGACGCTCATCCACTAATAATAAAGAAATGTGTAATTAATAGGAAGGTGATAAACTCACACACACACCGGCAAAAACCTGTTGAATGGCTACTGGAGATAATTTGAATGTCTTCTAGAAACTGCCCTGGAGTGTATTGTATTTTACTACAGATTTATATACGGCTTTAAGTTGTCATTTACAAAATATTCAAGTTGAAAGTTAATGAATTAAAATGTTGCCTTGTTGCAAAATTTGTTTCCATCTGTTTTTAAATGGTCTTTTTTAATATCTGTAAAAGTTGGCCCACTTCTAACGGTGAAGATTTTGGTAAAAAAAAAAAAAAAAAATTTAAAACAAATTGGGAATCCTTTATCCAAGTAAGATCAAGCCATAGAGTGAATGGTGAGTGTCTGGTGTAGGGTAAGCGCAAAAAAAAAAAAAAATGATTACGGCAATGGATAAACTTTGATTATCATTTTTGCTTTAAAAAACATGTTGTAAATGTACATCTTTCGCTTAAGTAAAGCAACTATATTGTAATGTTAGTTGATTGTACCAGCCGCCATTATAGCATTGGCATATCATGTAAGTGTGAAAGAAATTGAGAGGAAAAGGATTTTTAGCTGAGCGTGCAAAAATGTATTTCAACATCAGATTCAGAAAATTAAAGAGACCACGAAAGATGATATTTGCAAAGTAGATGAGAGGAAGTTAAAAAAAAAAAAAAAATAAAAAAAGCAGCCAGTGATGATGGTGGTCCCGGGAAGCAAGAAGATAGAGGTAACTAAGAGTCCTCCCAGACGGTGTACGCAAGTTGAGAAATCAGCAGAACTGGATCGAAGAGGCAATGAGCCGAAGACAAAACAAAATCACGTTACACAACCGTGTTACATGCTCACTTACACAGGTGCCTCTTCAAACCATTATACAACCGTGTCATCATCGATAAACCAGGTCACTTGCCTTGGCATCTGTTCGATGCAGTTAGAAATTAATATGGATTAGTCATCACTATATCACAGTTACTCTAGAAGTTTTCTCGGAAAGTACTGTGCCGATCTGGATGAAATTTTGTATGGACATTTATGATCAGGTGTAGCGAACTAAGTATTATAGTATCCGTTCGATGTACAGCTAGAGATCAATACAAATTAGTCATAACAATACCATGTATACTGGACAGACTGAGCCAAAGACCAAGCAAACTCACCTTTAGACAACAGTGCTACATTTTCACTTACCGGTGAATCTATGAACCATTATACAACTGATCCTGAGTATGACCTTAAAAACATCCAGTGGTTAGCCCCCATTTGGGGTGTGTGGAGAATATGGATTTATCTCTTAGTTACCATTGCCCCCAAGTCCATTTTCACCCGGAGTGGTAATACCTGTTAGATTATCTGGTGCTACGAAATCAGGTTGCCTTTGGATACTGACTTCTTGACCAAAATGGCCCTGTCGGTGGGGCATTAGAATACGCCGACTGCCCCCAAGCAGAGGGTAAAAGTCCCTCAATGGGGGTCCTGGATATGACCTTAAACTATATCCAGTGGTGAGGGCCCCAGCTTGTGGGCTTTGGGGAGTTTGGAGCCACCCTTTAATTACCATTGCTCCCAGGTCCACTCTGACCCGGAGTGGTAGTACCTGTTAGGGTCCTAACTATGGGTTAAATAGAAACCGACGTGAAAACAACAAATATTCTATTAAAAAAAATTTTCTTCAAAATCTTTGGATTCGGCATTAAATAACCCAAAAAGGGTTGATATGCCATAAAACAAACAATCAACCAATCCTGACCAAAAATGTACCAAATGTTATTGTTTTATTCCCACTTTCCATTTACAAAACTCAATCATGTTCTGCAAAATCAAAAACAAACCATTTTTTATCATTCAAAATAATCAAACAGATCACCATGAATAAATGTTTGGATTTATAAAGAACTTGAAGTTTAAAATCTTTTTCCAAAATTACTGACTTCTGCATTAGTATGCTTTAAACCAAAAACCACAACCATGTCATCATCGAGAACCTGTGGATACACATTTATTCAAACGCTGATTAGTTTTAAAGTGTTTGTATTATAAAGAAAAGTTACAGAAAACATCAGAATTTATTTTCATGCACATGGGAGAGAAAGTCGTAGCTAGTCCCACTAAATCTAGATATTTTCATTGGAAATGGCACCTGAGATAGGTCTTTCCTGTCTCAAGTCTCTGAAGCCAACAGACAAATAATCATCTGGAAGTAGCATTGTTTCAGTGTCTTCCGTTCTGAGGGTCTCCTAACACTTAGGGTGTAGCTTAAACTTTTCTATTCAAACTATCGCTCTTTAGTAATGGACGTGCAGTGGTGGTATTTGTGAGAATATGAAAATTGAATAAAACTTGCGTGCAAATCAGCAATTAACTAGCTGAAGTACCCAGCGTTGCCAGATTGTATTTGATATATTTGAATGTTCCATCTTAATAATTATAATAATAATTATTTGATTTCCGACAAAAAATCCTTGTCTAAAAATATTTATAAGAAATTAAAAAAGAAGTTTTATTTTCCAAGTCTGTAAATAAATATTTTGATTCCGCCTGCCGTGTAAAATACGTTCAAATATATTTAAAATAATGTAGATATTCGTATTTATTAATAAAAAGACATTATGACAAAAGTTTTTTTAAAAAATGACTTCCTACCATCAGCTAGAATCGAAACCAAAACATTTAGTAATCCAGCCGCGTTCTCTACCTATGTTGGTATCGAGACAAAGATAATAAATTCTAAATATTAACACACTTTTAATTAATTTTATGTGCGCATGCGCAGAAAGAAGTATAAACATGTCGCCTATTAGAAATCAACATTCTCCATTTCAATATGACGATATAGCCTGTATGCGTTGTTCATCAACCCAAACAAAAATATTACTCATTGTAAACCATTCTTGGTGTATAAATACTATTTCCTGTTATTTTCAGTGTTATGTAACCAATACTTTAAGAGTTTACCTGTTAGATACTTACACACACATCTACTGTTTTATTAATTCTTCATTAACAAGTAAAGAAAAAAATTCCTTCATCCAAAACGTCTAATTTGGAGAGATTTTTTAAAGTTTTTATAAACTCACGTTTACACTTAAGGCATATCACTACTTGGACGTAAGGGGCTACTATTTGGAGCGATGCCTAGAAAAAAGATTAACAAGATGTTGGTTTACGTTACATTTAAACTTCTGCATATCGATATGGACAGGGAAGCAGGTTGCAGGAAGGGAATTCCAAAGTCTAGCTGTTTGAGGGAAGAAACTATTAGAGTAGAAAGCGTTCAAGCATTTAGGGGCCTCAAAAGTGAAGGGGTGTGATCTTGTTGCTAAGCGGGTTTTTTTATATACTCGTCGATAGGCACAAATGCAACGAGCTCATAAGAGCACATTCCATTAAAATATTTGTACAGTGTTGCAACATTACGGCGAAGGGACAGGGGTTGGAGCTTAGTTGACAAAGTGGGATCTATTAGATTGAAGACTTTTTGGACCCTATCCAAGAGGAAGAGACTAACGATAGATGCACCCAGGTTTGTAACACGTGTTCATTCAAGATTGTCCTTCCTGTAATGCGCAAAGGGGCATAACTGTCATCTGCAAATCTGAGTCAAAAGTGATCACGAAGGCAAAGAGTTACTTCCCTTTTAACATATTCTCTTGATGAAAACTCTGTTTCATCTAACAGTACCGCACGTCCTTTCTAAACCCAGTGAGTAGTAATTTACACAAATGCTTTTTAAATTTTGTTCCCCCCTTATTGTGAACTAGCAGGGTTACCCAGCATTGCCCTTTATCCTTCTCTTTTCTCCATCCATCCTTTACCTCTCTTTCTTTTCCACCCAACCCATTCCTTTTTTCTGGACACACACACACACACACACACACACACACACAACTCGTTGACATAATGGAAATAACTGAAAAATATCGTAGTTATTTCCCTTTGTGATAACATAAAAAGATGTGTGTACGTCTTGATAACATTAAACAATATAAATGACCTGACGCCGGCCTTTGCTTCTCTTACTCGATCACGTGCTATTTTTTTCCTTCCCGTGACGTCAGCATACGCACACTTACCAATTTGCATACGTTCGTTAATGGCTGCTGCTAATATTTTGTTAGCCAGCTATCTTATAGCTGCTGCTGCTGATTTTCTCACACGTGCCCATATGCGCTATATTACTAAGAGAGCCCACCGCTTCGTTATACATTTTAGCGCATGACCAGGTCAGCCTAGATGTCATTTTCAAATTATTGACGATATTAACACATTGGTTAGTGCCACACTTTTTAGTAGTTCGACGGCTCTATTTGATCCTTAGAATGTTTGTTAAAGGCAATCAAACACACTTATTGTTTTAATTACATTTATATATAAATATTTTTTAATCCTTTGAGATGAGCAATTTGTGTATTTATTTATTTGCAGACTATTTGTTTAGTCCTCAAATAAATTATATTTTTTACGTGGTTTTAATGAAGTTGGGTATTTTTTTATAAATTAAAAAACAATGAATGCTTTTCAAAAAAATTTTTTTAGAATACTGTGATGTTTACAGTAATAATAGTGCACTAAATCAAATAAACGTCTTTATACGTACATGCTGGCTTTCCATTTCTTTTTGTCATCGATTTTTCGTCCATTGGATGTCTCGCTCCACCTTCCTTTTTTTC